>NC_052311.1:62065606-62376439 GCF_016432855.1 Salvelinus namaycush | reverse complement strand
CTCATTCACAACGGCATCAAACTAAAGATGTCTGGGCATCAGTTTTAAATATGGCTGCCACCTAGCTCCATGGGGCCAAATTAAGAGTGATTTCCCATGGCCAAAACGGTTTACTTTGATTGCTGGAGGTGGTTTGGAAGACCAAACAAAATGAAAAGGTATTCTATTTATAGATGTTTGACCATACTGGTTCTAGATATATGCCAACATGCTGATCAAAACTATCCCTTTAATGCACTCTGCAATGAAAAATTAAAAACAGAACTAAAGTCAAGGTTGGACATCAGTCATGTGTAGTGTGTGGTTCTTCGCTCATGGTTTTGATACGTTTTGTCTTGCAATTTGTAACTTAGCCCTGGCAGCCATATAGGGGCATTTTTTTCTATATGCAGTGTGTGTGTGACATTAGCGTGAGAGTCATTCAGAGATGTGTTGGAAATGTATGTCTGTATCTTTCTCAAAGGCTTTTCAATTATGTTGAATGCTAATTCAAATAACCAAAGCATGATGATGAGTTGGTTATTTGAATCAGCTGTGTAGTGGCATGGCAAAGAACAAAATCTGCACCCAGGGGGGCCAGGACCGAGGTTAGAAACCCTGCCTTATTGGACAGTAGTGTTCCATTCAGAGCCCACTGAAACTGAGCAGGAGGACTGGACTCCAGGACAGAGTGAGGTCTGACCAGAGACGTTAGAGAAAGCAAGGTCTACTTATGCCCCCACCACACTTATTCCCCCACCACACGGTCTAAAGCTGGAAAGCATAATCACTCAAGAGAGGGAGGGCCAAATTACAAAGACAGATACCTTGACAATTTTTTCCAATGGTAAACTGCCTGAGTAAGACATCTTAATTTATCCACCATGTCTGGTCTGATGTTGATCCATACAGTACATCTACATTTAAGTCATTTAGCAGACACTCTGATCCAGAGCAACTTACAGGAACAATTAGGGTTAAGCGCCTTGCTCAAGGGCACATCGACAGATTCAAACCAGCAACCTTTCAGTTACTGGCCCAACATCTTAACGGCTAGGCTACCTGCCGCCCTAGAAGGGTTATCTAGAGTGGTCATCTAGAGGGATCACCTTTATTGTGGTGTTTTCTGGAACATCTGCAAAACATTTGAAAATCGTTGTAAGCCCAGTAAAACAGTGTCCAATCAATGTCATAGTCAAGACCAAGAGGCAAAGGTCAACCAGCTAGAGTGGTCAACAAGTGTAAGTCATATGAGCCTGTAGAATAACTTGAGGAGAGTATGTTGGATAAAACATACAGATGCATACAGTTTGTTAATGAAAATGGACCCACAGCTGAAAGTTAGGGTTAGAGGATGGCTGGTTTGTAACGATGTTCGTCTGAGGAAGAATGAGAGGACCAAGGTGCAGCGTGGTACGTGTTCATGATTATTAATAACACTGAACACTAGAACAAAAAATAACAAAGCGGAACAAACAAAACAGTCCTGTCTGGTACAGACACAGAAAACAACTACCCACAAAACCAACATGGAAAATGGCAGCCTAAATAGGCTCCCCAATCAGAGACAACAAGAAACAGATGTCTCTGATTGGGAACCAATTCAAGCCACCATAAACCTACAATCCCCTAGACCATACCAAATCCCCATAGATAGACAACACCCCTAGCCAAGACAAAAACCCCTAGAGAAATACAAAAACTAAACAAACCACCCTTGTCACACCCTGACCTAACCAAAAAATAAAGAAAACAAATATAACTAAAGTCAGGGCGTGTCATGGTTCCATCACTGATGGGGTTGAACCAATTATACAGTGCATTCGGAAAGAATTCAGGCCCCTTGACTTTTTCTACATTTTGTTACATTACAGCCTTATTCTAAAATGTATAAATAGTTTTTTCCCCCTCAAAAATCTATACACTATAATCAAAAAGCTAAATTAGGTTTTTAGAAATGTATATTCAGTATTCAGACCCTTTACTCAGTACTTTGTTAATGCACCTTTGGCAGCATTTACAGCATCGAGGCTTCTTGTTAATGACGCTACAAGCTTGGCACACCTGTATTTGGGTAGTTTCTCCCATTCTTCTCTGCAGATCCTCTCAAGCACTGTCAGGTTGAATGGGAAGCATTGCTACACAGCTATTTTCAGGTCTCTCCAGAGGTTTTAGATCGGGTTCAAGTCCGGGCTCTGGGTGGGCCACTCAAGGACATTCAGAGACTTGTCCCGAAGCCACTCCTGCGATGTCTTGGCTGTGTGAACCTTCTCCCCAGTCTGAGGTCCTGGGTGCTCTGGGGCAGGTTTTCATCAAGGATCTCTCTATACTTTGCTCCCTTCATCTTTGCCTCGATCTTGACTAGTCTCCCAGTCCCTGCCACTGAAAAACATCCCCACAGCATGATGCTGCCACCACCATGCTTCACCGTAGGGATGGTGCCAGGTTTCCTCCAGACGTAACGCTTGGCATTCAGACCAATGAGTTCAATCTTGGTTTCATCAGACCAGAGAATCTTGTTTTTCATCGTCTGAGATTCTTTAGGTGCCTTTTGGTAAACTCCAAGTGGGCTGTCATGTGCCTTTTACTGAGTATTGGCTTCTGTCTGGCCACTCTACCATAAATGCCTGATTGGTGGGGTGCTGCAGAGATGGATGTCCTTTTGGAAGATTCTCCCATCTCCACAGAGGAATTATACAGCTCTGTCAGAGTGACCATCAGCTTCTTGGTCACCTTCCTGACCAAGGACCTTCTTCCCCGATTGCTCAATTTGACCGGGTGGTCAGCTCTAGGAAGAGTCTTGGTGGTTCCAAACATCTTCCATTTAAGAATGATGGAGGCCACTGTGTTCTTGGGGACCTTCAATGCAGCAGAAATATTTTGGTACCCTTCTCCAGATCTGTGCCTTGACACAATCCTGTCTCGTAGCTCAACGGACAATTCCTTCGACCTCATGGCTTGGTTTTTGCTCTGACATGCACTTATATAGACAGGTGCGTACCTTTCCAAATCATGTCCAATCAATTGGATTTACAACAGGTGGACTCCAATCAAGTTGTAGATACATCTCAAGGATGATCAATGAGCTCAATTTCGAGTCTCATAGCAACGGGTCTGAATACTTCTGTAAATAAGGTTTTTCATTTTTTTCCAGAAATGTGCAAAATTGTCTAAAAACCAGTTTTTACTTTGTCATTAATGGATATTGTGTGTAGATTGATGACAAAAAAAAGAATTTAATCACTTTTAGAATAAGGCTGTAATGTAACAAAATGTGGAAAAAGAGAAGGTATCTGAATACTTTCCGAATAAACTGTGTATTCCCATGAAACTAATTACGATTAAATGGTTGGTATCCGGACGACACCGGGATCGGGGACGACCACAGGGACAAAGTGCGGGTTGGTCAGGGCGCCGACGGTGAAAATCCCTGGTCAGCGAAGTGTCCTGGATGTCCACCGCAGGAACCCAGCACCACTCCTCTGGGCCATACCACTCCCAGTCGACGATGTACTGGAGACGCCCCAGCCGACGCCTTGAATCCAGGACTTCACGGACCGAGTACGCTAGACATCCCTCGATGTCCAGAGGAGGAGGCAGGGCGTCACTGGGGCCAGCCTCAGCGAGGGGACCAGGCACCACTGGCCTGAGGAGACACATGAAAAGATGGGTTAATGCGGTAATCAGCAGGGAGTTGCAAACGGTACGTTACCTCATTAACCCTCCTCAGGACTTTAAATAGCCGCACAAACCGTGGGCTCAGCTTCCGGCAGGGCAGGCGGAGGGGCAGGTTCCGGGTGGAGAGCCAGACCCAGTCGCCTGGAGAGAAAACAGGCGGCTCACTGCGGTGGCGGTCGGCTTGTTCTTTTAGCCAACGCACGGCCCGCTGGAGACGAGTGTGCCAGCGTTCCAGGTCTCCTCAGCGCGCCGAAACCACTCGTCCACAGCAGGAGCCTCGGTCTGGCTCGGATGCCAAGGTGCCAGAGCCGGCTGATACCCCAACACACACTGGAAAGGAGCGAGGTTAGTGGAGGAGTGGCGAGGGGAATTCTGCGAGTACTCAGCCCAAGGTAGAAAATCCGCCCACTCCCCCAGCCGGTCCTGACAGTTACACATCAGGAACCTGCCCACTTCCTGATTGACCCTCTCCACCTGCCCATTACCTTGAGGCCCGTACCCGGAGGTGAGACTGACCGTGACCCCCAGGCATTTCATGAATGCTTTCCATTCACGTGAGGTGAACTGAGGGCCACAGTCTAACACAATGTCCTCCGGGATCCCATATTGCCGGAAGATGTGCGTAAAAAGAGCCTCCGTGGTTTGCATGGCCGACGGGGGCCCAGGCAGAGGAAAGAGGCGACAAGCTTTGGAAAACCGGTTCACAACAACGAAGGGGGAAGATCATTGACAAAGCCCACCGAGAGGTCAGACCAGGGTCGTTGTGGAACCGGCAGGGGAAGGAGCTTTCCAAAAAGGAGGTGTCCGGGTGTCTTAGACTGAGCACAGATGGAGCGGGAAGAGACGTAAAGCCGGGGCGTCCCTAGCTAAGGTGAGCCACCAGTACTTCTCAGGCAGGCATGCGACGGTACATCTTATCCCAGAAGGACCCGACACAGGCGCCGTGTGCGCCCAGGTAAGGAGGCGGTTCCGCACACCTGTGGGCACGTTGGCGCGGTTCTACGGGCATTGTGCAGGTGCGGGTTCCGTTCGCGGGGCCTGCCGTATGTCGGCGTCCACGTCCCACAGCACTGGCGCGATGATACAGGACGGAGGGATGATGGGGGTCTCCTCTCCCTCTCTCTCCTCTGTGTCATAGAGGCGAGACAGGGTGTCCGCCTTCATGTTCTTCGAGTCTGGCCTATAGGAAAGTGTGAATTGGAACCTGGCAAGGAATAGATCCCACCTGGCCTATCTCGGGTTTAGCCTCTTCGTTGCCCTGATGTACTCTAGCTTGCGGTGGTCCATTCACACCAGGAAAGGGTGTTTGGACCCCTAAAGCCAGTGCCTTCAGAGCCATCTTGACCGCCAAGAGTTCCCGGTTCCCTACGTTGTAGTTCCTCTGGGCGGGGCTCAGCTGCTTGGTGTGGAAGAAGCAGGGCTTTGGACTTGTTCCGGTGCGCTGGGACAGCACTGCCCCGACTCCTACTTCGGAGGCATCCAACTCAACCATGAAGGGAAGTGAGGGGCAGGGATGTGCCTTCATGGGAGCAGTGGTGAAGCGTCCCTTCAGTGTCTCGATCGCCCTCTCTGCCTCCGCCGTCCAACAAAGACGATGGTGACCTCCTCTCAGCAGGGAGGTAAGAGGCGTGACCACCAGGCTGGAGCCTCGAATGAACCTCCGGAAATAGTTGGCGAACCCCATGAATCACTGGACTGCTTTCACGGAGTTGGGGATGGGCCATGACCTGACTGTGCTGACGCGTTGCTCCTCCATCTCCACTCCCTCCGTGGATACGAGTTAGCCCAAAAAGGACACGGTCAGCTGGAAAAACAAAAATGTATCTTGTTTAACATATAGATCATGCTCCAACAGTCTTCCCAGCACAGACCTGACTAACAACCTGACTATGCTGGGCGCGGTCAGCAGAATAGACCAAAATGTCGTCTATATAAACCAATGCCCCTCTTCCCAGCATGTCCCGAAACACTTCGTTAATAAAGGTCTGGAAGACTGAAGGAGCATTAGACAGGCCAAAGGGCATTACGAGATACTCGTAATGGCCCATGGTCGTGGAAAAGGCCATTTTCCATTCGTCGCCTGCACGAATATGCATCAGATTGTAGGCGCTCCTCAAGTCCAGTTTCATGAAGTACTGGGCCCAATGTATTTGTTTGATGATGGTTGGGATGAGGGGTAAATGATAGGTGAACTTAACGGTGGCTTTATTCAGTGTTCGATAATCAATGCAGTGGCGCAGTCCCCCATCTTTTTTCTTAACAAAAAATATGCTTAAGGAGGCTGGTGACGTAGATGGGCTGATAAAACCCTGCTGGAGGCTCTCTTGTACGTAGGTCTCCATGGCCTCGGTCTCTGCATAGGCGAGGGGATAGACGTGTCCTCTTGGGAGGGCTGCATCAGACAGCAGGTCAATGGCACAGTCCCAGGGGCGATGAGGCGGCAGGCGTGTAGCCTGGGTCTTAGAGAAAACCTGGTGCAGATCTTGGTATTCCTCCGGTAAATCCACTTGAAGGGCGTGGTCCAGACTTTCCACCGTAGTGGTATTGACAGACACCGCAAGATACCTCCCCTAACACTCCTGCAACCAACCCAGCAGTCTCCTCTCAGACCAGGAAATAACAAGTTTATGCAAACTCAACCAGGGGAGACCTAAAACAACGGGGTGCGTGGAGGTGTCTATAATCAAAAAGGTGATCTGTTCTAAATGAGTGTCATGAGTCAGCAGAGAAACGGGAACAGTGATGTGATGTATGAGCCCTGTCCCTATTGGACGATTATCCAGTGCTTGAACCGGAATGAGTGACTGTAGGGGATTCAAAGGAATGCGTAATGCAATGGCCAGTGCACTATCTAAAAGATTCCCGGCAGTTCAGGGAATTTAATGGGAAAACACACTGGTTGAGTTGACAGAAAAGGAGGGGAGACCTTGCATCCTACCTGGGTTGGAGCAGGGGAATTCCCTGGCTTGTCACCTCCTCACCTATTAGTGGATAGAGGGCAGGTCGGGGAGAAATGACCCTTTTCTCCACAATAGGAGCAGAGGCCCAGAATCCTCCTTCTCCTACGCTCTGGCTCGGGCAAATGTGCAGAGCCCACCTCCATTGGCTCTAGCCACAGAGCGGGTGTAGCCATGGGCTCCAGATTCCGCGCAGGTCTTCGTTGGGACCGCAGAAGGTTGTCCAACCAGATCGCCATGCTGATGAGCTGGTTGAGTGACAGGTTGTCATCACGGCAGGCTAACTCCATCTGTACCTCCTCCCGCAGTCTGCTGCGGAACACGGTGACCAGAGCCGACTCGTTCCATCCGGTGGAGGCCGAGATCGTGCGGAACTCCAAGGCAAACTCTGAGGCGGTCCTAGATCCCCGGAGTACTCGGAGTACGCGCTCACCTCCCTCTCGGCCCTCCACAGGATGATCAAACACCGAGCGGAAGAGGAGGGTGAAGCGCTTGTAGGACTCGACCTCTGGTCCGCCTGTTTCCCAGACCGCGGCACCCCAGTCCAGGGCCTGTCCGGTCAGTGCCAAGATGACATGGCAAACCTGTCTCTGCCGGAGACAGCCTCGGCGTAGCGTGCGAGGTACAGGTCTCATTGCAGAAGGAATCCCTTGCATCTTGAAAGCGCTCCGGGAGGGACAGGGGTATTCCGTGGACCGGCTCAGATGGGACAGAGGCAGGTAGTGGTGGTGTGGGGGCTGGTGCCGGAACCGGTGCTGGAGACGGGAGGGACTGCACATTCCCCTCCAAACGTAGGATGGTTACCGGCACGCTGTCCATGGCACTGCCGAGTCTGGAGAGACAGTCCTCATGATGCTGGACTGTCTCTACAATGGTCGCCAGCTCTGCCTTTCCCACTCTCTCCATTTAAATTAGTCGATTATTTTGTCACGCTGTATAATGATAGGAGACAAGCACAGGAATACGTAATCGTTTTTTTTATTTCTCCACCCAAAATAAAGTACATCATAAAAACAATGGGGACGAAGCCCAAAACAAACACATATATAAATAAAACACAGGGATGTAACCCAAACAAAAGAGCGAGGTGTAAACCTCTAAATAATACATGGGATGAGATCCGTAATAACAAGTGCACAATAACACGTAGCATGAAAGCAGATTTTTATTCAAATTAAAAGCCCAATGAATATTCACCTTTGTGTAATGATTTAACTCCCTCCGCTTGTGGGACATTTATTTTGAAGGCACGTATAAATAACAACTGCTTGAGGACAGACAGTGAATGACAGTCTGACACATATGTCAAAGTTACAAATAGAAGCTAGCTAGAAATTGTGTAAAAATGTGTTTTTCTAAGATTTCAAAGAAAAGGAAAGTAGACAATGAATGTAGGATGTTCCAGCAAGAGTGGACATGGAGACATTTCTTTATTGAGGTATCAGGGAAAGCTGTGTGCTTAGTGTGCAAAGAGAGCACCGCTGTCTTGAAAGACTACAACTTGTCTTGACACTTCCAGACAAAGCATGCAGATACATATAGGAATATGTCTTCTGAGCAGAGGGCAAGTGCATCAAAATAGTTTCTCAGCTTTCTCAGTTGCAAAAGCAGCAAGGACTTTTCACAAAACTGCATTCAGCAAAAGATGGAATTGTGAGAGCTAGCTATGTACTGTCCCACAAAGTTGCTAAACATAGCAAGCCATTCGCTGAGGGCGAATTCATTAAAGAATATTTAATTGACTCTGCAGCAATACTTTGCCCCGACAAGAAAGAGCAGTTTCAAAATATTTCCCTGTCAAGACGAACAGTGACATGGCGTGTTGAGGACATCGCAAAGAATATGGAACAATAGTTAAAAGGATTTCACCTATTTCTCCTTGGCCCTGGATGAGAGATGCACGTGACACGGCGCAGTTGTTGATATTCTTACGAGGCATAACCCCAGACGTTGAAATTACAGAGGAGTTTGCTTCAGTGCAGTCAATGAAGAGCACAACCACAGGGAAATATTTATTGGAGGAGGTTAATAAGTGTGTGGCAAAGCTGGGACTGAGTTATCCAATGTGACCACTGATGGGTGCCCAAACTTGACGGGAAAAAACTTTAGGATACAATATGAAGTAGCTGAGTTGAAACCAGATCAGAAATGGATTTTCCTGCATTGCATTATTCATCAGGAGGTGCTCTGTAAATGTGTTCTGAAAATGAGCCATGTTGTGGATACAGTCACTAAAGTGGTAAAGAGCAAAATCTTTAAACCACAGGCAGTTTGTCTCACTGTTGTAAGAGACAGAGTCAGGTCATGCAGATCTCCCCTACCACACAAACGTGAGATGGCTGAGTTTGGGGAAGGTGCTTTAAAGGGTGTGGGACCTGAAGTCGGAGATTGCTGAGTGTTTGCAAATGAAAGGAAAATATGTGTATTTCCCTCAACTGCAAGATAAAGAATGGTTGGCTGATTTTGCCTTCACCGTGGACTTCATGGCCCTCATGAATGAACTGATTTCCAAACTACAAGGGAAGGCCCTTTTTGCAGATGTACAACCTTGTCAAAGCCAACAATCTCACCCACCTACCAACACTACTAGTCTGTTCCCTATCAGGTGACCAGCGGGAGAGGTATATATCGCTGCTGCGTGCTTTGAACGGTGAGTCTTCTCATCGTTTTGAGGATTTCCAAGTGTTGGAAAATGACATGCTGTTGGTTTCCTCTCCTTTCACCTTGTGGATAATGCTCCCACTGACCTGCAACTTGAGCTTATAGATCTTCAGTCTGATGCAGTGATTGGAGAACTATTGAAAACAATGTCACTGACAAGGTTCTATGCATCTCTCGATGAACAACATTTTCCAAAGATTAGGAGTCATGCTCAGAAGATGTTTGTACTGTTTGGGTCAACCTATGTATGTGAACAGACATTTTCAGTGATGAAATATAACAAGTCAAGGCACACAAAAATAATATATAATCTACATTATAAACTGGGTGGTTCGAGCCCTGAATGCTGATTGGCTGACATCCGTGGTATATCAGACCGTATACCATGTGTATGACAAAACATTTATTTGTACATTTCTTATTATGTTGGTACAGTAACCAGCTTATAATAGCAATAGGGCACCTCAGGGGTTTGTGGTATGTGGCCTAAGAACAGTGCTTAGCCGTGGTATATTGGCCATATACCACACCCCCTTGTGCCTTATTGTTGAATTATAATCTTGGCTACAATCTGTATTATCAATTCAATTCTGATTTATACAACCATTATCCTTCACAGAACCAATATCTGGTACTAACATCACTACTATCCCAAACCCTCCGATCATCAAGGGGGGCTCTGTGACCTTAACCTGTGATGCTTCTGGCTCCATCATCACCAGAGAGTGGATGAAAGATGGTCAGACTCCGTCTGCTGGTGGCAACATAACCATCTGAGAGTGCTGTCCATAAAGTCTGTGAAGAGAACAGACAGTGGAGAATACCTGTGTAGAGTCAGCAACACCGCTGATGCTAAACACATTCTCATTGTCAACTGTAAATAGGACTATTCTGCTATAAACCTGGGATTACAATTAGTGTAATTGTAATGTATTACCCAATGTATTATTATCAATACATTGGGTGTTAATCTGTTTTAAAATGTATACTCAACTAATAGTAAATAAATGATATTTCTATTGATAATGTCGTAATAGATCATCAGATCTTGACAGATAGTGAATATTTTGATATACACAAATAATACAGCTACATACACAATGTGCCATTGAAGATAGTCTCTCTTACTGCTCTTTTCAGTTCTCATACATACATTACTGTTGAAGTAACTGTACTATACAACAAATAGTGAAAATCATTAGCATGCATCCCATGGTTTAGTAGAGCAGCAACACAGAGGAACACCATTTCTCAAGGTGATGTGGGTACCTTAGCCCTGGTCATGTACATGATACCTTATGTACTGTTAGATATCGTAACTTGGAAATGAAATAGCCCTGTGTGCAGTATGTGTAAATTATAAATACTTTGTTGGTTTTGTTTATTAGCAATAGCTCAGCTGGCTCTCTCACAGTTGCTTTGTTTCTCTGGTTTAGTTTTTTATTGACTGTACAGGATGTGCATTCAGTAATTATTTTTTATCTATCATTTCCCTACGGCAATTTGATTATTAAAACACCAATAACAAGATAGGGAATTAAAGATAATATTTTACTTATTATTTTGAAGAATATATTTTTAAGTCGAAATTAACGAAACCAACAATGGTTATGTTGGTGACAAGGTTCAGTACCACACACATCTATCATAGAACTGGCTGTATTGTTGCTTGTGGACAACATAGTTCCAACCATGCAATGAGAAGTTGTTAATCAATCAATCAATCAAGTTTATTTTATATAGCCCTTCGTACATCAGCTAATGTCTCGAAGTGCTGTACAGAGACCCAGCCTAAAACCCCAAACAGCTAGAATGCAGGTGTAGAAGCACGGTGGCTAGGAAAAACTCCCTAGAAAGTTAAACACTGCACTACCCATTTAGCTTTGATAATAAAGCAGTATGTATTATTTTGAACTTTTTCTACAATGATGCTTGTACCTCAAACTTGTACCAATATTACTTTATTTGTATGTTTAAATGATTCAATGAATGTACAATGTGAGAAAGTAGGCTTGACTTACAGTCAGATACATTTGTTAATCTTTGTGATTGGCAGCTTTATTCTGGTGTATTGTGGTTCCAAGCGTTTTTGTTATTTGTGAATCCACCTATGTTTGAGTCATTATGTATTTTGCAGCAAAAATAGAAGTGCCTGTATGCTTAAGAATAGTTTATTTAATGTCAAATGTACTGTAGACGATTTTAGTTCTACTCCAAACCAAACATTCCAGTCTATCTGTGTAATGCTATACTCCAACATTAAAGACTCTCTCGTTCAACCCTCTCAATACACTTAGTCGTTCCTTTATACTCCTATGGAGCCATTGGTTCCTATGATGTAAATGTGGGCTTGTCATTGAAGTTTTACTTTTCCACCTGTTGACTGCTGCTGTACATACTGAACATAATTATTATGCATAATGAATTTTAGACGTGTATTAAAAATGTATTTAACCTTTATTTAACTGGTCAAGTCAGTTAAGAACAAATTGTTATTTACAATGACGGACTACCCCGGCCCAACCCGGACGACGCTGGGACAATGGTGTGCCGCCTTATGGAACTCCCAATCACGGCCCGATGTGATACAACCTGTCTGCCTTTAAAAAAAGAGGAACACAACTATTTGTTTTGAAATAATTGCACTTTTATGGAAGAATTAGAATTTTTATTCCAATAAATTATATTTGCTGTAACATGGCCAAAGTTTCTGTATTGGATTGGCAGGGAATAAGCACATGGGGTTCTGTTTCAAATTGCTGTGTAGTACAGAAAAAGTACATTTCAGACAAACTATTTGGGTGTCACGCCCTGACCTTAGTTCCTTTTTTATGTCTCTATTTTGGTTTGGGAGGAGATCCTGGCTGGAAGGGATCGCCTCCCATGGGAACAGGTGGAGGCAGCCAGGAGAGCGGAGGCAGCAGGAGAAGGGAACCAGCGGTACGAGGGAACACGGCTGGCAAGGAAGCCCGAGAGGCAGAACGGGGAGTGGGCGGAGTCAGGTTGGAGACCTGAGCCCACTCCCCGTTCTTACCGGGGCGAGCATGTGACTGGTCAGGCCCGTGCTATGGGGTGATGCGCACGGTGTCTCGGCCGAGCATCCACAGGCCGGTGTGCTCGGTGCCAGCGTCCCGCATTTGCCGGGTGGAAGCTGGCATCCAGCCAGAACGGGTGGGGCCAGATCTGCGCTCGAGACCCCCAGTGCGCCTCCACGGCCCAGTGTATCCGGTGCCTCGGCCAAGGAAGAGGCCTCCTGCATGTCTCCCCAGCCTGGTGAGTCCTGTGACTGCTGCCAGAGCCAGGCCTCCTGTGTGTCTCTCCACTCCAATGATGAGCCATGGCACAAAACCTCCAGTGGTGATCCATGGCACGAAGCCTCCAGTGGTGATCCATGGCACGAAGCCTCCAGTGATGATCCATGGCACGAAGCCTCCAGTGATGATCCATGGCACGAAGCCTCCAGTGAGGATCCATGGCACAAGGCCTCCAACGAAGGCCGTCAGTGCGGAGCCTCCAGCGATGCCCTCCTGTCCGGAGCTGCCAGAGTCGCCCTCCTGTCCGGAGCTGCCAGAGTCGCCCTCCTGTCCCGAGCTGCCAGAGTCGCCCTCCTGTCCGGAGCTGCCAGAGTCGCCCTCCTGTCCGGAGCTGCAAGAGTCGCCCTCCTGTCCGGGGCCCGCTGCGAGGGTCCATGCTCTAGAGGCGCCACCTAAGTGGGCCAAGCCAGAGGTGGAGCGGGGTCTACGTCCCACACCAGAGCCGCCACCGTGGTGGAATGCCCACCCAGACCCTCCCCTATAGGTTCAGGTTTTGCGTCCGGAGTCCGCACCTTTGGGGGAGGGGGGGGGGGGTACTGTCACGCCCTGACCTTAGTTCCTTTTTTATGTCTCTATTTTGGTTTGGTCAGGGCGTGAGCTGGGGTGGGCATTCTACGTTTTGTTCTATGTTGTCCTTTTCTATGTGTTTGGCCGGGTGTGGTTCTCAATCAGAGGCAGCTGTCTATCGTTGTCTCTGATTTAGAACCATACTTAGGTAACCTGTTCCCACCTGTGTTTGTGGGTAGTTGTGTGTCTGCACCAGCCAGAACAGTTTCGGTCGTTCTCTTTGTTATTTTTGTTATTTCAGTGTTCATTAAATAAATATGGACACGTACCACGCTGCACCTTGGTCCTCTCCTTCCAACAGCCGTTACATTGGGGTTTAAATGGTTTATACTAAATAATATATTAGTAACATATTCTCAATTTTAATAATTAACTGTAAAGAATGAGGTCCATGTATAATGTTAAAGCACTTGTCTCTTTAACAGTGTAATATTTCTGGAACTTCCTCATTGAATATTTTAAAGCGCGTCTCTCTTTTAAAGGGCAATTACGCCACTTTTCAATCTCACATTCATTATCTCCAGCACCAAACCAGTGTCAAAAAGCGCGTCTCTCTTTTAAAGGGCAATTACGCCACTTTTCAATCTCACATTCATTATCTCCAGCACCAAACCAGTGTCAACATATGTGAAAACCTATGAAAGGTCCTAAAAAATGCTTCTTTGTGACATCACTTGAGAGAATTCAAAGTTAAAAAACCTGGGGATTTTCAAAACCTGCAACCAGTTTCTTGTCAGGGGGAGAGTATTTTATTGCTGCCACGTCGCCTCAAATTTCACAGTGTTTGAAATCACTGTTTGAGGATGTTATCGGATAGAACTTTTTAACTTTATATATTTTCTACAAAACTTAGAAATGTGCCATTTTCACATGTAGACACTGTTATTGTTCTAATGATAAGGAAAATGAGGTTGAAAATTTGTGGAGTTGCCCTTTAACAATGTAACGCTTCTGGAACTTCCTTGTTGAATATACACAGACACACACACTCTCTCTCTTTCTCTTACTTTCTTTTCCCTCTCGCATAAGTTTGGTTATGTTTTATATTCATTAGTAAAGTGAGTACACATCTGTCTCTGAAGCACAAAGATGCAGTTATACAGTACATCACATTTACATTGAGTTCACAGAATGCAAATTAGAGGTCGGACCAGTGACAGTCTCATGAACTATTTTGAAAGGGAGACAAAGCGTATTAGTGTGTATTTTTATCCATATATATGATGACTCATATAGGTTGTCATCATAGCAGAGTGTTTATTATCTATCAAAGCTCAATAATGATTGGAAAAACAGAATTATGCAGAGTTCAGTTTTAGAGCTCTCTTCATTCAGGGCCTGCAAAACATACCAGCCACCCATTAACCTCATCTAACTCTTCATTTAACAGAATCTCACATCAATATTTTTTTATCCATTTAATCCTTTATTTATAGATGTGATGCCATTGAGATAACAAGTCTCTTTCACCTGTTTCAAGTAGGCAGCAATCTTTTTTATATATATACTGAACAAAAATATAAACACAACATGCAACAATTTCTAAGATTTTACTGAGTTATAGTTCATATAAGGAAATCAGTCAATTTAAATAAATCCATTAAGCCCTAATCTATGGATTTCACATGACTGGGCAGGGGTGTAGCCATGGGGAGCCAGGCCCAGCCAATCAGAATGAGTCTTTCTCAACAAAAGGGCTTTATTACAGACAGAAATACTCCTCAACATCCCCCACTCCCACCCGCCGTCAGACAATCCCACAGGTGAAGAAGCCGGATGTGGAGGTCCTGAGCTGACTTGGTTACACGTGGTCTGTGGTTATGATGCCGGTTGGACGTACTGCCAAGTTCTATAAAACGACATTGGAGGCAGCTTATGTTAGATAAATTAACATTAAATTATCAGGCAACAGCTCTGGTGGACATTCCTGCAGTCAGCATGCCCATTGCACGCTCCTTCAATACTTGAGACATCTGTGGCATTGTGTTGTGTGACAAAACTGCACATTTTAAAGTAGCCTTTTATTGTCCCCAGCACAAAGTGCACCTGTGTAATGATCATGCTTTTTAATCAGCTTATTGATATGCCACACCTGTCGGATCGACAGATTATTTTGGCAAAGTAGAAATGTCCACTAACAGGGATGTAAACAAATTTGTGCACAACATTTGAGAGAAATAAAAAATGTTTGCGTATGGAACATTTCTGGGATTGTTTACTTCAGCTCATGAAACATGGGACATTTTACATGTTGTGTTTATATTTTTTAGTTCTTTGTGTATTTTGTATTCATGTAACCTTAATTTTGATAATTTTGAGTCAAGGTTTATTTTACAGATGAGGCCTGTATACACATCAATACGCACACCAATATTCACATCAATATTCATATCAATATTCATATCAATAACAAAAATCAAAACACAATCATATAAAACAAACACATTATTCAGTAAAAAGGTCCTCAGTCAGCCTTTTGAATTTCCCTAGAGATACCAATTCATCCAATTATAGAGAGCTTTGGAGTTTTTTCCACAAGTAAGGTGCAAAAAATGTACTTTCATACCATACTTATAAACAATAATACAGTGGCACAGGAAGTATAAACAATACTGTCATACTGTACAGTTCTTTACCTGTGGAATCACTCCAGGAGACAGTTTAACAGTATGAAGGTTGTAAAACAAGGATATTAGTGTAATGTTTTTGGTTCAGTTCTGCTTTTTCGTATTTTCAGAAGGCCGAATTGCATTGTGGGTTCCAGCAGTGAACAGTTTGTAGAACTATTTGTGGCTTTTCATGAGAAGAGACAAAAGCAAAATTCTTCTATCAGACCCATAGACTCCAGTTACTGAAAGTGTAGTTAAAGAAATTATTAGCATAAAATGTTGTATTCATGCTATCTTAAAGGAGAGAGAGAGAGAGAGGGAGGGAGGGAGAGAGAGAGAGAGGAGGAAGAGGTTTATGGATGACACCATTCAAAGCCCATAAAAGGCAAATGTTGTGTAAACAACAGTCACTGCCGGGAATAATAAGTATTGCAGCATTGCAGCCGTTTTACAACATGCTGGTAAATTGCAACACGTACTGTGTTGGGACCTAGCCCCATTTCCATTCCTCCTGTTGCTTTACATGTCAACCTTTACTCTTTGGAGTCATATTTATGAGGACCATGAAGACTAGACTGGCATAGCAACCTGTTTAGTTTTGGTTCATGGGCCATAGCCAGTTGCTGAATCTTGTCTGTGCCCTCTGGTGGTATAGATATATTCATATTTTGTGGATGTTTTTTAAATTGAGGATGCTGTATTTAATGTTGTTCTTTTCTGAATGCAACAACCAGAATTAAATAAGATGGTGCTCTTTAGGTAAAGGGACGACATACAATAAATCAATCTCTTTAACCCGGTGATGGTAACATCATTCACAGGTTATTGCGGAGTGGCAACGAGATTACAGTGACGGTAACATCCAGTCAGTTTAGTCACTGATTACCACAGCTATGCTAAGAGGTCAGGGAACTTGACTTTGACCCAGTTAACCACAGGGATATCATATACCAACCACCGGGGCTGGCTACAGGGCCGTAGTGTGTAGGCTTTTGTTCCAGCCCAGATCTAATACACATGATTTAATATAATCATCCAATGATGGTCGTGAACTAAAAAATTCTGCTTTGGGGCAACAGGACATTTTGGAATCAGCAGCAGTGATGAAGGTATGAGGCAAGAGAGGAAGGCATTTTACACATCTGAACTCTCCCAATATATTCGAGAGTACACACTTTCATTTAAACCAGGCTACTCTTTGAGTAAAGTAACACGGAAATAAAAACAAAATGTTTTAGCAACCTGGAATCTCTACACAAGATGGTTGAGGCGTGTATAAAGAATGTATGAAAAAATCATAATTTTGTGACTTGTATGTTGAAATCTGGGACATTACAGCATGTCAACATAACACTTCCTGTACTAAAGAAGGTTTAAAGGTGCCCACGTTTTAGGTGGCCACAGAGAGTGGTAGTAGACTGAGGTAGTAATACTATGGCATTCGATTTGAATACTATCTACACTCTGTTGGCACTGGCACTGAGAGGTAAGGGGTCTTTCTCACACACACACACACACACACACACACACATACACACACACACAGTATACATTTAATTCACACATGTATAAAGATGACTGAATCATTTAGTCAATTAATCCCACAAAGGATGGAGTTACAAATGGCGATGTGACAAAAAAAACTCATTAATTAATTCACACAACCGCACGCGCACACACACACACACAAAGTCACAATTTCAGTGTGATCATTGTACAACATATCGGGCAAATTGTTAGCCACTCACGTGAGTCTGTGATAAACAACATTATTCAGACACAGCTCATCAGGTTGTATGATGCCTTAAAGTGGCAATCAGCAGTTGCTACACCATTTTTTGACTTACAGTGTAAATGAATGATATGCACCCATTGATTTTTGAAGAATTTATAAATGACTCATGAGCTTAGTTCAGCTGTTGTTCCCCATCAGAATCCAAAATATAAGCTTGTTTTACTCCAATGTTTGTAAACAAAGCAAATGTAAACAAACTATATAGCCTCAAAACATGGTTATCATTATCATGGATGATCAGTCCTTGCATCCACAGCTCTGTCTATGAATTAGAGAGTGGTTCGATTTCTCCAGCCCCATCCCTCAGCTTTTTACGGAACTGCTTTGTTATAGTTTTTACTGCTGATTTAATGGTCTTTCTATCTCTCCTCGCCCCGCCTCTCTCTCTCCTCTCTCTCTCTCTCTCTCTCTCTCAGCAAAAAATAAGTAAATAATTGAAAATAAAAGTAACAAATAATTAAACAGCAGCAGTAAGATAACGAAAGCGAGGCTATATACAGAGTCAATGTGAGGAGGTCCTGGATGGCAGGAAGCTTGGCCCCAGTGATGTACTGGGCCATATGCACTACCCTCTGTAGTGCCTTGCGGTCAGAGGCCAAGGTGTTGCCATACCAGGCAGTGATGTAACCAGTCAGGATGCTCTTGATGTTGCAGCTGTAGAACCTTTTGAGGATCTGAGGACCCATGCCAAATCTTTTCAGTCTCCTGAGGGGGAATAGGTTTTGTCGTGCCCTCTTCACGACTGTCTTAGTGTATTTGGACCATGATAGTTTGTTGGTGATGTGGACACCAAGGAACTTGAAGCTCTCAACCTGCTCCACTACAGCACCGTCGATGAGAATGGGGGCGTGCTCGGTCCTCCTTTTCCTGTAGTCCACAATCATCTCCTTTGTCTTGATCACGTTGAGGGAGAGGTTATTGTCCTGGCACCACACGTCCAGGTCTCTGACCTCCTCCCTATAGTCTCATCGTTGTTGGTGATCAGGCCTACCACTGTTGTGTCATCGGCAAACTTGATGATGGTGTTGGAGTCGTGCCTGGCCATACAGTCATGAGTGAACAGGGAGTACAGGAGGGGACTGAGCACGCACCCCTGAGGGGCCCCTGTGTTGAGGATCAGTGTGGCGGATGTATTGTTACCTACCCGTAGGTAACAACACAGTAAGAGATTAGACTACCTCTAATCTCTTACTTTTACCACCAAAGCAATTATGTTAACTCACAATTATATAGAGCTACATTTTACTATATGTTTAGTATCATAGTGTTTAGCATTGTGTTATATGTTCGCTATTTTGTTATGACATTGCGACAGTGGTTTTTATGCTGTAACAATGAAGTGTTTAGTAAATCAATCTCCCTTGCATGTGGTCCTGATTTAACAGGCCTGTCCTATGTGGGTCGGGTGAGAGCTGGATACGAGACGACCTTCACCTGTACCTCCAACTGCATCCCAGGATGCACCTACACCTGGCTGCTGAAGGGGCGCACTTTCAATGGGAGTGAGTTGACCTGGACCCCAGACGGTCTGGACCGCATTGTGGAGCTGCAGTGTACTGCGGTCAACACAGAGAGTGGGAGCTCCAAGGGCATAACCACAATCTTGGAGGTGAAAAGTAAGAGATTTCTTTGTTTTTAACTTACAATCATGCGTGCTTGTGGTCCCAGAAATGCATCCCACTATCCTGGTGTTGCAAGAGCTCTACCAACAGATCTACAGAGGCTCACACTACTGCAGCCACCACTGCAACCTGTATTACAGATTTCTAAATCTAGTGTCAACTCCTTCCATCCTGTGCGACACGCTGCGGTGCAAAGAAAATAGGAATACTTTATAGTCCATTGTCCATTGTCCACAGAAATGTGTCTTTTCTATTTCAAATACTCTTGAGAAAGCTGTTTTCCATACTGCGCTATCTGCCCTGATTGAATATGCCTAAGATCCCTAACCCTAAACAACTCCAATCACACCTCTGGATCTCCTTTCTCTGTGTTCCAGGCTCAGTGTCAGTGAGGCCCAGCCCACAGCTCCCTCTCCCCGTCCTCAACCAGTCCTTCAGCCTGGACTGTGACGGCTCCTTCCCAGGCCTGCCAGTGATTTGGTACAAAGACGGCCAGGTTGTAGCTCCAGACGCCAGGATAAACCTGTTGGAACACAACACCTCCCTCCACTTCAACTACCTGCTGCCCTCTGATGGTGGCTTCTATCAGTGCGAGGTGACCATGGCAAACATGGCTGAAAGCAAGGTCATAAGCTTGGGCTACCTGCTAAACTGTGAGTATAAGATGTAATGCCTACGCTTCATTTGAGAGAATCAGTGAATATTGGTGATCCTGTCCAATTTTCCTTTAAAAAAATGTAGAGGCAAAGCTTTTTTGCTGACATTTTCTTCCTTTGCGTATCATTGGAGTGTTAGTATCAGTGGCCCTGGCACAGTGTTGCCTGGGAGGGAATACATCTTTACCTGCAAGGTGAACTGCACTGTCGACCTGGACTGCTCCATCCGCTGGCCGTTGAGAGGGGGTATCCTCACTAGCACCTACCTCTCCGTGAACAGGAACATCCTGAAATGGATCCCGTCGATACCTGGTACGGTCCAGAACTTTACCTGTGTGGTGAAGAACACAGCAGCTGGACGCTCTGCAGAGGCCTCCAAGACAGTGAAGGTCACAGGTAGTCACTCCTGTTTTATTGTGTGATAATTTGAAGCTACACTGCAGAATCAATTCTTGCAATGGCAGTTTTGTGATTGTAGTTTGAGGGTTCTTTAGATCGTGAATAGATGACTCTCCAGACACACCCTGGATGGAGGCTGATTACTCTTTGGCAGATTTAATGATGAACTGACCACATTCATTCAGCCATGCATAAAGGTAGATAATCAATTACTATCATAATTCCAACTGATTCACCATATTGTTAAACTACACTACACTTCGCCTTATATAATAATATCCCTCATAAAATATTCCTACACTATTATCACCAAGTTATCATGATACAAAATGTATTAACTCATGCTTAAACCCAGTTGTAGGTACTGTTAAATCTAAATATATAAATCTAAATGCTTTGTTTTTTAACCTAGCTAGAATACCTGCGTACTACATGGTAAAATACTGTTTTAGACCGTTTCCATCATCTCCAAAATACCAGACTGAAATCATGTTATTGTTCCCTCATGCAGGACCCACAGTATCAGGATCTGAAACAGTGAGGCTGAGTGGAGTTTTAGGACTGGTTCTCTGTGTGGGTCAGCTGTTCCTCCTGGATCCCTAGAGGAGGCGCTATAAGACTACAGTTAATGGGAAGAACAGAGGAGAACATTGATTGAGACCAGGTTCACCTTCAGAATGAACAATAAAACAGGAACCAACTTTTGGAAATTCTTAATCCTGTCCAATAAGAATGCTAATTTCTCAGAATAAGAATATAAGAATGTAAGAATGTAAGAATGTTTCCTATGTTGTGGCATAATGATAGTTGAGTCATTGGAAGTTTCCAGTGAATTATGTTTATCATTCACATGCAGTGGATAATGATGAGAAATGATCTATGTAATATTTCCTTATTTGCAATACGTACTGTATTATAATTATTTGTATTATTTCTGTACTTTGTTGCTGTTGAGATGACCTTGTAAAATATACTCCCAGATGAGTGTGGTAATACAGTTGAAGTCGGAAGTTTACACACATCTTAGCCAAATACATTTAAACTCAGTTTTCACAATTCCTGACATTTCATTCTAGTAACAATTCCCTGTCTTACTTAGGTCAGTTAGGATCACCACTTTATTTTAAGAATGTGAAATGTCAGAATAATAGCAGAGAGAATGATTTACTTCAGGTTTAATTTCTTTCATCACATTCCCAGTGGGTCAGAAGTTTACATACAGTCAATTAGTATTTGTAGCACTGTCTTTAAATTGTTTAACTTGGGTCAAACGTTTCGGGTAGCCTTCCACAAGCTTCCCACAATAAGTTGGGTGAATCTTGACCCATTCCTCCTGACAGAGCTGGTGCAACTGAGTCAGGTTTGTAGGCCTCCTTGCTCGTGCACACTTTTTCAGTTCTGCCCACAAAGGTTCTAAATGATTGAGGTCAGGGCTTTGTGATGGCCACTCCAATACCTTGACTTTGTTGTCCTTAAGCCATTTTGCCACAACTTTGGAAGGATGCTTGGTGTCATTGTTCATTTGGAAGACCCATTTGCGACCAAGCTTTAACTTCCTGACTGATGTCTTGAGATGCTGCTTCAATATATGGCAGCATGTCAAGTCGTTTGTCTGTGACTAGTACATTTTAACCTACTAATAACCTATTTATTTATGGTTGAGTAACTTCCTTGTTGTGTAGTGCAAACTATTTTGTTTTTGCTGGTGTAAAGATCACGGGTCTCTCTCAACTCGGCACTTCATTACTTGAAGTTTACCAAAGTAACCCTATCTCTGGCTGGCCTGAGTTCCTTCTTCATCCGCGGAGTGTCTCGTCCAAGCTGCTCCTTTTTGCTCTTTGCCTGGCTGTCACGCGCACATACAAACTCATACATACACGCGGCCCCTCTCTCCCCTTACCTTCGTTGGCCTCTATTTTTTACATTTGTCAGAGAAAATTACAATTTTTATGGTATTGCTTAGTGCACTGACTTTACTGAACTCTGGAGAAAAGGAACATTGTTGCTGGGTGAGTACATCTGACAATGTGCTCTCCCGTCCATTAGACATTTTGTTTGCAGGGAACTTGTTCTTTTTCACTCGGTCCACTCGTCCATGTGCCGATGTATTTGTGGCATGATGTGAACAGTACGAATTTGTGTCACTACCAAAGTCTAAGGGTTTTAAATGACTGTTTTGTATTGTCTGGAAACTCACACACGCTTGCAGTAGGTCTCTTAAAAAAGAGAAGCCGTGCAAGGTTATTAAACAGAGGTGCCTAGTTATTCTTCTTTTGTTGATATCAGGTAACGTGCAACCTAACCCTGGCCCTGATATGCAATGTCTCCAAACCCCCTCTGATTTTAAATCCAGATCTGGTTTTGGTATTTTTCATTTAAATGTACGCAGCCTGTTGTCAAAAATTGATGGGGTTAGGATTTGGGTTAAATCAACTGATGCTGATGTAATTGTGTTTTCTGAAACCTGGCTCAGCAAGTCTGTTTTTGATAAGGATATTTGTATAAGTGGTTACAATGTTTATCGCACTGATCGAGTTAAGAAAGGTGGGGGTGTGGCTATATATGTAAAAACTAAATTCCCTGTAAGTGTGGCAAAGTCTGAAACTATTTGTAAACAGTTGGAATTTATTGCTTTGAATATTGAGGTTTCAAAGGGTCTCTCTATAACTGTGATTGGCTGTTATAGACCCCCTCTGCTCTCGGTGATGCATTTTCTTCTTTGACACACCTTATGTCTAAACGTCTTTACAGTGAAAGTATCTTGATTGGTGATCTCAATTGGTGTTGGTTAAAGCCAGTGTCTGATGATTTAAAAATGTTTTGTAATTCTATGAATCTTACCCATTTGATTAACTCACCCACTCACCCAAATCTTAAAAGCCCAGATAAATCTACCCTGATTGATTTGATATTGACAAATGTTCCACATAAATATTCTGCGGTTGGTGTTTTTTGTAATGATTTAAGTGACCATTGTGCTGTTGTTGCTGTTAGAAATACTAAGGTTCCTAAGACAAACCCACGTTTTATTCGTAAGAGAAATTTGAAGTGTTTTAATGAGCAGGCTTTCTTTCATGATTTGTTTTATTTTGACTGGAGCAAGATTGAGCTTATCCCTGATGTGGAAACTGCCTGGAAATTCTTTCATTATGTTTTTTTCCAAATAGTAAACAAACATGCCCCATTCTGCAGGTTCAGGGTTAAAGGACGGGATAATCCATGGTTTTCTTCTGAGCTGTCTTGTATTATTCACGACCGTAATCTAGCCTGGGCTAAAGCAAGGAAATCTTGTTCTGATGCTGATTGGCTTATTTTTAGGCAGTTACGAAACAAGTGTTCTTTTCTTCTCAGGAAGGCCAAGTCTGAATATTTGATGTCTGTTACCACTGATAACCTGAATGACCCTAGAAAGTTTTGGAATGCTATTAAGTCTATGTCTGGTAACAGTAATGTTAATGAATTACCGTCATGTGTTTTGAAGGACTCTTGCTGTATATGACAAAACTGAAATCCTGAATTGTTTCAATGAGCACTTTGCATCATCTGGTAGGCTGTTTGATTCAGTGTCCTCTGTCTCTGTACAACCCTGTGTGGATGAACCAGTGAGAGCTGGTCAAACTTTTAGCTTTTTGCCATTTTCAGTGCAGGTGGTACATAAAGCCCTGAAATCCTTAGATCAGAGAAAGCCTGCAGGTCCTGATCTTTTGGATCCCTGCTTTTTAAATCTGGCAGCTGATTTCATAGCTGAACCACTTACATATCTGTTCAATCTAACCATGGAATGTAATGAGATTCTGAAAATCTGGTAATCAGCATTTGTCCTACCACTTTTAAAAGGGGGAGATCCAACTCTTTTAAATAATTATAGGCCAATCTCAAAGCTGTCACCCCTGGTGAAAATACTTGAAACCATTGTGAGTGAACAGCTAAAAGAGTTTTTATTTACTAACTCTATTTTATCAATGTACCAATCGGGCTTCAGGAAGAAGCATAGCACAATTACAGCAGCCATGAAGGTTTTAAATGATATCACTGAAGCCCTTGACAAAAAACAGCACTGTGTCTCACTTTTTATTGATCTCTCTAAGGCTTTTGATACAGTTGATCATGCTATACTAAGGCAGCGATTGTCGAGTGTAGGTCTTTCAGAGCATGCAGTTGCATGGTTTGCTAACTATCTGTCTGATAGAACTCAGTGCACTCAATTTGATGGGCTTATGTCTGTTAAATTGTCTGTCTTTAACTTTTCACGCCTCTCAACCCCGGATCCGGGATCACCCCCCACCCCCCCCCCACACTGATTAGCATCGCTAGCATAGCGTCACAATTAAATAGTAGCATCTAAATATCATTAAATCACAAGTCCAAGACACCAAATGAAAGATACAGATCTTGTGAATAAAGCCACCATTTCAGATTTTTAAAATGTTTTACAGGGAAGACAAAATATGTAAATCTATTAGCTAACCACGTTAGCAAAAGACACCACTTTTCTAACTCCATCAGTTTCTTACTCCATCAGGTGCTATCACCAATTCGACCAAATAAAGATATAAATAGCCACTAACCAAGAAAAAACTTCATCAGATGATAGTCTGATAACATATTTATTGTATAGCATAGGTTTTGTTAGAAAAATGTGCATATTTCAGGTATAAATCATAGTTTGCCATTGCAGCCACCATCACAAATCTCACCAAAGCGACTAGAATTACTACAGAGAGCAACGTGTATTACCTAAATACTCATCATAAAACATTTCTTAAAAATACACAGCGCATAGCAATGGAAAGACACAGATCTTGTGAATTCAGACAATATTTCAGATTTTCTAAGTGTTTTACAGCGAAAACACAATAAATCGTTATATTAGCATACCACATATGCAAACGTTACCCGAGCATTGATTCAAGCCAAAGAGAGCGATATCGTTATCATCGCCAAAATATATTAATTTTTTCACTAACCTTCTCAGAATTCTTCCGATGACACTCCTGTAACATCATATTACAACATACATATAGAGTTTGTTCGAAAATGTGCATATTTAGCCACAAAAAACCGTGGTTATACAATGACAATACTAGCAAAACTGGCCTGAAAATGTCGGGCGCCATCTTTCACAGTGATCTTGTCTGATGAATAACTATTCATAAACTTGACTAAAAATATATAAGTTGGACAGCTATCGAAAGACAAATTAGTTCTTAATGCAATCGCTGAATTACATTTCTAAAATTATCCTTACTGTGCAATACAGGGTTCGCCAAGCGAAGCTATACCAAAAAAAATGGCGGAATATGCGTTTAACATTTTTCTACAGAACAACGATTTATCATCTTAAATATTTCTTACCATGAGCTGATCTTCCATCAGAATCTTGGGCAATGTATCCTTTCTCCGGTCTAATCGTCTTTTGGTCGAAAGAGGTCCTCTTGTCCGTCGAAATGCCCACTAACGTTCGACCGGTACTGGAAACGTGCCCGGCGCTTCAAAGTGCATCACAAAGAATTGCCTCAAAATCGCACTAAACGGATATAAATTGCTATAAAACGGTTTAAATTAACTACCTTATGATGTTTTTAACACCTATAACGAGTAAAAACATGACCGGCGATATATAAGTGGCTAAACCAAAGCTTGGAAAGAGAGCCAGTCCGACGTCCTTCGTGCGTCAGGCGCAGCAGGAAAAGAAAGCCACTTCCGCCTTGTGCTCTTTTATACAGGCCCTGATTGCGCAATCGACTCCATTCAAATTGTCACCTCTTACTGACATCTAGAGGAAGGCGTGGGCAGTGTTTGTATCCTGATAGCATTTACAGGGACTTTAAAACTGACCTGGGACCAGAGGCCAAGATTTCTGAAATCTCACTCCCTGTCAGGAAAAGTGCTGTAGAATGAGTTCTGTTCCACTCAGAGACATAATTCAAACGGCTATAGAAACTAGAGAGTGTTTTCTATCCAATAATAACAATAATATGCATATTGTACGAGCAAGAATTGAGTACTAGGCAGTTTAATCTGTAGACCAAATTATGCTAATGCGAAACAGCACCCCCTATAGTGGCAAGAAGTTAACCTTTCACGAGTATCAACCCCGTATCCGGGATCACCCCCCACCCCCCCCCACACTGATTAGCATCGCTAGCATAGCTTCACAAGTAAATAGTAGCATCTAAATATCATTAAATCACAAGTCCAAGACACCAGATGAAAGATACAGATCTTGTGAATAAACCCATCATTTCTGTTTTTTAAAATGTTTTACAGGGAAGACACAATATGTAAATCTATTAGCTAACCACGTTAGCAAAATACACCATCTTTCTTTGTCCACCATTTTCTCTCTCCACCACTAGCTATCACCAATTCGGCTAAACTAAGATATTGATAGCAACAAACCAAGAAAAAAACTCATCAGATGACAGTCTGATAACATATTTATGGTATAGGATAGGTGTTGTTAGAAAAAAGTGCATATTTCAGGTAGAAATCACAGTTTACAATTGCACCGACCATCACAAATCGACTAGAATTACTAGATAGAGCAACGTGTATGACCAATTTACTCATCATAAAACATTTCATAAAAATAGACAAAGCATAGCAATGGAAAGACACAGTTCTTGTGATTTCAGACCATATTTCAGATTTTCTAAGCGTTTTTCAGCGAAAACACAATAAATCGATAAGTTAGCATACCACATGTGCAAACGTTAGTAGAGCATGAATTCAAGGCAAAGGGAGCTATAACGTTATCATCGCCAAAATATATTAATTTTTTCACTAACCTTCTCAGAATTCTTCCGATGACACTCCTGTAACATCATTTTACAACATACATATACAGTTTGTTCGAAAATGTGCATATTTAGCCATACAAAACCGTGGTTATACAATGGAAATAGTCACAACTCAAGCATCAAAATGAGGGACGTCAGCTTTCAGAGTGATCTAGTTTAATCGAAAGCTAATCATATACTTGACTAAAAAATACAGAGTTGACAGGAATCGAAAGACAAATTAGTTCTTAATGCAACCGCTGACTTACATTTTTAAAATTATCCTTACTTTTCAATACAGGGTTCGCCAAGTGAAGCTATACCAAACAAAATGGCGAAATATGCGTTTAAAATATTTCGACAGAACAACGATTTATCATATTAAATATTGCTTACTTTGAGCTGTTCTTCCATCAGATTCTTGGGCAATGTATTCTTTCTTGGGTTTAATCTTCTTTTGGTCGAAAGATGTCCTTTGTCCGTCTAAATGCCCGCTAACGTTCGACCGGGACCCCGAAATGTGCCCGGTGCTTCACATAGAAATGCATCAAAATCGCACTAAACGGATATAAATTGCTATAAAACGGTTTAAATTAACTACCTTATGATGTTTCTAAGTCCTATATCGAATTAAATTACAGACGGATACATTTCAAGTTGATAACCGAGCCTGTGAAAATGGCATCCGGAGGTCCCTTCCTGCGTAAGGGCGAGCGTCGAAAGGGGGGCTACTCTCACTCCTTGGTCTTTTATAACCTCTGAGAGCTACCTAGAAGGCCCATTCCACTTCTCATTGGTTACTGACATCCAGGGGAAGGCGGGTGCAGTTCGTGTCGTTCCATAGGATAGACAGAGACCTTAAAAACTGATCTGAAACCAGAGCTTCGCTCTCAGACCTTTCACTGTCTGTCATGGATTTCGCTGTAGAAAGAGTTCTGGGTCACCCACAGACATAATTTCAACGTTGTATGAAACTAGAAAGTGTTTTCTATCCAATAGAATTAATAATATGCATATTGTACGAGCAAGAATTGAGTACTAGGCAGTTTAATTTGGAGACGACAAAATGCTAATTCGGAACAGCACCCCCTGTAGTCGCAAGAAGTTAATGGTGTGCCCCAAGGCTCTGTACTTGGTCCTCTCTTATTCACTATTTATATAAATGATTTAGACAAAAATGTCCAAAATGCGCAACTGAATTTTTATGCTGATGATACTGTTATTTACTGTTGTGCCTCGTCTCTTACAAAAGCTTTCCAGAACTTGCAAACTGATTTTTATACTGTTCAACATACCTTGTGTCAAATGAAGCTTATCCTCAATACTGACAAAACTAAACTAATGGTGTTTTCTAAAGCAAGAAATAGACCTCTGAACCTTTCACCTATTACTACCTGTCCGGGCAAGGAGATTGAGGTTGTAACCTCATATAAATGTCTTGGAATTTTAATTGATGACGGCCTCTCTTTTAAATTGCATATTCAACAACTTACAAAAAAATTGAAGCTGTTTATTTTAGGAATAAGGCCTGTTATTCTTTTGAATCCAGAAGTAGGCTAGTATCAGCTACATTTATGCCTTTACTAGACTATGGGGATATTTTATATATGAATGCTTCCGCTCAGTGTTTGAGATCAATTGACACCCTTTACCATGGCACTTTGAGATTTATTTTAAACTGCAAAACCCTTACGCACCACTGCACTTTGTATACCAGGGTTGGCTGGCCTTCTCTAGTCACTCGTAGGCTCAGGCACTGGTATACTTTTAACTGTTCCAAATGTCCGAACTGAATTTGGTAAAAGGGCTTTTATGTACTCTGCGCCATCGTCTTGGAACGCCTTACAAAATACTTTTAAACTGGAAGAACTCGTCCCGATTGGTATTTTTAAATCACTGATGAATGATCTTGAGACTGATTCCCTGACGTGTCAATGTTTTTAATTTGCTG
The DNA here is from genome assembly GCF_016432855.1 of Salvelinus namaycush. Taxonomy (NCBI): domain Eukaryota; kingdom Metazoa; phylum Chordata; class Actinopteri; order Salmoniformes; family Salmonidae; genus Salvelinus; species Salvelinus namaycush. Next base: position 62,347,469 of record NC_052311.1, on the reverse strand, counting down.
TTTTTGATTTTGTTATACTCTTGTGAATTCTATGTTTTTACTAGATTACTTTTTCATGTTTTCATGTTTTCATGTTTTCATGTTTTTCATGTTGTTTGTCTGTAATTTTTGTTATGACTTGATGCTGCCTATCTTGGCCAGCACGCTCTTGAAAAAGAGATTTTAAATCTCAATGAGCCCTTCCTGTCACGTTCCTGACCTGTTTTCTGTTGTTTTGTATGTGTTTAGTTGGTCAGGACGTGAGCTGGGTGGGAATTCTATGTTGTGTGTCTAGTTTGTCTGTTTCTATGTCAGCCTAGTGTGGGTTCTCAATCAGAGACAGATGGTAGTCGTTGTCTCTGATTGAGACTCATATATAGGAGGCTTGTTTTGTGTTGGGATTTTGTGGGTGTTTGTTACCTGTCTCTGTGTTTGTGTTCTGCACCAGATAGGTCTGTATCGGTTTTGCACATTTGTTATTTTTTATGTTTGTAGTGTTTCACTTGTTCTTGTATTAAACATGTTTAACACTAGCCGCGCTGCACTTTGGTCCTCTCCTTCACCCCTGGAAGAAAGCCTTTACACTTCCTGGTTAAATAAAGGTTAAATAAAATAAAATAAAAAATATTCACAATTTTCCGCCTCATGATGCCATCTATTTTGTGAAGTGCACCAGTCCCTACTGCAGCAAGCGACCCCACAACATGATGCTGCCACCCCCATGCTTCATGGTTGGGATGGTGTTCTTTGGCTTGCAAGCATCCCCCTTTTTCCTCCAAACATAACGATGGTCATTATCGCCAAACAGTTCTATTTTGTTTCATCAGACCAGAGGACATTTCCCCAAAAAGTACAATCTTTGTCCCCATGTGCAGTTGCAAACCGTAGTCTGGCTTTTTTTATGGCGGTTTTGGAGCAGTGGCTTCGTCCTTGCTGAACGGCCTTTCAGGTTGTGTCGATATAGGACTCGTTTTCCTGTGGATATAGATACTTTTGAACCTGTTTCCTCCAGCATCTTCACAAGGTCCATTGCTGTTGTTCTGGGATTGATTTGCACTTTTCGCACCAAAGTACGTTCATCTCTAGAAGGCAGAATGCATCTCCTTCCTGAGCGGTATGACGGCTGCGTGGTCCCATGGTGTTTATACTTGCGTACTGTTGCTCTACAGATGAGCGTGGTACCGTCAGGCATTTGGAAATTGCTCCCAAGGATGAACCAGACTTGTGGAGGCCTACAATTTTTTTCTGGGGTCTTGGCTGATTTCTTTTGATTTTCCCATGATGTCAAGCAAAGAGGCACTGAGTTTGAAGGTAGGCCTTGCAATACATCCACAGGTACACCTCCAACTGACTCAAATGATCAGAAGCTTCTAAAGCCATGACATCATTTTCTGGAATTTCCCAAGCTGTTTAAAGGTACAGTCATCTTAGGGTATGTAAATGTCTGACCCGCTGGAATTGTGATACAGTGAATTATAAGTGAAATAATCTGTCTGTAAACAATTGTTGGAAAAATTACTTGTGTCATGCACAAAGTAGATGTCCTAACCGACTTGCCAAAGCTATAGCTTGTTAACAAGAAATGTGTGGAGTGGTTGAAAAACGAGTTTTAATGACTCCAACCTAAGTGTATGTAAACTTCCGACTTCAACTGTGGATACCTGTCTCTGTATAGAGTTGTCACTTTTGGTCTTTGATTGACAGGGGTAAGTGGCCAACTACTGTACAGTGGCACATTATATTAAAAGAAGGACCCACCATACCTCCAGATCCACTCCCAGACGTACCAGTAGAGTACACTGTACTGTCCCTCCCCTCACTAGGGAGCAGAGACAAACCTGCTGTCTCCTCAGGGTGTTGAGTGTCAAGGAAATAGTCCTATGAAAAGCTGCTGTTATAATCACACCATCTTCACACCATAACATCACTTGTTTATGTGAGAGTGGTATTATGAGACTAGCCTGACCTACATACACAGAAGTTGTTTCATAACATGATAGTATACTGTAGGCTGTCAGTGTGTAGGCTCATATAGCTACAGAACCCTATTTATTGCAAAGGCTAACCTGATGTACAAGTTGAACAAGTCGTTGCCTCAGTCCTAGCCCCGTGTCCAACACAATCACACACATTCAAATGTCTGTTGGCAAATCCCTTTCTGTGTGATAAGGTATTGTCAACCTCAGGCCATGTTTACCTACCCTGTTTGGTCAGGGCATGACATGGTGAAATTGAACAATGGACACCATTTGTCATGGACCCAGAATACCACAAACTAGATTATGAAGCTAACCTTAAACCTGGAAATGGCACAAGGAGAGAGGAGGCGTTCATTTATCAATACAACTGGCACAAAGCCATTGGTTATTTATCATTTACAGGGTAACCTATACTGGATGCATCATACTCCAGCATCTGTTTAGATATACTCCTTTATCTATGACCATATCACTTGCCTTCTATTGGAAGTCAAAGCATTATTCAAATAGTATCTGGTAGTTAGTGTACCTATCCCTAACCATGACCCTGACTAACCCTAACCCTAGCTTCATGTTCACACCCCAGCTCAACCCTAATCCTAAGCACCTGTCTGCCACCATATTCACCCATTAGGGATTCTATCAGGGAATAGCATTGAGCAGGGCTGTGGACATGTAGTTAGGGTTAGGTTTATTATTACATTATATTAGGGGAATTTATGATCACCCCCTTTATTACATTGAGTAATATTGATATGAATTATACAGACATACTGTAAATCAGGCCAAATTGTGGGTGTGACCGGTGTAGATTGCCTCTGCATTGTGTTTGATTGGCTTACATTTGACCAAAGGATCAGGGTTGGTGTTGATCTTTAATTCTCTGAAAAGGAAAGTAAAAACTTCCTTAAAAAAATGCTGTGCTTCCCTTCTACACCAACTCCTCTCTTCCACCTGAGTACAGTAGACAGGGCAGGGCAATATAACAATAATCTCCTTTCACAAAGCAGTACAATATAATGAAACACAATGTACAGTATGAAATGTAAATGTACAGTAGCATATGGACCTAGGCTATCCAACTTTCCCAATGACAGCCAGGCGTTACGTACAGTACAGTAGTGCCATGCACTTGTGAACATAGCTAGCCTTGGACAGTAAATATATTGTCCAAATATCTTAAAGGCCCAGTGCAGTCAAAAACTAGATTCTACTGTGTTTTATATATATTTCCACACTACCACTCCCAAACAGTTCTAGCAAAAATCTTGCTTGAGAAATGTCCTTTTGCTAAGATGCTATCGCTGTTTCTTTTTGACCATTTTAATTGAAAACAATCACAATAAAGTAATGAATTGTTACTCAGAATTGTTTTGATATTGAGATAAAACGTCTGCTTCGGACCTTTAACAAGCATAGCACATGACATACCTGATAAGGAAAGGAAAAACATCCATAAACAAATGCTGTGCTGCCCGTATACAGTACACTAATTCCTCTGGAAAGTATAAATTAACAAGGAAAGGGGACATGAATACACATGCTAGTCCAATGACGCCATGTACAGCAAAAAGTACAGTAGCTAGCTAACATGTACAGTATTCATAGATTACAAGATAAAAAAAATATATAAATACATGAAATGCATGAATCTCCCAATATAATGGTAGGATGACATAATAATAATATGTCAGGACCATATACATTAATTAATGGTGCTTTTACATACATACTGAGTGTACAAAAGTCCTTCAATAACATAGACTGACTAGGTGAATCCAGGTGAAAGCTATGGTTCCTTATTGATGTAACTTATTAAATCCACTTCAATCAGTAGAGATGCACGGTGGCGGACAGGATAAAGAAGGGTTTTTAAGCCTTGAGTCAATTAATACATGGATTGTGTATGAGTGCCATTCAGGGGGTGAATGAGCAGAAGAAAATATTTAAATGCCTTTGAACGGGGTATGGTAGTAGCTGCCAGGCGCACCGGTTTGATTGTGTCAAGAACTGCAACGCTGCTGGGTTTTTCCTGCGCAACAGTTTCCTGTGTGTATCAAGAAAAGTCCACCACCTAAAGGACATTGTGCCAACTTGACACAACTGTTGGACACATTGGAGTCAACATGGGCCAGCATCCCTGTGGAATGCTTTCGAGACCTTGTAGAGTCCATGCCTGACGAATTGAGACTGTTCTGAGGGCAAAACAGGGTGCAACTCAATATTAGGAAGGATTGTTTATGATTTCCATGGGACAATTTCACTGCGACTTACCTCTTCTACATGTGTAGAGTAGACAGCGTAGACAGGGAAGATGTAAGAAGGCAGGGCATGTTAATGGGGGGGAACACAGAAGGAGAAGGAAGTGTGCAACATTAAAAAAGGGCACTTACACCACCAAAAGGAATGTACACTAATATCAGACATGGGAACTGTTCAGATTTTGTGTAAATATATAACATGAAATACAACACTTGTTACATGAGCAGGCAGAACATTCAGGCTCTGAATAGAGATTAGTACAAAATCCCACTGTTCAACTCAGCTCTCATGTTTTGATGTTGTTATCATTGGGTGCCTGTTCTCTTTCTCAGGGCTTTATGTTGGTTAATATGACCTCTTACCCTCAATCTGAGAGCTTTGTAATACAGCATGTGGGTACTTATGTTGGTTTCATAGAATAGCTGAATGTCTTTCGCATGACCAGTTTGCTCCTCTATTCATGCTCCTTGGTTGGACAGTGAGATAATGACAGGCAGCATACCTTTTCCTCCACTGTTCATAAATCAAACCTGATCTGGCATAGACACACATAGGTGTGCTCAGGTGTTCCCTGATAGGGACCTGTCCCCACAGATTACACAATTCTACAGGTGTTGACCTGGGAGATGTGAAGGGAATGTGTTTTTGCCTTGTTACACAAACACTGCCAGGAATAACAGAGGGAGATTTCTCAATATTTGGGAAAATTGTGAAATGGGAATGTCAATGATATAGGTACTGTATGTTAAAGTTTTACGTTACAATATCACAGACACGATATATGATACTTGATTTACAGTGTGGGCCGTTCTATTCTGTAATTGTTGACTACATTATAAACATTTAACACATTTTGTTGTCATGGTGTTTTTGTGAGACTTTAGCCCTGTTCCAAACCAGTAAAGCTGTCGTCAGAAAATATAGACTTAAACTACACACAATTAAATACTATAGAAATAATCGAATTTATATGTTTTTTTATGTCTAATTGATCAGTGAAAATATTTGTAATGATTCTTTACTACAATGCCATTGCCACAATAAAGCTACATGCTGTATCAAAGTGTGAAGGAGGCAGACAGGAGGGATGAAGGGGGATAGGCGACTCAGAGATGACACACACTCTCTGTCATCATTGTCAATCAGATTCCCCTAATTTGTCATTCAAACTATGCCACCAAGGAAAATATTTGTAGAAATAAAAAACGATAATATGTGAGCCCTCTTTATAGTTTGACAAGAACAAGTACTATATGATGGACACTGGCATATAAAGATATGATATTAACTTGTTTCCTGAGGAGTTTGTGTAGGGGGCTGGACCCCAAAATACCAATATAAAAGAGTAGGTGCACTCATAGACCACCAAAACACAATGGGGGAGACAAGAGGAAGGGTCCCACATGTTCTTCTACTGGCTTTGATACAAGGTAACATGTCTTATTTTTCAATAATACAAGTAACTCAGGGAGGTAAGTTTCAGTTTCATTTACTGTGAATTTCAAGTCCAGAAGATGGAGAAATGAAAGTGTAAAATAGAGACGTTTACAGTAAAATGTGAATTCATTAATTACAACTTGTACTAAAGTGGATACAGTTTTAGACTAGATAGTTTGTGAAAACTTTATTTGATTGAGTACCTGTTTATTGTATTTGTATTATATCATTACCTAAGAAATTACAAAGTTGTATTTACCAGGTAGACTCTACCAAATGTCCCATAAATATTGCATGTTAAAGACTAGTGACCTCAAGTTCATATTTGACCATCATGATATCACTTCAAAATAACAAAAATCTGTGAATTCGAATAGTGTATGTCTTATTCAGCAACTGATTAGCTGGAAGAGGAACAAAAGTGGGTACATCCTGTTGTGTTCCAGGACCAGGATTGTTGACCACTGGATGCTAAAGACCCATCTTTCCACTCTTCTCCAGGTGTGCTGAGCTCCAGCACTGAGAATGTGCTTCTCTCTGAGAACCCGGTCTGTGGGGGCAACACGGTGACCTTGAGGCTGTCTCCGGCCACTCAGCTGCAGAGCAGCAGCTGGGCTGTGGGCGACGTTCAGATCCTGACCTGGTCGGGGGGCCAGCAGGCTGTGTTCCTGAGCCACAACGGCAGTGCCTCGGTGGACGTCAGCATGGGGACTCTGACCCTGACCTCCATCACAGTGGTCGACTCAGGGGTCTATGTGGTCCAGAGCACCAGCCCTCAGCTCACAGCCACCTCCACCCTCACTGTGTTGGGTGAGTCAGAGAAATCAGCCCAGCTCACTATTAGATTAGTTAGATTAGACAAGTAATATCCTGAAGGCCCTGTGGGTCCATAATGTAACTGCTATTAAGATAACCTAGTGTAATACAACAATTCTGCCAGTCTGCTATGGCGTAGAGATACTGGTTTAGTTTGAGTGTGCACCTGCGTGTTCGGGAAGTATTCAGACCCCTTGACTTTTTCCACATTTTGTTACGTTACAGCCTTATTCATAAAATCTTCAATACTAATTTCATCAATCTACACACAATACCCCATAATGACAAAGCAAAAACAGGTTTTTAGAAACTTTTGCAAATGTATTAAAAATATTACATTTGCATAAGTATTCAGACCCTTTACTCCGCACTTTGTTGAAGCACCTTTGGAGCGATTACAGCCTTAAGTTTTCTTGGGGATGGCTCTACAATCTTGGCACACCTGTATTTGGGGAGTTTCTGCCATTCTTCTCTGCAGATCCTCTCAAACTCTGTCAGGTTGGATGGGGAGCAATGCTTGGTATTCAGGCCAAAGAGTTCAATCTTGGTTGTCCTTCTGGAAGGTTCTCCCATCTCCACAGAGGAACTCTGGAGCTCTGTCAGAGTGACATCCCTGACCACATCTGTCACACCCCTGACCAAGGCACTTTTCCCCTGATTGCTCAGTTTGGCCGGGCGGCCAGCTCTAGGAAGAGTCTTGGTGGTTCCAAACTTCTTCCATTTTAGAATGATGGAGGCCACTGTGTTCTTAGGGATCTTCAATGCTGCAGACATTTTTTGGTACCCTTCCCCCGATCTGTTTCTCGACACAATCCAGTCTCTGAGATCTACGAACAATTCCTTCGACCTCATCGCTTGGTTTTTGCTCTGACATGCACTGTCAACTGTGGGACCTTACACAGACACATGTGCGCCTTTCCAAATCATGCCCAATCAAATGAATTTACCACAGGTGGACTCCAATCAAGTTGTAGAAACATCTCAAGGATGAGCAATAGAAACAGGATGCACCTGAGCTCAATTTTGAGTATCATAGCAAAGGGTCTGAATACTTATGTAAATAAGGTATTTCTGTTTTTATTTTTTTATAAATTGGCAAAAAAATCTTAAAACCTGTTTTCACTTTGACATTATGGGGAATTGTGTGTAGATTGATGAGTAAAAATGTGAATTTATTCCATTTTAAAACAAGGCTGTAACGTAACAAAATGTGGAAAAAGTCAAGGGGTCTGAATGCTTTCCAACTGCACTGTATGTATGTGTGCATTAGTGGTGCGCGGGTCGGCTGTTATTCACCCGCATCTGCCCGCAATTGCTAATAATTCTTCCGCAACTGCCCGACTAGATGTGATAAATTGAAAATCTGAGGCCCGCACCCAACCCTGACCCGCAAATATAGAAATGCACTGTAGGCTACAGTCAAATACGGAATAATGATTTTTTTGACAGAGGGTGCAGGATGGTTTTTTGCCTGATTTATACGGAATAACGACAAAAGAGAAGCTGCATGTATGTTTCTGCTTATAATTTCTGACATTTTGGTTGGCTATTTATTAGTCAGTCAACTTCTCTATAATTAGATACATGCAGCTTCTCTTTTGTCGTTATATGTTATAAACCCTTGCTCAACAAAATAATATAATAGATCGATAAAATGAATGCTTCAATCCACCCTGAACAAAAATATAAACGCTCCTTGCAACAATTTCAACGATTTTACTGAGTTACAGATCATGTAAGGAAATCAGTCAATTGAGGCCCTAATGAATTGTCAGGTGCGCAGCCATGGGTAGGCCTGGGAGGGGCACAGGCTTGTGCCTTGGGGCGCAGCCATGGGTAGGCCTGGCAGGGGCACAGGCTTGTGCCTTGGGGCGCAGCCATGGGTAGGCCTGGGAGGGGCACAGGCTTGTGCCTTGGGGCGCAGCCATGGGTAGGCCTGGGAGGGGCACAGGCTTGTGCCTTGGGGCGCAGCCATGGGTAGGCCTGGCAGGGGCACAGGCTTGTGCCTTGGGGCGCAGCCATGGGTAGGCCTGGGAGGGGCATAGGCTTGTGCCTTGGGGCGCAGCCATGGGTAGGCCTGGCAGGGGCATAGGCTTGTGCCTTGGTGCGCAGCCATGGGTAGGCCTGGCAGAGGCATAGGCTTGTGCCTTGGGGCACAGCCATGGGTAGGCCTGGGAGGGGCACAGGCTTGTGCCTTGGGGCCCAGGCCTAGCCAGTCAGAATTATGTTTTCCCAGCAAAAAGGCTTTATTACAGACAGAAATACTCCTCAGTTTCATCAGCTGTCTGGGTGGCTGGTCTCAGACGATCCCGCAGTGATGAACCCGGATGTGGAGGTCCTGGGCTGACGTGCCTAATTCTCTAAAATGATGTTGGAGGCAGCTTATGGTAGAGAATTTAACATTAAATTATCTGGCAACAGCTCTGGTGGACATCCCTGCAGTCAGCATGCCAATTGCACGCTCCCTCAAAACTTGAGACATCTGTGGCATTGTGTTGTGTGACAAAACTGCACATTTTAGAGTGGCCTTTTATTGTCCCCAGCACAAGGTGTACCTGTGTAATGATCATGCTGTTTAATCTGCTTCTTGATATGCCACACCTGTTAGATGGTGGATTATTTTGGCAATGGAGAAATGCTCACTAACAGGGATGTAAAAAAATTAGGCTACATTTTTTGGAGATAAAGTTTTTGTTTGTAATGAAACATTCATGTGATCTTTTATTTCAGCTCATGAAAACATACGACAAATCCTTTAAATGTTGCGTTTATATTTTTGTTCAGTATAGTTGACATCGGGAAACTTTTCTCTGTTATCTTTTTTTTGCAGAGCAAAGACGTTTAGGATCTGGGGAGTAAATACAATGACGCTAAAGAAACAGGAAGATTTTCTGTGTAAAATGTCCAAATTACATCCGTTTGACCAGGTGAAAGGACATTGAAATCTGTGAAAACGATCCAATGTGTTTCTGAAAACATTTCAGTTCGGCTTCGATGCATATTTTCTGTGGTTGAAATACTATCAGATTTTATGATGCTAACAGCATCTCAAGATGCAGAAATAAATACATCATATTTCTCCACTTCTGTTCACAAGTCAAAATTGTGCCTACATTTGGTGTATCATTTTACTGCAAGAAATACTTAATTCTGCAGGAGTTAATATTAAGGCTATGTGAGAGGTTATAGACCTACAGTCAGTGTCCAGGTTTCATTTTCCATTGAACCCATCTGAGTAGTAGGCTACAGTTCCCTTGACTTGCCATGGGCCTATTTGAAGTCCAGTCTTGTGACTGTGGAATTTGTATAGCGCTTCACAATCATCACACATAACATCACACATAAATCACATAACATCACACTGCTTTTACCACTTCACCAAATCTTTCCCAAACATTACTTTTCTGGCCCTCCCTTCTCTTTATTTTCAACTCTCCTTCCGCAGCTTTTGTCTTATTAAGTTCAACTTCGACAATGTCCCTTCTGCCTCCCTGGCTTGATGTTAACTTTTTCTTCCTGTTCCCAAAAGCATTATTTGATGATTGGTGTGTATCTGGCTCATGTACAGTTAAGCCCTGAAGTTTAGGTTTATGCACTAATGCCCGACAGCCTAAAATAACTAAAGAAAAACCTCAATGTAGCCTATAGATAAAAACTGCACAATAATTAGAGATTTATAGATTTTTGAAGGTATTGTTTTCTCTTTATTCAAATCGCCCGCCACCCACCGTCCCTTCAGCCACACAATACTTAATGACCCTGAACCCACCGTCCCTTCATCCACACAATACTTAATGACCCTGAACCCACCGTCCCTTCAGCCACACAATACATAATGACCCTGAACCCACCGTCCCTTCAGCCACACAATACATAATGACCCTGAACCCACCGTCCCTTCAGCCACACAATACTTAATGACCCTGAACCCACCGTCCCTTCATCCACACAATACATAATGACCCTGAACCCACCGTCCCTTCATCCACACAATACTTAATGACCCTGAACCCACCGTCCCTTCATCCACACAATACTTAATGACCCTGAACCCACCGTCCCTTCTTCCACACAATACATAATGACCCTGAACCCACCGTCCCTTCATCCACACAATACTTAATGACCCTGAACCCACCGTCCCTTCATCCACACAATACATAATGACCCTGAACCCACCGTCCCTTCATCCACACAATACTTAATGACCCTGAACCCACCGTCCCTTCATCCACACAATACATAATGACCCTGAACCCACCGTCCCTTCATCCACACAATACTTAATGACCCTGAACCCACCGTCCCTTCATCCACACAATACATAATGACCCTGAACCCACCGTCCCTTCAGCCACACAATACTTAATGACCCTGAACCCACCGTCCCTTCATCCACACAATACATAATGACCCTGAACCCACCGTCCCTTCATCCACACAATACATAATGACCCTGAACCCACCGTCCCTTCAGCCACACAATACATAATGACCCTGAACCCACCGTCCCTTCATCCACACAATACTTAATGACCCTGAACCCACCGTCCCTTCATCCACACAATACTTAATGACCCTGAACCCACCGTCCCTTCATCCACACAATACATAATGACCCTGAACCCACCGTCCCTTCATCCACACAATACATAATGACCCTGAACCCACCGTCCCTTCAGCCACACAATACATAATGACCCTGAACCCACCGTCCCTTCATCCACACAATACATAATGACCCTGAACCCACCGTCCCTTCAGCCACACAATACATAATGACCCTGAACCCACCGTCCCTTCATCCACACAATACTTAATGACCCTGAACCCACCGTCCCTTCAGCCACACAATACATAATGACCCTGAACCCACCGTCCCTTCATCCACACAATACATAATGACCCTGAACCCACCGTCCCTTCAGCCACACAATACATAATGACCCTGAACCCACCGTCCCTTCATCCACACAATACATAATGACCCTGAACCCACCGTCCCTTCATCCACACAATACATAATGACCCTGAACCCACCGTCCCTTCATCCACACAATACATAATGACCCTGAACCCACCGTCCCTTCATCCACACAATACTTAATGACCCTGAACCCACCGTCCCTTCACCCACACAATACTTAATGACCCTGAACCCACCGTCCCTTCATCCACACAATACTTAATGACCCTGAACCCACCGTCCCTTCATCCACACAATACATAATGACCCTGAACCCACCGTCCCTTCAGCCACACAATACTTAATGACCCTGAACCCACCGTCCCTTCAGCCACACAATACTTAATGACCCTGAACCCACCGTCCCTTCAGCCACACAATACTTAATGACCCTGAACCCACCGTCCCTTCACCCACACAATACTTAATGACCCTGAACCCACCGTCCCTTCACCCACACAATACATAATGACCCTGAACCCACCGTCCCTTCATCCACACAATACTTAATGACCCTGAACCCACCGTCCCTTCATCCACACAATACATAATGACCCTGAACCCACCGTCCCTTCATCCACACAATACATAATGACCCTGAACCCACCGTCCCTTCACCCACACAATACTTAATGACCCTGAACCCACCGTCCCTTCATCCACACAATACTTAATGACCCTGAACCCACCGTCCCTTCAGCCACACAATACATAATGACCCTGAACCCACCGTCCCTTCAGCCACACAATACTTAATGACCCTGAACCCACCGTCCCTTCATCCACACAATACTTAATGACCCTGAACCCACCGTCCCTTCATCCACACAATACATAATGACCCTGAACCCACCGTCCCTTCAGCCACACAATACTTAATGACCCTGAACCCACCGTCCCTTCATCCACACAATACTTAATGACCCTGAACCCACCGTCCCTTCAGCCACACAATACATAATGACCCTGAACCCACCGTCCCTTCATCCACACAATACTTAATGACCCTGAACCCACCGTCCCTTCACCCACACAATACATAATGACCCTGAACCCACCGTCCCTTCATCCACACAATACTTAATGACCCTGAACCCACCGTCCCTTCACCCACACAATACATAATGACCCTGAACCCACCGTCCCTTCATCCACACAATACTTAATGACCCTGAACCCACCGTCCCTTCAGCCACACAATACTTAATGACCCTGAACCCACCGTCCCTTCAGCCACACAATACATAATGACCCTGAACCCACCGTCCCTTCATCCACACAATACATAATGACCCTGAACCCACCGTCCCTTCACCCACACAATACTTAATGACCCTGAACCCACCGTCCCTTCATCCACACAATACTTAATGACCCTGAACCCACCGTCCCTTCATCCACACAATACATAATGACCCTGAACCCACCGTCCCTTCAGCCACACAATACTTAATGACCCTGAACCCACCGTCCCTTCATCCACACAATACATAATGACCCTGAACCCACCGTCCCTTCATCCACACAATACATAATGACCCTGAACCCACCGTCCCTTCAGCCACACAATACTTAATGACCCTGAACCCACCGTCCCTTCATCCACACAATACTTAATGACCCTGAACCCACCGTCCCTTCACCCACACAATACTTAATGACCCTGAACCCACCGTCCCTTCAGCCACACAATACATAATGACCCTGAACCCACCGTCCCTTCATCCACACAATACTTAATGACCCTGAACCCACCGTCCCTTCAGCCACACAATACTTAATGACCCTGAACCCACCGTCCCTTCATCCACACAATACTTAATGACCCTGAACCCACCGTCCCTTCAGCCACACAATACATAATGACCCTGAACCCACCGTCCCTTCATCCACACAATACATAATGACCCTGAACCCACCGTCCCTTCAGCCACACAATACATAATGACCCTGAACCCACCGTCCCTTCAGCCACACAATACATAATGACCCTGAACCCACCGTCCCTTCATCCACACAATACTTAATGACCCTGAACCCACCGTCCCTTCATCCACACAATACATAATGACCCTGAACCCACCGTCCCTTCATCCACACAATACTTAATGACCCTGAACCCACCGTCCCTTCAGCCACACAATACATAATGACCCTGAACCCACCGTCCCTTCATCCACACAATACATAATGACCCTGAACCCACCGTCCCTTCAGCCACACAATACATAATGACCCTGAACCCACCGTCCCTTCAGCCACACAATACATAATGACCCTGAACCCACCGTCCCTTCATCCACACAATACATAATGACCCTGAACCCACCGTCCCTTCAGCCACACAATACTTAATGACCCTGAACCCACCGTCCCTTCATCCACACAATACATAATGACCCTGAACCCACCGTCCCTTCATCCACACAATACTTAATGACCCTGAACCCACCGTCCCTTCAGCCACACAATACATAATGACCCTGAACCCACCGTCCCTTCAGCCACACAATACTTAATGACCCTGAACCCACCGTCCCTTCATCCACACAATACTTAATGACCCTGAACCCACCGTCCCTTCATCCACACAATACTTAATGACCCTGAACCCACCGTCCCTTCAGCCACACAATACATAATGACCCTGAACCCACCGTCCCTTCAGCCACACAATACATAATGACCCTGAACCCACCGTCCCTTCAGCCACACAATACATAATGACCCTGAACCCACCGTCCCTTCATCCACACAATACATAATGACCCTGAACCCACCGTCCCTTCATCCACACAATACTTAATGACCCTGAACCCACCGTCCCTTCACCCACACAATACTTAATGACCCTGAACCCACCGTCCCTTCAGCCACACAATACATAATGACCCTGAACCCACCGTCCCTTCAGCCACACAATACATAATGACCCTGAACCCACCGTCCCTTCAGCCACACAATACTTAATGACCCTGAACCCACCCCACAGATATAACTGCGGGGACTGCGGGTTATGAGTCAACCCGCGCATCAATAGTATGCATGGAAATGCTGACTACACTGTTGACAATGTCTGTGTTGGCATTTTCTCTGGGCCAGGTGACTGATGATTTGGCTGTTGGTCTTTGATCAAGCATAACATTGACTTTCTCATACTATTATAAAAAATACAAGGCTCACAAACAACTAGTAGCCTTCATAAAATTACCTCAAGCGGTTTTAATTGAACTAAAAGACAATCATACTGAAACGCAGTGGTGTAAAGTTCTTAAGTAAAAATACTTTGAAGTACTACTTAAGTAGTTTTTTTGGTATCTGTACTTTACTCTATATTTGTAACTACTTTTACTTTTACTTCACTACATTCCTTAAGAAAATAATTTACTTTTTAGTCCATATATTTTCCTTGACTCCCAAAAGTACTTGTTACATTTTGAATGCTTAGCAGGACAGGACAAGGGTCCAATTCACGCACTTATCAACAGAACATCCCTGGTCATCCCCCCTGCCTCTGATTTGGACTCATTAAACACACAGGCTTCATTTGTAATGATGTCTGAATGTTGGAGTGTGCCCCTGGCTATCCATAAATGTAAAAAAAAAAACAAGAAAGTGGTGCCGTCTGGTATGCTTAATATAAGGCATTTTAAATTATTTATAATTTGACTTTTTATACTTATGTATATTTTTGAAATTACATATACTTTTGATACTAAAGTATATTTAAAACCAGATACTTTTAGACTTTTACTCAAGTAGAATTTTACTGGGTTACTTTTACTTTTACTTGAGTCATTTTCTAAGAATGTATCTTTACTTTTACTCAAGTATGACAATTGGGTACTTTTCTCACTACTGCTGAAAGGGCTATAACATATTTAGATATGATTCTGCAAGTCATCATGGCTACAGACAAGTATGGCCTAAAGATGGGCTGACAGCAAAAAAATCAACTAAAACAATGGGCGTAATGGAAACAGGTTGTCTTTGTCCCTTTTCCCGCATGGTGTTCCTACTGGTTTCTGTTATGTGTTTTCCCTCTCTTTCTTTCCCTGTAACAATCTCTCTCTCTCTCTCTCTCTCTCTCTCTCTCTCTCTCTCTCTCTCTCTCTCTCTCTCTCTCTCTCTCTCTCTCTCTCTCTCTCTCTCTCTCTCTCTCTCTCTCTCTCTCTTTCACCCACAGAACCTGTTTCTACTGTGAGACTGGTGGCCAACAACAAAGGCGATTTATTGGAATTCAAAGCTATGTCAGTCTGTTTTGCTCTTCCTCTGGCTCCTCCCTCTCTTACCTCTTACCGCAACTCTGAGTCACAGCCAGTAATGGAATTCAGCTTAGTGATGGGAACAGCACTCTCACCATAGTCAATGTGACTCGATACAATGGTGGGCCGTTTAGCTGTAATGCTTTCAACGCGTCAGTAATGGAACCACTGAGCCTCTACATCTCAGTATCAGCTGTGAGTATGAGAGTATGCACACACACTCACTTGATGAATTCACATATTTTGGCTGCAGTCCACGTCAAGCTTTGACTGACACTTTACAGTGATTTGGTAATGACACAATAACATAGCTACAATCATACGGCCAGTGATGTATGATCTATCATGATCAATTGATTTTGTACTATAACACATCGGCTCCCTGAATATCCCTTCAAGCCACGGGTTCCTCTCTACCACCAGGCCTACTTGGGTATCATGACAGTAATTCCTATCTCCCTACACAGACAGTTCAGACGGTGTGTCCTTCACAGTCAACGGGCTAAACACCACTACCTCTTTCCTGATCGGGTCTATTCTGACCATGTCCTGCTCTGCCCAGTCCAACCCTCAGGCTGAGTTTCAATGGACTTTCAATGGGAAGCATCTGAATTGGACGAGTCTAGATCTGAAGCTATACAGTGCTGTGGCGAGCCAGAGTGGCCTATGCTCCTGCCTGGCCTTCAACAACAGGACCATGAGCTACATCAACGTCACCAGACAGATCACCATCAGCAGTGGGTCAGTGTCAGAACAGCTGGGGGTCAGTGTCTGGCTCCTTCTCCTCTCCTCATTTTCTGGGGTCCTCTTCTGAACGCCAATGGGAAAGCAAGTCTCACTGACTGAAAAATAACACACAGACCAAAAAATGCTTTCAGTTAAGTGAACCCATAAAATATATTTATTCAAACGTTAATTTAATTTACGTAGTGCCATGGGCCAGGACAATGTGAATAAATTATGCAATTGACAAAAAAATTGTTTTATAATATGGTGAAATAATGTCATAGATATTGCTATAACCGAACATGGTCACTCTTGTGCAATGATCTCTTATCGATGTCACTTGTTACAGTACATCCACTTCAATCAGTGTAGATGAAGGGGAGGAGACAAATTAAATACGGATTTTTAATCCTTGAGACAATTGAGACATGGATTGTGTATGTGTGCCATTCAGAGGGTGAATGGGTAAGACAAAATATTTAAGTGCCTTTGAATGGGGTGTCATGACGTTGGCCTGGGGGTAGGTTTATGACAGTCATAAATACCTCTTCCTCCCTTTTTCCTCTCTCTACCCTACTGATGTGAAATTTGAAAACCCCTTGGTTGACATAGAGATTCTGGGAACATCAGAAGGTGGGGGGAAATGAACTATATTCTGGTAATCCGACCAATTGAACATATGCGGTGGTACTTAATGAATAGGATGTCAGTTCGGTTGTCATCTGGCACATTCTCATCAATGATAGGGTGACAAACTCTACAGTGGAAGGTCTACACATCAGAGTTATCGGATTCACATGGAATTGTTGTTCAATTTAAATGTTTGAATATGAAATTATTCGTGATGGGATTAAATGTGATTTTAGCTTCTAAAATGTAAGAACTGGGTTTTCATGAGTGAATTAGGCCCGACTCAGTGGCCTGCCCACGTAAAGAGACATAGGTTGTAAATTATGAAACACACCCCTTTTCTCCCTCCACTATTTAAGCCCTTGACGAAAATTTTACCTCCTGTTCCAAGGATGTGAGGACGACGGTCCCTACGTTGAAAAGGACTAACATGTCAACTACAGAACTAAGCCAACATCAGCATGAGCTTTGGTTGCGAATGGTATGAACTTTGAACTTTTATTCACTACAGAAGTGATACCGCCTAGACGTTGAGTTAGCAACAGCAGCTACAAAAGTAAATTAGGAAAGAACAGAGTATCCCCTCTACCACACAACGACGTTACTACAACGTATCCAATTTACCAGCAGAGACATTCTTCAAAGGACAAAGGACTCGGTTGGGCAACACGGCCTTCCATCTACCACCAACCAACCTACCGAAGCGCAGCTCAGAGTAAATATTTATTGCATTTTCCTTTTCCAAATGGGCGGTAATATAGAATGCATAGGATACTGTATTTACGATAGCATGGCTTCTCCCTTGGTTCCTCAAGTCTTCCCGCTCTTTCACTCAAACCCAGCCCCCTTTTCTTTTGTGTACCAGCTGTCATATCTGTTCCGCCCGCTAGGGACGTTTTCCTTTATGACGAAATGTGTAATCAAGGTATGATTCATTCTGTGTATATGTAATTCTGTGTGATTAGTTAGGTATTTAGTAAGTAAATAATTAAACCCAATTTTGCATTGCTGATTCAACTTGTTAGCCAGGGTCCGTGAAGATAACCAAGAATTTACAACTTTCAGATGAGACTGAAATAAGGTGATGATTAATATTGACTGCTATTGATGTAAAATATTACTAGGTCTTTAAGAGTTTATTCGGAAGATAATAGTTCTATAAATATTATTTTGTGGTGCCCCGCCTCTCTAGTTAATTACATTTACATGATTAGCTCAATCAGGTAATATTAATTACGAAGAAAGGATTTTATAGAATAGCATGTCATATCACTTAATCCGGCATAGCCAAAGACACAACAGGGGTATGGTAGTAGGTCCCAGTCCCACAGTTTGAGTGTCAAGAACTGCAATGATTCTGGGGTTTTCACGCTCAACAGTTTCCCATGTGAATCAAGAATGGTCCACCAGCCAAAGGAATCCAGCTTACTTGACACAACTGTGGGAAGCATTGGAGTCAACATGGGCCAGCATCCCTGTGGAACGCTTTTGACACCTTGTAGTCCATGCCCCAACGAATAAGGCAGTTCTGAGGCCAAAACAGGGTGCAATTAATTATTAAGAAGGTGTTCCTAGTGTTTTGCCAAATATTAACAGAGAAGAATAAAAAAGCAGTAGAAATAATAGAACATGTCAAATTTGTCTGCAAATCATGAATGCACTGTGTACCCTTACGGAACGTTTGGATTTATTCAATAACAACCACAAACATCTGCTTTCATATAGGCAATTAAGATATTTACTGTATGTTCAAGTCATATTACAACAAGAATGTTTGACATATTTTTGTTATTCCACCAGGTCTTAAGATAATTACAGTACTGAGGGGTGTTGAAATACATGTTATATGATTCCTCTCAGTGATACTAATCTGGATAAATAGAACTTGAATAAAGAAAAAATACAATACAAACTGTTTTCAGATAAATCATTCCTTTGCAATTACAGCAGAAATGTTCCTTCTCAGGATGACAGGTCCAAAAATCTGTGGAAAATACTTGTAAAAGATTGGGAAAGAATGGTCATTAGCCAGTTTCCCTAAGTTTTCACATGACTGGGCAGAGGCGCAGTCAATGAGGAGCCAGGCCCAGCCAATTAGAATGAGTTTTCCCCCACAAAAGGGCTTTTTGACAGAAATAAATCCTCCTCAGCACCCCACCCGCCTCCCCTCCCCTGAGTTGATCCTGCAGGTGAAGAAGCCAGACTTGTAGGTCCTGGGCTGGCTTGGTTACACGTGATCTGTGGTTGTGAGGCCGGTCGGACTTACTGCACATTTTAGAATGGCCTTTTATTACACAAAGTGCACCTGTGTAATGATCATGCTGTTTAATCATTTTCTTGATACGCCACACCTGTCAGGTGGATGGATTATCTTGAAAAATGCTAAAATGCTCACTAACAGGGAAGTAAACAAATTTTACAGAAAACTGTAAACATTTTACAGAAATACATTTCTGTGACCAACACTTTACATGTTGCGTTTATATTTTTGTTCAGTGTAGAAAGGAAAGGTATGTGTTTCTATGACAGGTCCAAATATGAATCAAGAATGGTCCACCACCCAAAGGAATCCATTTCTGTGACCAACACAGAAATGTGTTTCTAACACACCCTTGTTAGTCTACCTGTGCCAGGTGTATTTGAGTGGCCTTTTGTATAGAAGCCTTCCTGTTTGTGTCAATCAGGGGATCCTCTAACTGAGAGGACGGGAGCAGAGATGGTGTTTAAAAAAAAGTTCATATAAGAAATAGGAATCATTGTGAATGTAGTGCTTTTAGGCATTG
The DNA here is from genome assembly GCF_016432855.1 of Salvelinus namaycush. Classification (NCBI taxonomy): domain Eukaryota; kingdom Metazoa; phylum Chordata; class Actinopteri; order Salmoniformes; family Salmonidae; genus Salvelinus; species Salvelinus namaycush. The sequence continues at coordinate 62,327,626 of NC_052311.1, read as the reverse complement.
GCACCCATCTTCCACCTCGATCTGCTCTGCTTCTCCCTGGACACTCCCTCCATGAGTGTTCCAAAACATTGTCTGTTTGAGTATGTAAATAAAACGTATGAACCTAGTGGTATTTGGTTGTGAGAAATCTGACATTGCTCTGTTGAAGTCTGTCTTGTAGGACAACTGTACGGACCTCATGGATCTGAAGATGCATTGAAATGATAAAGTCCTATTGAGATTGTACCTTTCTTGTGACGCTGAAAACGACAATAAATTGTTGCATCCTAATATTGTTGTCTGATTCCCATGCTCCACTCCTTCATGCAAAGAACCTTTAGCTCAGTCCTGAGGACCTCACCTCACATATAGAAGCTGTGTAGTATGGTTACAGGAATAGGTTACTGTTAAACCCCCTAAGTTACATGTTTTAACAGAACAATACCAAAAACATGTCATAAATTATGATTCATTTGAGAGTTGCTGCTAAAAAAAAGTTCCACTCATCACGCACTTCAAACCCTTGACCATAGATATACATGTTAATTTGTATTTATTTTTATTTCACCTTTATTTAACCAGGTAGGCTAGTTGAGAACATGTTCTCATTTACAACTGTGACCTGGCCAAGATAAAGCAAAGCAGTGCAACACAAACAACAACACAGAGTTACACATGGAATAAACAAAACATACAGTCAATAACACAATAAAAAAAAGTCTATATACAAATGAGGAAATGAGGTGGAGACAAGGGAGGTAAGGTAATAAATAGGCCATAGTGGCGAAATAATTAGTTTAGCAATTAAACACTGGAGTGATAGATGCGCAGAAGATGAATATGCAAGTAGAGATACTGTGGTGCAAAGGAGCAAAAAAATGTAATAAATAAATAACAGTATGGGGATGAGGTAGTTGGATGGGCTATGTACAGGTGCAGGGATCTGTGAGCTGCTCTGACAGCTGGTGCTTAAAGTTAGTGAGGGAGTTATGGGTCTCCAGCTTCAGTGATTTTTGCAATTCGTTCCAGTCATTGGCAGCAGAGAACTGAAAGGAAAGGCGGCCAAAGGAGGAATTGGCTTTGGGGGTGACCAGTGAAATATACCTGCTGGAGAGCGTGCTACGAGTGGGTGCTGCTATGGTGACCAGTGAGCTGAGATAAGGCGGGGCTTTACCTAGCAAAGACTTATAGATGACCTGGAGCCAGTGGATATGGCGACAAATATGAAATGAGATACAGCCAACGAGAGCATACAGGTCGCAGTGGTTAGTAGCATATGGGGCTTTGGTGACAAAACGGATGGCACTGTGATAGACTACATCCAATTTGCTGAGTAAAGTGTTGGAGGCTATTTTGGAAATGGCATCGCCGAAGTCAAGGATCGGTAGGATAGTCAGTTTTACGAGGGTATGTTTGGCAGCATGAGTGAAGGATGCTTTGTTGCGAAATAGGAAGCCAATTCTAGATTTCATTTTGGATTGGAGATGCTTAATGTGAGTCTGGAAGGAGAGTTTACAGTCTAACCAGACACCTAGGTATTTGTAGTTGTCCACATATTCTAAGTCAGAACCGTCCAGAGTAGTGATGCTAGACGGGCGGGCGGGTGCAGGCAGCGATCGGTTGAAGAGCATGCATTTAGTTTTACTTGCATTTAACCTGTTATGGCTGCAAGGGAAATCTTGGTCTGAGGTGGAATAAAAGCTATTTCTTTGACGTGACCGTCCACTTCCGGTACTCTGAAGCGCGCGACTTGGACATGGATATGCCTTCTGTTTAGCTGTCGTTATGAACGACTAACATCTCCGTCTTAGATTTTATTTGATACATGTGACCATATCATAGTAACGTATGTTTTTTCAATATAGTTTAATCAGATTATTGAAATTTTTTCGGGAGTTTTGCCGTGTTCCGTTCTCTGACTTTGTTGACGTTGGAGAGATCCGTACCACTTGGCAAGTGCCCATGCTAAATGAAGAGGGATATTTGCCGTTCCATATCAAAACAACGACTCTTCTGGACAAAGGACACCTTGTCCAACATTCTGACGGAAGATCACCAAAAGTAAGAAACATTTTATGATGCTATTTCTAATATCTGTCGTGCATGTGAACTGGTGAACTCCGATTTGACACACTGAACTCTGTCTGAGAAGTAGTTGGTGAACTTGGCGAGGCAGTCATTTGAGAAACCAAGGCTGTTGAGTCTGCCGATAAGAATGTGGTGATTGACAGAGTCGAAAACCTTGGCCAGGTCAATGAATACAGCTGCACAGTATTGTCTCTTATCGATGGTGGTTATGATATCGTTCAGGACCTTGAGCGTGGCTGAGGTGCACCCATGACCAGCTCAGAAACCAGATTGCATAGCGGAGAAGGTAGGGTGGGATTCGAAATGGTCAGTTGTCTGTTTGTTAACTTGGCTTTCAAAGACCTTAGAAAGGCAGGGTAAGATAGATATAGGTCAGTAGCAGTTTGGGTCAAGAGTGTCTCCCCCTTTGAAGAGGGGGATGACCGCGGCAGATTTCCAATCTTTGGGGATCTCATTCGATATGAAAGAGAGGTTGAACAGGCTAGTAATAGGGGTTGCAACAATTTTGGCGGATAATTTTAGAAAGAGAGGGATGTATGTCTTGATCAGCAACTGATGGCTGGCAGAGGAACAAAAGTGGGTACACCCTGTTGTGTTCCAGGACCAGGATTGTTGACCACTGGATGCTAAAGACCCATCTTTCCCCTCTTCACCTGGTGTGCTGAGCTCCAGCACTGTGGAGGTGCTTCCCTCTGAGAACCCAGGCTGTGGGGACAACACATTGACCCTAACCTCCATTAAAGAGGTCAACTCGGGGGTCTATGTGGTCCAGAGCACCAGCCCACAGCTCACAGCCACTTCCACCCTCACTGTGATAGGTGAGACACATCAGACACATCAGCTGATCTTACTATTAGATTAGTTAGATTAGTAATATCCTGCAGGCCCTGTGGGTCTATACTGTAACTACTGTTAACCTGTTTGGGCTGCAGGGGCAGTATTGAGTAGCCAGATAAAAGGTGCCCATTTCAAACGGCCTCGTACTCAATTCTTGCTCGTACAATATGCATATTATTATTACTATTGGATAGAAAACACTCTCTAGTTTCTAAAACCGTTTGAATTATATCTGTGAGTCAAACAGAACTCATTTGGCACAAACTTCCTGACCAGGAAGTGGAAAGTCTGAAATCGAGGCTCTGTTCTACTTCCTGCCTATAAATGGGCATGATACGTATTAGTATACATGCACTTCATAGACCTTCCCCTGGATGTCAAGAGGCGGTGAGAGAAGAAATGTAGTGTTTATCTTGGTCTGAAGTGGAATACAAGCTCTTTGTATGACGTGTCCCCCATTTCCTGTTTTCTGGAGAGCGCGAGGAGGTACATGGATTTGCCTTCTGTTTAGCTGCCGTTATAGGCGACTACTATCTCCGGCTTTGATTTTATTTGATACATGTGACCATATCATCGTAAAGTATGTTTTTTCAATATAGTTTAATCAGATTATTGAAATTTTTTCGGGAGATTTGCCGTGTTTCGTTCTCTGACTTTGTTGACGATGGAGAGATTCGCGCCACTTGGCTAGTGCGCTTGCTAATTCAAGAGGGAAAATGGACGTTCTAAATCCAAACAACGATTGTTCTTGACAAAGGACACCTTGTCCAACATTCTGATGAAAGATCAGCAAAAGTAAGAAACATTTTATGATGCTATTTCATATATCTGTCGTACATGTGAACTAGTCGTCGGCGCCCAACTTTTGGGTACTCTAGCTATACCGAAGCTGGATGTCGTAATGAAGTAATTTTTTAGAATTCTAACACGGCGATTTCATTAAGAACTAATGGATCTATAATTTCCTATACAACATGTATTTTTTAGTTATGTTTATGAATAGCTATTTGGTCAGAATATGTGTGTCAGAAAAAGTGTCAGAAAAATATCCGGACGTTGTGGGAAAAAGATGCTACGTTAGCACATTGTATAACCACTGATTTCAGCTCTAAATATGCACATTTTCGAACAAAACATAAGTGTATGTATAACCTGATGTTATAGGACTGTCATCTGATGAAGAATATCAAGGTTAGTCAAAAATTATATATCTTTTACTGGTTTGTCACGATCGCTAACTTTTACTGCTGGGAAATGGCTTGTATTTTTGGCTATTGTGGTAAGCTAATATAACGCTATATTGTGTTTTCGCTGTAAAACACTTAAGAAATCGGAAATATTGGCTGGAATCACAAGATGCCTGTCTTTCATTTGCTGTACACTATGTATTTTTCAGAAATGTTTTATGATGAGTAATTAGGTATTTGACGTTGGTGTCTGTAATTATTATGGCTGCTTTCGGTGCAATTTCTGATTGTAGCTGCAATGTAAACTATGATTTATACCTGAAATATGCACATTTTTCGAACAAACATAGATTTATTGTATAACATGTTATAAGACTGTCATCTGATGAAGTTGTTTGTTGGTTAGTTTGGTTGGTTCTTGGTTAGTTAGGTTGGCTTTGTGCATGCTACCTGTGCTGTGAAAAATGTCTGTCCTTTTTTGTATTTGGTGGTGAGCTAACATAAATATACGTGCTGTTTTCGCTGTAAAACATTTTAAAAATCGGACATGTTGGCTGGATTCACAAGATGTGTACCTTTCATTTGCTGTATTGGACTTGTTAATGTGTGAAAGTTAAATATTTAAAAAAAATATATTTTGAATTTCGCGCCCTGCACTTGAAGTGGCTGTTGTCATAAGTGTACCGACACCGGGCTGTTAAGATAGCCTGGCTTGTACCATGACTTGCAGTGTAATACAACAATTCTGCCTGTCTGATATGACGTAGAGATACTGGTTTAATTTGAGTGTGCACCTGTGTGTGTCCTTGTCTCTGTTTGTACTTTTGTGTGTGTGCATAGAAATGCTGACTTAATTGATGACCATGTCTGTGTTGACATTTTGTCAGGGCCAGGTGACTGATGACTTGGCTGTTGGCCTTAATCATCTACATCAAGCTGTGTGAATTGAGTATGGTTGTTTGAAGGTCAGCCATACTCATGGCAAGTATCGGTATAATTCTGCAAGTCACCATTGTTATAGACACGTTTGTAATCAAAACTGGTTGTCTTTGTCCTTTTCCAGCATGGTGTTCCCTCTGGTTTCTGTTAAGTATCCCATCCCCCTCTCTCTATCTCTCTCTATCTCACCCACATGACCTGTTTCTGCTGTGAGACTGGTGACCAACAACACAGACAACTTAGTGGAGTTCAATGGAACCGCTGAGCCTCTTTATCTCAATATCAGCAGTGAGTATGTCAAGCTTTGACTGACTCTTTACAGTGATTTGGGAGTGACACAATAACACAGCTACAATCATATGGCCAATGATGTATGATTTATCATGATCAATTGATTTTGCTCAAAAACACATAGTTTCCCTGAATATCTCTTTAAGCAACTGGTTCCTCTCAACCACCAGGCCTCATTGGGTATCTACTACATTTCCATAGTAGATACACCGTATATACAAAAGTATGTGGACACCCCTTCAAATTAGTGGATTCGGCTATTTCAGCCGCACCCATTACTAACAGGTGTTTAAAATCGAGCACACAGCCATGCAATCTCCATAGACAAACATTGGCAGTATAATGGCCTTACTGAAGAGCTCAGTGACTTTCAACGTGGCACCGCCATAGGATGCCACCTTTCCAACAAAGTCAGTTGGTTAAGTGTCTGTCCTGCTAGAGCTGCCCTAGTTAACTGTAAGGGCTGTTAATGTGAAGTAGAAACGTCTAGGAGCAACAGCGGCTCGGTCGTGTAGTGGTAGGACACAAAACCTCACAGAGCGGGACCGCCGAGTGCAGAAGCACGTAGCGTGAAAAAATCGTCTCTCCTCTTCAGCATGACAATGTTCCTGTGCACAAAGCGAGGTCCATACAAAAATTATTTGTTGAGATCGGCGTGGAAGAACTTGACTGGCCTGTACAGAGCCCTGACCTCAACCCCATCGAACACCTTTGGGATGAATTGGAATGCCGACTGCGAGACAGGCCTAATCGCCCAGCATCAGTGCCCGACATCACTAATGCTTTTGTGGCTGAAAGGAAGCAAGTCCGCGCAGCAATGTTCCAACATCTAGTGGGAAACCTTCCCAGAAGAGGGAGGCTGTTATAGCAGCAAAGGGGGGACCAACTCCATATTAAATCCCATGATTTTGGAATGAGATGTTTGACAAGCCGGTGTCCACATACTTATGGTCATGTAGTGTACCAACACTGTCTGTTGAGTTATGATAGTAATGCATATCTCCATACACAGATGGTCCAGACAGTGTGTCCTTCATGGTCTTCAACAACAGAACCATGAGATACAGTAACGTCACCAGACAGATCACCATCAGCAGTGGGTCAGTGTCAGTACAGTTGGAGATCAATGTCAAGAAATGCATTCAGTTAAGTGAACCCATAAAATATATTTATTTAAACACTCATTTCCTGTACGTAGTGCCATGGTCCAGGGCAATGTGAATACATTAGGTAATTGACTGAAACAAAACTATTTGAGTTTTATATTATGGTGAAATAATGTCATAGATATTGATAAAACCGAACATGGTCACTCTTGTTTAATTCTATACTACAGTGTACTTGCTGTGATAAAAGTAGAATGGCTATGTTATCGGGAGGGTGTGTGTCCCCACTGGCTTGAAATATATAGAAAGAGAAAATACATTGCACCATAATCAACTATTTAAATATATATTTTGTCAAATATTAACAGAGAATAATACCATGGTATTTACAGGAGCAAAACTTAGGGAAACTGACTCATGACTCTTTCACAATTTCTTACAAATATTTTCCACGGATTTCTGGACCTGTCATCCTGAGAAGGAACATTTCTGGACCTGTCATCCTGAGAAGGAACATTTCTGGACCTGTCATCCTGAGAAGGAACATTTCTGGACCTGTCATCCTGAGAAGGAACATTTCTGGACCTGTCATCCTGAGAAGGAACATTTCTGGACCTGTCATCCTGAGAAGGAACATTTCTGGACCTGTCATCCTGAGAAGGAACATTTCTGGACCTGTCATCCTGAGAAGGAACATTTCTGGACCTGTCATCCTGAGAAGGAACATTTCTGCTGTAATTGCATCCTGATACAGAATATTTCTCTAATTACACTATCATGCTGTCAATGGAATTATTTCTCTGAACATTTTAGCAAAACTTTTTTTCTTTTTTCTTTATTGAAGGTTTATTCTTCCAGATTAGTATCACAATGAGGAGTCATATATCATGTACAGTATTTTAACACCCCTCAGTACTGTCATTTTCTAGAGACCTGGTGGAATAACCAAAATATATCAAGCATTCTTGTTGGAATAGGACTCTGACTTGAATATAAAGTTCTTAATTGTTTTGATAAAAGTTGTTTTAAACAAATTATTATTTTAAATAAATCTAAATGTTCCAAAATGGTACACAGTATATTCATTCGACATATTCTTACAGTATATGGAAGGGAAAGGTATGTGTTTATTTAACAGAACAATACTAACACATCACTAATACTCCTTATTATTTTGTGCTGACTGAAAACTAGTCAAAAAGCATGCCTCATTTGAGACAGTATAGATGATGCTAAAAAAAGTTCCAAGCATCACACACTTCAAAACCTTAACCATAGTTATAAAGCAGTGTGTTATATGCCCTTGACCCTGTTCAGTGTTTACATCTGCCAACATGTTGGTGACATTCATAAGGAATGACTCTTCACAGCAACACAGCATGTGAGCTGAATCTGCTGGGTAGGACCAATATACCATTATTCAGACGAATGTCATTTACCTGTCAGGAACACGAAGATGGTCACAAAGTTCTGGATGTTTTTAGCTTTACAAACAAAACTCATGACATAGTGTTCTTGGAAGAAACTATTAAATACCTTCAAATTATAACTTTAGCTCTAAAGATTATCGACAGAATTACAATAATTCTATGTGGTAGTTATCTTGTTCTTGGCCCTCATGCCCAGCAGTAACACTCAGACACCTGATACTACTACTCCTAAATATAGTCTGCGTGTTTGGTTAGATAGTGAGATATACAGTGAGCTCCAAAAGTATTGGGACAACGACACTGTTGTTGTATTGGCTCTGTACTCCAGCACTTTTCCATATAGGGTACATCGTGTAAGGAGTGCGTACTGGCGGCAGAGAAGTCAGACGCAGGAGAGCAAAAACTGTGTTTCCAAACGGCGCAGTTTAAAAACAAAAAAACGGATGCACAAGCACTTACAATAAACAATCACCGACAAGGACATGAGGGGGAACAGAGGGTTGAATACACAACATGTAATTGATGGGATTGGAACCAGGTGTGATGGAAGATGAGACAAAACCAAAGGAAAATGAAAAGAGGATCAGCGATGGCTAGAAGGTCGGTGACTTCGACCGCCGAACGCCGCCCGAACAAGGAGAGGGACCGACTTCGGCGGAAGTCGTGACACATCGTTTAGAAATTACAGCACTTTTTGTAAATAGTCCCCCCCATTTTAGGGGACCAAAAGTATTGGGACAAATTCACTTATGAGTATTAAAGAAGTCAAAAGTTGAGTATTTGGTCCCATATTCCTAGCATGCAATGACTACATCAATCGTGTGACTCTACAAACTTGTTGGATGCATTTGCTATTTGTTTTGGTTGTGTTTTCTATTATTTTGTGCCCAATAGAAATTAATGGTAAATAATGTATTGTGTCATTTTGGAGTCACTTTTATTGTAAATAAGAATAGAGTATGTTTCTAAACATTTCTACATTTAATCATATGCAAAAAGTGCTGTAATTTCTAAATGGTTTACCCGATATACAGTAGATGAAAAGACCCTCAACGTCACGGAACCCTCTGGTACTGTTACTCATTCCGTGCACCAGTTTTGGACGTCACCGGCCTCTAGGCACTGAACTGTCTAATTATGCACACCTAGTTCCTTTTTCCCACTGATTGTATTGGTATAAATTTGCCCTTTGTTCTCCATTGGGCTGTTGATTATTGTTCCGATGTCCGTTGGTTGTGTGAGTACCTGTGCCTTGTTGTTTTGGCTTTCGTGCCGCTTGTATTGTGCAGATGATTACAGGTCTCGTTGTGGGTTCTAGTCCCAGATACTGTACATTTCGGTGTTCCTCAAGGTTCCGTTTTAGGACCACTATTGTTTTCACTATATATTTCACCTCTTGGGGATGTCATTCGAAAACATAATGTTAACTTTCACTGCTATGCGGATGACACACAGCTGTACATTTCAATGAAACATGGTGAAGCCCCAAAATTGCCCTCGCTAGAAGCCTGTGTTTCAGACATAAGGAAGTGGATGGCTGAAAACTTACTTTGTGAAACTCTACTTTTAAACTCGGACAAAACAGAGATGCTTGTTCTAGGTCCCAAGAAACAAAGAGATCTTCTGTTGAATCTGACAATTAATCTTGATGGTTGTAAAGTCGTCTCAAATAAAACTGTGAAGGACCTCGGCGTTACTCTGGACCCTGATCTCTCTTTTGACGAACATATCAAGACTGTTTCAAGGACAGCTTTTTTCCATCTACGTAACATTGCAAAAATCTGAAAAATTCTGTCCAAAAATGATGCAGAAACATTAATCCATGCTTTTGTTACTTCTAGGTTAGACTACTGCAATGCTCTACTTTCCGGCTACCCGGATAAAGCACTAAATAAAATTCAGTTAGTTAAAATTTGATCATATTACTCCAGTGTTAAGGCAAGGGCTGATTTCAAGGTTTTAGTGTTAACCTACAAAGCGTTACATGGGTTTGCTCCTACCTATCTTTCCTAGTTGGTCCTGCCGTACATACCTACACGTACGCTACGGTCACAAGACGCAGGCCTCCTAATTGTCCCTAGAATTTCTAAGCAAACAGCTGGAGGCAGGGCTTTCTCCTATAGATCTCCATTTTTATGGAATGGTCTGCCTACCCATGTGAGAGACGCAGACTCGGTCTCAACCTTTAAGTCTTTACTGAAGACTTATCTCTTCAGTGGGTCATATGATTGAGTGTAGTCTGGCCCAGGAGTGTGAAGGTGAACGGAAAGGCTCTGGAGCAACGAACCGCCCTTGCTGTCTCTGCCTGGCCGGTTCCCCTCTCTCCACTGGGATTCTCTGCCTCTAACCCTATTACAGGGGCTGAGTCACTGGCTTATTGGTGCTCTTTCATGCCATCCCTATGAGGGGTGCGTCACTTGAGTGGGTTGAGTCAATGACGTGATCTTCCTGTCTGGGTTGGCGCCCCCCTTAGGTTGTGCCGTGGCGGAGATCTTTGTGGGCTATACAATGCCTTGTCTCAGGATGGTAAGTTGGTGGTTGAAGATATCCCTCTAGTGGTGTGGGGGCTGTGCTTTGGTAAAGTGGGTGGGGTTATATCCTTCCTGTTTGGCCCTGTCCGGGGGTATCATCGGATGGGGCCACAGTGTCTCCTGACCCCTTCTGTCTCAGCCTCCAGTATTTATGCTGCAGTAGTTTATGTGTCGGGGGGCTAGGGTCTGTCTGTTATATCTGGAGTATTTCTCCTGTCTTATCCGGTGTCCTGTGTGAATTTAAGTATGCTCTCTCTAATTTTCTCTTTCTCTCTTTCTTTCTCTCTCTCGGAGGACCTGAGCCCTAGGACCATGCCTCAGGACGACCTTGCATGATGACTCCTTGCTGTCCCCAGTCCACCTGGCCGTGCTGTTGCTCCAGTTTCAACTGTTCTGCCTGCGGCTATGGAACCCTGACCTGTTCACCGGACGTGCTACCTGTCCCAGACCTGCTGTTTTCAAATCTCTAGAGACCGCAGGAGTGGTAGAGATACTCTTAATGATCGGCTATGAAAAGCCAACTGACATTTACTCCTGAGGTGCTGACTTGCTGCACCCTCGACAACTACTGTGATTATTATTATTTGACCATGCTGGTCATTTATGAACATTTGAACATCTTGGCCGTGTTCTGTTATAATCTCCACCCGGCACAGCCAGAAGAGGACTGGCCACCCCTCATAGCCTGGTTCCTCTCTAGGTTTCTTCCTAGGTTTTGGCCTTTCTAGGGAGTTTTTCCTAGTCACCTTGCTTCTACACCTGTATTGCTTGCTATTTGGGGTTTTAGGCTGGGTTTCTGTACAGCACTTTGAGATATCAGCTGATGTACGAAGGGCTATATACAGTGGGGCAAAAAAGTATACTTATTTTCCACCATAATTTGCAAATAAATTCATAAAAAATCCTACAATGTTATTTTCTAGATTTCTTTTTCTCATTTTGTCTGTCATAGTTGAAGTGTACCTATGATGAAGATTACAGGCCTCTCTCATTTTTTTAAGTGAGAGAACTTGCACAATTGGTGGCTGACTAAATACTTTTTTGCCCTACTGTAGGTGGCATTTTTTGAAAATACATTTTACCATTTGGTAAATTTCGAACTTCCTTCCTATCGCAACCCTGTTCATCTCTCCAGTCCTGGATGGTTACGGTATTTATGTCTGACCTTAGAGTTATTTACAGCTGGACCGTGTAGATACAGTAAACAGTGACTAGAGTGCTGTGTGTGGAGGCAGAACCTGTGGTTAGTGGGTTTGTATAATAAAGGGTAAACAGAGAGACAGACGGATTCATGTCTCTATTAAATCCCAGTCAATATTACTGAGTGCGAAGCAGTCCATGAGCAAACATGCAATAATAAAGGAACAGCAAAAGGCTTTGATGTAGATGGCATATTCACTCTTAGACAAAAGGATTCCAAAAGGGTTCTTTGCTAAGGGATAGGGTTCTGCCAATAACCATTTTCATCTGAAGAACCCTTTTTCGAAGACGAGGGTTCTTTGTAAGGCAAAGGCTTCTACCTAAAACCTTTTGCCATCCTTCTAAGAAAGGTTTCTACCTAAAACCTTTTTACCATCCTTCTAAGGAAAGGGTTCTACCTAAAATCTTTTTACCATCCTTCTAAGGAAAGGGTTCTACCTAAAACCTTTTTACCATCCTTCTAAGAAAGGGGTCTACCTAAAACCTTTTTACCATCCTTCTAAGAAAGGGGTCTACCTAAAACCTTTTTACCATCCTTCTAAGGAAAGGGTTCTACCTAAAACCTTTTTACCATCCTTCTAAGGAAAGGGTTCTACCTAAAACCTTTTTACCATCCTTCTAAGAAAGGGGTCTACCTAAAACCTTTTTACCATCCTTCTAAGGAAAGGGTTCTACCTAAAACCTTTTTACCATCCTTCTAAGAAAGGGGTCTACCTAAAACCTTTTTACCATCCTTCTAAGGAAAGGGTTCTACCTAAAACCTTTTTACCATCCTTCTAAGGAAAGGGTTCTACCTAAAACCTTTTTACCATCCTTCTAAGAAAGGGGTCTACCTAAAACCTTTTTACCATCCTTCTAAGGAAAGGGTTCTACCTAAAACCTTTTTACCATCCTTCTAAGGAAAGGGTTCTACCTAAAACCTTTTTACCATCCTTCTAAGAAAGGGGTCTACCTAAAACCTTTTTACCATCCTTCTAAGGAAAGGGTTCTACCTAAAACCTTTTTACCATCCTTCTAAGGAAAGGGTTCTACCTAAAACCTTTTTACCATCCATCTAAGGAAAGGGTTCTTTGATGGTTCTTTGGAAGTCAAGAAGGGTTCTAGATGAATAAGCTATTTTATAGTATTTTTGTATTTCTATTAAATAGTGAAATAAGACTTGAAATGTCTATATTTTTTAAACTTTTGTGAGTGTAATATTTAAAGTTAAATTCAAATAGTTTTTTGTTGATGTTGTTTTGTGTCTTCTCACTATTGTTGATTGTTTATTTAACTTAATGTGGCTGTTTAAATAAAGTCCCTTTGAATTTAATTGAATAGTGCCTGAGCATTACTGTTTACCTAAATATCTATATCTATATGGAAATTGTACCTATATGGGAATATTTGTACATGTACAGCAAAAACAGGTTTTTAGAATCTTTTGCAAATGTATTAAAAATAAAAAACTGAAATATCACATTTACATAAGTATTCAGACACTTTACTCAAAACGTTGTTGAAGCACCTTTTGCAGCGATTTCAGCCTCGATTCTTCTTGGGTATGATGCTACAAGCCTGGCACACCTGTACTTGGGGAGTTTCTCCCGCTCTTCTCTGCAGATCCTATCAAGCTCTGTCAGGTTGGATGGGGAGTGTCGCTGCACAGCTATTTTCAGGTCTCTCCAGAGATGTTCGATTGGGTTCAAGTCTGGCCTCTGGCTGGGCCACTCAAGGACATTTAGAGACTTGTTCCTAAGCCACTCCGGTGTTGTCTTCACTGTGTGCTTAGGGTCGTTGTCCTGTTGGAAGGTAAACTGTCACCCCAGTCTGAGGTCCTGAGCACTCTGGAGCAGGTTTTCATCAAGGATCACTCTGTACTTTTCTCTGTTCATCTTTCCCTCCATCCTGACTAGTCTCCCAGTCCCTGCCGCTGAAAAACATCCCCACACCATGATGCTACCACCACCATGTTTCACCAAAGGATGTTGCCAGGTTTCCTCCAGACGTGACGCGAGTTCAATCTTGGTTTTATCAGACCAGAGAATCTTGTATCTCATGGTCTGAGACTTTTTAGGTTCCTTTTGCAAACTCCAAGCGGGCTGAGGAGTGGCTTCCAAATGGCCACCCTACCATAAAGGCCTGATTGCGGGAGTGCTGCAGACATGGTTTTCCTTCTAGAAGGTTCTACCAATCTCCACAGAGGAACTCTGGAGCTCTGTCAGAGTGACCATTGTGTACTTAGTAACCTTCCTGACCAAGGACCTTCTTCCCCGATTGCTCAGTTTGGCCAGGGGGCCAGCTCCAGGAAGAGTCTTGATGGTTCGCCAGGCATAATGGGATCCATGTCATCCAAAACGTTGATTCAAGTTTGGCAAAAATCATCTGGATGCACCTGGATGATCATCAAGACTTTTGGAAGAATGTTCTATGGACAGATGATTCAAAAGTATACCTTTTTGGATGAGATGGGTCCCATTATGCCTGGCGAAAACCAAACACTGCATTCCACAATAAGAACCTCATACCAATGGTCAAGCATGGTAGTGGTAGTGTGATGGTTTGGGGATGCTTTGGTGCCTCAGGATCTGGACAACGTACCTTAACAGAAGGAACCAGGAATTCTGCTCCATTTCAGAGAATTCCACAGGAGAATGTCATCTAGCTGTGAGCTGAAGCTGAAGCGCAGCTGAGTCATGCAGCAAGGAAATTATGCAGAACACAACCTGATGTTTTGGAATGGCCTAGTCAAAGTCCAGACCTAATCCCAATTGAGATGCTGTGCCAGGACTTGAAATGAGCAGTTCATGCTTGAAACCCAAAAAAATATCTGAGTAGGAAGAGTGGGCCAAAATTCCTCCACATTGAGGTGAGAGACTGATTGCGTTTGGTTGCAGTCATTGCAGCTAAAAGTGGCACAACCAGGTATTGGGTGTAAAGGAGCAATTACTTTTTCACACAGAGGAATTGGGTGTTGCATAACTTTTTTAATTAAATAAATAAAATAAGTATCAATTTATTTTGTTATTTGTAAACGCAGGCTCCCTTTTTCTAAAATTGGGTTTTGGTTGAAGATCTGATAACATTCAGTATCAAAACTATGCAAAAATATAGAAAGTCAGAAAGGCGGCAAATACTTTTTCATGGCACTGTAAGTGTTTTCTTGACAGGTTCAATGTGAACAGTGTCTTATGAGCCCACTTTGCCTTAGCCACTGTTGATAGATCATGAGTTTCGACAGGGTCAGAGAACCTATACCCGGCCTCATTGGCCATGTACCATCCAGCCTTCTCCCAGGACCCGTATAGTACAGACAGAGTTGACCAGATTTACAGTAAACCATAATCAACTTGAAAACACCCCTGTGTGTCAACAGAAAACACAGTGGGGAAAATGTGTGTGGGCAAAACAGGGCGTGGGTAGTTGGGTAGGTGTGTGTGAGTGTGTTCTGGCGACAGGTAGGGTGGATAGGTACATTTGCATCACCTGACTCCAGCAACATTACATGATCCTGAATAAATATTTGCTGATTGAGAGGAGACTGTGACTGAGCAGTATCGACATTTTCGGATTTACCAAGAAGTCTGGACAGTCATTTGTTTAATAGGAAAGTGTCCCGTTCACTTCTGATCCGTGGTGTTTGATAAGTGGCAGAACTATGGAGTATCCTCTGGTGTGGGTTCTCATCCTGGTGCTGCTCAACTTCACTACAGGTAAAGAGGACAATAAGCTCATTCTGGAAATATATTGATGAACTATTTGTGCTTTATGGTACAAACGCTTGATTAAATAAGTAACAGGTTGTTCAAATGTCTCTGTTTGGTTGATGCACATCAGTCAAACAGTATCAAGTCAGAAAGGTGGAGATTTCTATTTATCTGCCATTGACAACAATGTCTAGAGTAGACATTAGAAATAGATAGTAGGTCATGTTGTAAATTGTGTGTTCAACTTGAAGGCAATAATTTAAACAAAAGCTTGTATTTCTGTTAAAGTGCCATAGTCTAAAGATTTGATTAATCTCAATTAAAATATTTTAAAGAACTTTAAAGACTTTTGTACTGATTAATAATATCTCAAAACATGAACTAAACTCATCAATCCATACTCTTCTAGGTGTCTCTGGCCAGGTGGTGGTTCCCTCTATGAACCCCTTAGCTGTGGGCAGTAATGTCACACTGAACCTAGTTCCTCAAAGCCACATCAACATAGGGACCTGGTCATATGAAACTACAATCATCGCACTTTTCTATCCTGGTGGCATTAGTGTGAGTACAAGTTATCGAGGCAGAGTCTCATTCAACAGCTCCTCCTCAGAGCTGTCCATAAGCTCTCTCCAACTCAACGACTCAGGACGATATACCGTGCAGGGAATGGAGCCAGCCCTGACAGCTGTGGTGACTTTGTCTGTCCAGGGTAAGGAACTGTCTGTTTATCTTTCTATGATTGTAGACTCTCACTCACTGGCACACATCGTCACTTATGCGCACACATGCTCACCCGCACACTTACTTACCCATTCACATACTTTATTGCAAGCAGGTTCACATGCAAACATACTTGCACATCAGAGGAGGCTGTTGCGGGAAGGACAGCTAATAATAATGGCTGGAATTGAGTGTAATGGAGTGAATTGAATGGTATCAAACACATGAAAACCATGTTTTGATACCATTCCATTTACTCCATTCCAGACATTATTATGAGCCGTCCTCCCCTCACCAGCCTCCACTGATGGGCATACATTATCTATCAGTGATTCATCTCTGTCACAATAATAAAAGTCATTTTCCTGACATGGAAAGCTAACACTTAAATGTGTCAATGTTTTCTGAACCTATAGCGAAGTTGGCCAACATAATACCTTTGAAAAGAATGAACCTGAACAGATCACAGAGCAAACTGTTCTTTTCAAGACATACACAATACTTTTTATGTGTGTGCAAAGAGACTAAGGGCTCTACAAGGCTCAATCCTGAAACTTAGTCTCCATGATAAGTAAACAAAATAGCATATTTAGATTGATTTCCAAAACAAGTTTTACAGTGTGAAAGCAATATCAACTATATGGTTGTAATTCAGTAAGACACAAAAAAAACTTTCTTGAGACACATCCATCTTATCTTGACTGCCATCTACTCTCTCACCCACAGAGCCCATTTCAAACGTGACTCTAAGGGCCAACGCCACTGATCTAGTGGAATTAAACGACACTGCAATTTTCACCTGCTCTGTCTCCTCTGGCACCTCCCTCTCCTACCGCTGGCTGAATGGCAGCTCAGAGGTCACAGCCAGTGACAGAGTTTGGCTTGGTGTTGGGTACAACACTCTTACCATAGTCAGTGTGACACGATACGATGAAGGGCCGTTCAGATGTGAGGTCATCAATGGAATCAGCAATGGCACCAGCCAGCCCATCGGCCTCAATGTTAGATGTGAGTATCAGAGTATGCAGTATACTGTACATTAATCATACACAACAGACATGGATTGTACCTTGTCATTGAGATCCAGCATTCCATGCAATGATGTAATATGCCTATTTTCATCTCAAACCATTCCTCTGTGATCACATGATCCAGATCATTATTTGGAGAGATCATTAGTAGACTGTATTCAGTAGAGCAGGACAGAAACATATTCTAGGTAATGTTTACCCAACACTTCATTGTTATTTGTTCCTCCCATAGATGGCCCAAGTAACCTCACCATGATGGTAGTTCCTGAGATGACCGTAGGACATACAGCCTACAAGACGGGCTCTGTCATCACTCTGTCCTGCTCCGCTCAGTCCAAACCCACTGAGTCCTTCAAGTGGAGGTTTAATGGGACGTTCCTCAATGAGCAAAGCCCACAGCTCAGCCTGCAGAACACCAGAGAGAACCAGACAGGAAGTTACGCCTGCTTAGCCTACAACAATGTCACACTCCGATACGCCACCATGACCACAATGATAAAGATCGTGGGTGAGGCAACATTCATCGTTACGAAATGTCACATAGTTGGTAGTGAATATTTGATTATTGATGGTTATGAATACAATGTTATATCATGGTATTTTTTACCACCAATCGAGTGAAGTTCTCCTCTTCTTTTTACCATAGAGCCGATATCAGCGGTGTCGTTGAACCGTGATGGGAATCTACCGATACTGGATCAGTCCTTCACTCTGCGGTGTGAGGTGACTGGACCTGTAGACTACATTCACTGGCTGATGAACGGCCAGCTCATCTCCCTAAACAACAGAACATTCTTCTCTACGGACAACAACACAATGGTTATCAACCCAATCCAGTTGTCTGACAATGGAGAATATCTATGTGAGGCCTTTAATGCTGTTAGCAACCTGACCAGCATGACATACAAGCTTGTGGTGAACTGTGAGTATTACAAGAGCTGGTAGTCTTTGTCTGATAAAACCAATTCAATGGCCTTGTAGTTAAGAGTGTCCACCCTGAGATTAGAAGGTTGGGAGCTTGAAGTGGTGTAAAGTCCTTAAGTAAAATACTTTAAAGTACTACTTAAGTAGTTTTTGGGGGTATCTGTACTTTACTTTACTATTTATATTTTGGACAACCTTTACTCCATTACATTCCTAAATAAAATTATGTACTTTTTACTCCTTACATTTTCCCTGACCCCAAGAGTACTTGTTACATTCTGAATGCTTAGCAGGACAGAAAAATGGTCCAATTAATGCACTTATCAAGAGAACATGCCTGGTCATCCCTACTGCCTCTGATTAGGCGGACTCACTAAACACAAATGCTTGATTTGTATATGGTGTTTGAGTGTTCCCCTGGCTATCTGTAAAATTTTAAAACAAGAAAATGATGCAGTAAAATTTGTTTAATATAAGGAAATTGAAATGATTTATACTTTAACTTTAACTTTTGATACTTAAGTATATTTTAGGAATTACATTTACTTTGATACTTAAGTAGATTTCAAACCAAATACTTTTAGACCTTTACTCAAGTCGTTTTTTACTGGCTGACTTTCACTTTTACTTGAGTCATGTTTTATGAAGGTATCTTTACTTTAACTCAAGTATGACAATTGGGTACTTTTTCCACCACTAGGAGCTTGATCCCTGGATGAGTCATACCAGCGACTGTAAAAATAGGACCCAATATGTCTTTACTTGGCGCTCAGCATTAAGGATATAGTTTGGGGGTAAAGGCCTGTGATTGACTAGCGACCTGTCCAGGGGATGTACTTGTAAATCAAGCTGCAACACGCTACAGAAATAGGAGATACTGAAGGCTCCTGCTCCTATGAGCTGTTCCGACTTGCACAAGCCAAGGATTGTGGAAGACTACTTATTTACTAAACTTTGTCAAAATAGTAAAACCATAAGATTAACCATACTGTCTTGTGTTTATTAATAGTTGGACCAGAGAGACCTGCTGTAACTAGTCCGGATATAGCAATGACAGAACACATCGTGACCTTCAACTGCTCAGCCTCCTCTCAGCCTCTCAGTCAGTTCAGCTGGTTCTTCAATGGCTCCCAGGTGGCGACTGGCTCAGAGTATGAGACTGTCCCATTGACCTTAGCCAGTAATGGGGAGTACACCTGTGTGGCCTTCAACAACGTCACTGGCAGAAACAGAACTGTCTCCAAGATGCTCACTGTTGTTGGTAAGACGGAAGAGACATCTAAACTGTTTAACTTGTAGATATAGGCCATTCAACATACAGTGGTTGAAGTCAATATCTTGTGATACTCTAACGTTTTCTTCACAGATCCAGTCACTATGACCATGGTGAAAGCCATGGGATCCCAGCCAATACTGAACCAGACATTCTCTCTGACCTGTGAGACCACTGGAACAATTTACTCCATTCATTGGATGAGGAACGGCTGGCCTCTGTATGCTGACAACAGAACAGACTTCTCTATGGACAACAAAACACTGACCTTCAACTCTGTCCAGCATTCTGACAACGGAGACTATCAGTGTTCTGCTTCCAACCCCCTTAGTAACATGACCAGCCCAAACTATAGACTGATCGTGAACTGTGAGTAGTTATTATGGCACAAAACCAAACTTGATATCTGCCATTTAATTCTAATTTTGACCTATAATGAAGGCTAGATGGAATTCATAGTAATGGAGTTGGGGTAAGTTTTGATGCCACTTCTGACACCAATGTAATAAAGCCAAGGGGATGGACTAATGCACTAATGGCAGTTCCAATAGCTAATCTCTATCAATATCTTCATTACCTTGTGTTTCCAGATGGTCCAGAGAGACCTGTTATCATGAGTCCGAATATAGCAATGACAGGATACATTGTGACCTTCAACTGCTCAGCCTCCTCTCAGCCTCCCAGCCAGTTCAGCTGGTTCTTCAACGGCTCCCAGGTGGCGGCTGGCTCAGTGTACGAGACTGGCCCACTGACCTTAGCCAGTCGTGAGGAATATACCTGTGTGGCCTTTAACAACGTCACTGTCAGAAACAGCACTGTCTCCAAGATGCTCACCGTCATTGGTGAGTCAGTAACTGCTACTTAAAATCAAGGGACTAAAACTTCCTTTACTTTGTTTGTGTTAATTTGGTTTTAGACAGTATATGTGCTGTTGAACCTACAGTATAATTAGATGGAAGTTGAGATATAAAGTGCTGAAAAACCATTTGACCTACTTTCCACAGCACCTGTGACCATGACCATTGTGAAAGTCATTGGAGCCCAGCCAATACTGAAGGAGAGATTCTCTTTGACCTGTGACACCGCTGGAACGGTTTACTCCATTCACTGGATGAGGAATGGCTGGCCTCTGTATGCTGACAACAGAACAGACTTCTCTATGGACAACAAAACACTGACCTTCAACTCTGTCCAGCATTCTGACAACGGAGACTATCAGTGTTCTGCTTCCAACCCCCTTAGTAACATGACCAGCCCAAACTATAGACTGATCGGCAACTGTGAGTACACTCTTAGAAAAATGGGTTCCAAAATGGGTTTGCTGCTGTCCCCATAAGAGAACCCTTTTTGGTTCCAGGTAGAACTCTTTTTGGTTCCATGTATAACCCTCTGTGGAAAGGGTGCAACATGGAAGCCAAAACAGTTCTACCTGGAACCAAAAGGTTTTTTTCAAAGGGTTATTCTGTGGGGACAGCCAAAGAACCCTTTTTTGGTTCTAGATAACTACGCTCTTGGAAAAAAAGGTGCTAACAAGTGCTATAAAGTTCAACTTTAACCCCACGGCTTAAGGTGGAATCTTTGAGAACTTCCTTAATAAATATTGTAGTAAAGTCAATGTAAATGTTTAGATCCCAACTCTAACATCATTAAAATATTTTGAAGACCCTTGACCTTCTGGCCAATAACCTCTATTGACAGTCAGATGTTGGGTCTAGCTGATTGTTTTTTGTATTATAGATGGACCAGAGATGCCTGTTATAACGGGACCAGCAATAGGAGTAACAGGACACAACTTGACCTTAAACTGCTTGGCCTCCTCTCAGCCTCCCAGCCAGTTCAGCTGGTTCTTCAACGGCTCCCAGGTGGCGACTGGCTCAGAGTATGAGACTGGCCCACTGACCTTAGCCAGTCATGGGGAGTACACCTGTGTGGCCTTTAACAACATCACTGGCAGAAACAGAACTGTCTCCAAGATGCTCACCATCATTGGTAAGACAGAAGAGACATCCAAACTGTTTAACTTGTACATGTAGATATAGGCCATTCAACATACAGTGATTGTGAATTTAGTCAATATTATTGTGACACTGATGTTTTCTTCACAGTCCCAGTAACCATGGCCATGGTGAAAGTCATGGGTGCCCAGCCAATAGCAGACTACATGTTTGTTCTGACCTGTGAGACCACTGGAACCATTTACTCCATTCACTGGATGAAGAACGGCTGGCCTCTGTATGCTGACAACAGAACAGACTTTTCTATGAACAACAATACACTGACATTCAAATCCATCCAGCATTCTGACAACGGAGACTATCAGTGTTCTGCCTCCAACCCCCTCAGCAACATGACCAGCCCAAACTACAGACTGATCGTCAACTGTGAGTAGTTATTATTGCCCAAAACCAAACTTATCTGCAAATTAAATTCTACATTTGACCTATAATGAGCGCAAGATGGAATTCATAGTAATGGAGTTGGGGTAAGTTTGGATGCCACTTCTGACACCAATATAATAAAGTCAAGGGGATGGTTGGGTATTGCTGGGGTCAGACCAAGCCAATGCACTAATGGCAGTTCCAATAGCTAATATAATACTTCTATCTTCATTATTTTGTGTTTCCCAGATGGTCCAGAGAGACTTGTTATCATGAGTCCGGATATAGCAATGACAGGATACATTGTGACCTTCAACTGCTCAGCCTCCTCTCAGCCTCCCAGCCAGTTCAGCTGGTTCTTCAACGGCTCCCAGGTGGCGGCTGGCTCAGTGTACGAGACTGGCTCACTGACCTTAGCCAGTCGTGAGGAATATACCTGTGTGGCCTTTAACAACGTCACTGTCAGAAACAGCACTGTCTCCAAGATGCTCACCGTCATTGGTGAGTCAGTAACTGCTACTTAAAATCAAGGGACTAAAACTTCCTTTACTTTGTTTGTGTTAATTTGGTTTTAGACAGTATATGTGCTGTTGAACCTACAGTATAATTAGATGGAAGTTGAGATATAAAGTGCTGAAAAACCATTTGACCTACTTTCCACAGCACCTGTGACCATGACCGTGGTGAAAGTCATTGGAGCCCAGCCAATACTGAAGGAGAGATTCTCTTTGACCTGTGACACCGCTGGAACGGTTTACTCCATTCACTGGATGAAGAACGGCTGGCCTCTGTATGCTGACAACAGAACAGACTTCTCTATGGACAACAAAACACTGACCTTCAACTCTGTCCAGCATTCTGACAACGGAGACTATCAGTGTTCTGCTTCCAACCCCCTTAGTAACATGACCAGCCCAAACTATAGACTGATCGTGAACTGTGAGTACACCCTTAGAAAAATGGGTTCCAAAATGGTTTTGCTGCTGCCCCTATAGGAGAACCCTTTTTGGTTCCAGGTAGAACTCTTTTTGGTTCCATGTATAACCCTCTGTGGAAAGGGTGCAACATGGAAGCCAAAACGGTTCTACCTGGAACCAAAAGGGTTTTTTCAAAGGGTTATTCTGTGGGGACAGCCAAAGAACCCTTTTTTGGTTCTAGATAGCACCTTTTTTTTTTCCAAGAGCGTAGTTAACAAGTCCTATAAAGTTCAACTTTAACCCCACGGCTTAAGGTGGAATCTTTGAGAACTTCCTTAATAAATATTGTAGTAAAGTCAATGTAAATGTTTAGATCCCACCTCTAACATCATTCAAATATTTTGATGACCCTTGACCTTCTGGCCAATAACCTCTATTGAGTGACAGTCAGAAGTTGGGCCTAGCTGATTGTCTTTTGTATTATAGATGGACCAGAGATGCCTGTTATAACGGGACCAGCAATAGGAGAAACAGGACACAACTTGACCTTAAACTGCTTGGCCTCCTCTCAGCCTCCCAGCCAGTTCAGCTGGTTCTTCAACGGCTCCCAGGTAGCAACTGGCTCAGTGTACGAGACTGGCCCACTAACCTTAACCAGTCATGGGGAGTACACCTGTGTGGCCTTCAACAACATCAATGGCAGGAACAGCACTGCTTCCAAGATGCTCACCGTCATTGGTAAGCTAGACTTCAGATTCTTTGCTTTGTTGTGTTCATTTACAATCTGATAAGAATTACAATAAACATACTGTCAGGACCCGGTGCGAGAAACAGTCACTAATAATCGTCAGAACCCAGAAGATGAGGCAGACACAGCAGTACTAGAGATGGTGGTTTAATTAAAGAACAAAATCTTCAGGCAAAGAATCTAAATCCACAATGTCCAAACATAAAGCCAAGAAGCACAAAATGGATATCCTCCAAAATACAAAGAAACTCCAAAGTGGTAAAAACAGCAGGGAAAAACAAACCTCAAAAGACTACTCAAAAATACACAAGAACTAAACCAGAGAACCTCTGGAAAATCCAATAAGAGAATCATATGTTCAGAACAAGGCTTGGGCTGGGGCTGGGTGCTAACATACAAACACTGAGCAAGGAACTGAGGAACACACAGGGTTTAAATACTAACAAGGGAATGACACAGGTGCAAACAATAATTAGAGCAAGGAAAAACAAAAGGTACAAAAAAGGTGCAATGGGGACATCTAGTGACCAAAACCTGAACAGTCCTGGCCAAAACCTGACAGAATCCCCCTCCTAGGAACGGCTCCTGACGTTCCTACCAGCCTTCTCAGGGTGGAGGGTCCTGAACTGACGAATGAGGTCAGGGTCCAGTATGTCCTTGGCAGGAACCCAGGAGCGCTCCTCGGGACCGTAGCCTTCCCAGTCCACCAGATACTGCCAGGACCGCTGCACCCGGCGGGAATCCAGTATCCGGTGGACGGTATAAGCCGACTGGCCACCGATGACACGGGGCGGAGGGGGAGGTCTGCCTGCCGGGATAAGGGGAGAAAAAACAACAGGTTTTAATAAAGAAATGTGAAATGTTGGATTGATCTTAAGGGATCTGGGTAAGTGCAGGCGAAAAGTAACGGGATTGACTCTCCTGGCAATCTTAAAGGGACCGATGAATCTCTGGGACAGCTTGCGAGACTCCACCCGTAGCGGTAAGTTCTTTGTTGAGAGCCATACTCTCTGGCCGGGGTACAGGGTAGGACCGGGACGGCGACGTCTGTTGGCTTGTCGTTGGTACTGCTGTGAGGAACGCAGAAGATTAAGACGTGCCTTCTTCCACGTTAGCCGACAGCGTCTGATGAACCTCGAGGCTGAAGGCACTCTGACTTCTGCCTCCTGGTCCGGGAACAATAGAGGAGCATAGCCAAACTGACACTCATGCGGGGATATACCAGTGGAGGAGGAGCACAAGGTGTTGTGCGCGTACTCGGCCCAAACAATGAAGGATGACCATGTGGACGGGTTGTTGGAAACCATACATCTGAGGGTGGTTTCCAGCTCCTGATTCATCCTCTCAGTTTGGCCGTTGGACTCTGGATGGTACCCTGAAGATAAACTGGCCGTGGCCCCTATGAGTTGGCAGAAGGCCTTCCAAAACCTTGAGGCGAACTGGGGACCTCTGTCGGAAACCATATCTTGCGGAATGCCAAAGACTCGGAACACATGGTTAATCACCAACTCAGCTGTTTCCTTGGCAGAAGGTAATTTGGTCAAGGGAACAAACCTGGCCGCCTTAGAAAACCTGTCGATGATGACTAGGATCGTAGTATTACCATGGGACGGAGGAAGGCCAGTAATAAAGTCCAACGAGATATGGGACCAGGGTCGGTGGGGAATAGATAAAGGGTGAAGGAGTCCTTGAGGGCGGAGGTGAGAAGATTTGCCCTGGCAGCACACGGAACAGGCCTTGACGAAAGTAGCAACGTCTTCTTTTATGGTGGGCCACCAGAACTTACGCTGGATGAACTCCAAGGTGCGACCTACGCCCGGGTGACAGGTGAGGCGAGAGGAGTGCCCCCACAGAAGGACTTGGGACCTTGCTGCCTTGGGAACAAACAACCGATTGGCAGGACCTCCTCCAGGGCCCGGTTCGATGGCTTGAGCTTGTTTCACGGTATCCTCCACTTGCCACGAGATCGGAGCCACGATCTTAGCGGCAGGAAGGACAGTCATGTCAGTATCTTCTCGAATGGCAGGAGAGTAGATTCGTGACAAGGCGTCCGGTTTGAGATTCTTCGACCTGGGTCTATAGGTGAGGATAAACTGAAATCGGCTGAAGAAAAGAGACCATCGAGCTTGTCTGGAGTTCAACCGCTTCGCCTGCTGGATATACTCCAGATTTTTGTGGTCCGTAAGCACTTGAAACGGTTGAGAAGCCCCCTCGAGCCAGTGTCTCCATTCCTTCAATGCCATCTTAACCGCTAGGAGTTCACGATCCCCCACATCGTAATTCCTCTCGGCCGGGGTAAGCCGGTGAGAGAAGAAGGCGCAAGGATGAAGCTTCTTGTCTTCACCCCTCTGAGACAGGACAGCTCCAACACCAACCTCTGATGCGTCTACCTCCACCACAAAAGGTTCATCCGCCGTTGGTAGTGTCAGGATGGGAGCAGAGAGGATGCGCTGCTTGAGTCCTTGGAAGGCCGTCTCAGCTTCTCTTCCCCACAGAAACCTTGTGTTGCCACCCTTGGTTACAGCTGAGAGAGGGGCTGCCACCGAGCTGAAGTTCTTGATGAACTTGCGGTAAAAGTTGGTGAAGCCCAGGAAACGCTGAACTTCCTTAACGGACTTGGGGGTGGGCCAATCCGCTACCGCCCCTACCTTCTTGGGGTCCATCTGGACTCGACCGGGTTCTACTATAAATCCCAGGAATTGTACTCGAGAGGAATGGAATTCACACTTTTCCGGCTTAACGTACAAATGGCTGTCTAGGAGGCGTTTGAGCACTTGTCTGACATGCTTAGTGTGTTCTTGAAGGGAGCTCGAAAAGATGAGGATGTCATCCAAGTAAACAAACACGAAGATGTTAAGCATATCCCTAAGCACATCGTTTATGAGCGCTTGGAACACAGCCGGGGCGTTGGTCAGGCCGAAGGGCATCACCGAGTATTCGTAGTGACCAGTAGGCGTGTTGAAAGCGGTCTTCCACTCGTCCCCGGGTTTGATCCGCACAAGATGGTATGCGTTCCGCAGGTCAAGCTTAGTGAAGACAACTGCTTCCTGGAGCAGCTCAAAGGCTGTGGCCATAAGGGGTAGCGGGTAGCGGTTACGGACGGTTATGGCATTGAGTCCCCGGTAGTCGATGCAAGGTCGTAATCCACCGTCTTTCTTGGCCACAAAGAAAAACCCTGCTCCCGCCGGCGAGGTAGATGGACGCATGAGGCCTGCTGCCAGAGCGTCCTTGATGTAGGTATCCATAGCAGCTCGTTCGGGAGGAGAAAGGGAAAAGATCCGACCCCTGGGAGGGCAGGTCCCTGGAAACAGGTCGATGGTGCAATCGTAAGGTCTATGGGGTGGTAGTTTGGTGGCCCTCTGTTTGCTAAATACCGGTTTGAGGTCATGGTAACACTCGGGAACTCGGGACAGGTCGATGGATTCTAGAGACTCGGGAGGGGAACTCGGGGAACTCGGGAAGATACAAGTGGCTTGGCACGTAGGACCCCACTGCTTGATAGTGCCCACAGACCAGTCGATGTGAGGGTTATGGCTGTGAAGCCAGGGGTAACCAAGGACGAGAGGGAACTCGGAACAGGAGATCAGATGAAAGTTCATCACTTCCTGGTGTTGGGAAAATGAAAGTCGCAAGGGGGTAGTGGCACGAGTGACAAGTCCAGATCCCAAAGGGCTTCTATCCAACGTAGTAACCCTTATGGGGTCACTTAGAGGTTCAGAAGGAACGCCATTCTCCTTCGCCCAGATCTCATCCATGAAGTTACCTGCGGCTCCAGAGTCTACCAAGGCTTGAAGAGGAAACTCGTGGTCGTCCCAGGAAAGGGTAACTGGAATGAGCAGGCGGGAGTTGGATGGATGGGAGGAGGTTATGTTTCCCGTTACAGTCCTCCCAGGCCTGCACGGGAGAGTGCGTTTCCCTGGAGCCCGGGACACGTGGAGCGGAAATGGCCCGGTTTGCCGCAATATAGACAGCATCGCTCCCTCATCCGGCGGTCTCTCTCAGCCTGGGAGATGCGTCCAACCTGCATGGGTTCTGGTGGAGCCAGCGAGGATAAAGGTGGAGACTCGGAGCTGGAACCGATAGGAGCTAGGGTGAGAGGTCTACGGTTGAGGTCTCTCTCTCAGACGCTGGTCTATGCGCGAAGCCAACTTGATAAGGGACTCGAGGTTGTCCGGTGGTTCCCGAGTGGCCAGTTCATCTTGGATGGTGTCAGAAAGACCCTTCAAAAAACACACTGTGAGCGCCTCGTCGTTCCAGCCACTTGCTGCTGCCACAGTGCGGAACTGGATGGCATAGTCCGTCACGCTGCGCCGACCTTGGCGGAGAGTCAGGAGCTGTTTGGCTGAGTCAGAGCCGTTGGTAGGACCTTGAAACACTCGCTTGAATTCTTCAGCAAAGGTAGAGTAGCTGGCACAGCAGGGACTTTGGGCATCCCACACAGCAGTAGCCCAGGCTAGGGCTTTTTCCGACAGCAGGGTGATGATATATGCTATCTTGGACCGGTCGGTGGGAAACGACGATGGTTGTAGCTCAAAGGAGAGAGAACATTGGGTGAAAAACCCCTTACAAACACTCGGATCACCTGAGAACCGTTGGGGAGGCGGCAGACGAGGTTCAGCCAGGGAGTTAACTGCCAGGGGCACTTGAATCTGATGAACTGGAGCAGAAGCGGTTGCCGGGGAAAGTCGATCAGAAATCTGCTTTATGGAAGTCAGCATCTCTGACAGAAGTTGAGAATGTCTAGCCATTAAGGCCTCTTGCTGAACCAGAGCAGCTTCGTGGCGTTGGACAGTCCCCTCGTGGTGGGACAGGATGGAACAAAAATCCTGGGTACTGACTGCCTCTGGGTTCATTATAATGGCTCAGTGTTTCTGTCAGGACCCGGTGCGAGAAACAGTCACTAATAATCGTCAGAACCCAGAAGATGAGGCAGACACAGCAGTACTAGAGATGGTGGTTTAATTAAAGAACAAAATCTTCAGGCAAAGAATCTAAATCCACAATGTCCAAACATAAAGCCAAGAAGCACAAAATGGATATCCTCCAAAATACAAAGAAACTCCAAAGTGGTAAAAACAGCAGGGAAAAACAAACCTCAAAAGACTACTCAAAAATACACAAGAACTAAACCAGAGAACCTCTGGAAAATCCAATAAGAGAATCATATGTTCAGAACAAGGCTTGGGCTGGGGCTGGGTGCTAACATACAAACACTGAGCAAGGAACTGAGGAACACACAGGGTTTAAATACTAACAAGGGAATGACACACAGGTGCAAACAATAATTAGAGCAAGGAAAAACAAAATGTACAAAAAAGGTGCAATGGGGACATCTAGTGACCAAAACCTGAACAGTCCTGGCCAAAACCTGACACATACTTATTATACAAAAGAGCCCAAACATTTCAAATCTTTACTCAGTGAAGATGTACAGCAAAATACACTGCTCAAAAAAATAAAGGGAACACTTAAACAACACAATGTAACTCCAAGTGAATCACACTTCTGTGAAATCAAACTGTCCACTTAGGAAGCAACACTGATTGACAATAAATTTCACATGCTGTTGTGCAAATGGAATAGACAAAAGGTGGAAATTATAGGCAATTAGCAAGACACCCCCAAAAACGGAATGGTTCTGCAGGTGGTGACCACAGACCACTTCTCAGTTCCTATGCTTCCTGGCTGATGTTTTGGTCACTTTTGAATGCTGGCAGTGCTTTCACTCTAGTGGTAGCATGAGACGGAGTCTACAACCCACACAAGTGGCTCAGGTAGTGCAGTTCATCCAAGATGGCACATCAATGCGAGCTGTGGCAAAAAGGTTTGCTGTGTCTGTCAGCGTAGTGTCCAGAGCATGGAGGCGCTACCAGGAGACAGGCCAGTACATCAGGAGACGTGGAGGAGGCCGTAGGAGGGCAACAACCCAGCAGCAGGACCGCTACCTCCGCCTTAGTGCAAGGAGGTGCACTGCCAGAGCCCTGCAAAATGACCTCCAGCAGGCCACAAATGTGCATGTGTCTGCTCAAACGGTCAGAAACAGACTCCATGAGGGTGGTATGAGGGCCCGACGTCCACAGGTGGGGGTTGTGCTTACAGCCCAACACCGTGCAGGACGTTTGGCATTTGCCAGAGAACACCAAGATTGGCAAATTCGCCACTGGCGCCCTGTGCTCTTCACAGATGAAAGCAGGTTCACACTGAGCACATGAGCACATGTGACAGACGTGACAGAGTCTGGAGACGCCGTGGAGAACGTTCTGCTGCCTGCAACATCCTCCAGTATGACCGGTTTGGCGGTGGGTCAGTCATGGTGTGGGGTGGCATTTCTTTGTGGGGCCGCACAGCCCTCCATGTGCTCGCCAGAGGTAGCCTGACTGCCATTAGGTACCGAGATGAGATCCTCATACCCCTTGTGAGACCATATGCTGACTCATGCACATTTGTGGCCTGCTGGAGGTCATTTTGCAGGGCTCTGGCAGTGCACCTCCTTGCACTAAGGCGGAGGTAGCGGTACTGCTGCTGGGTTGTTGCCCTCCTACGGCCTCCTCCACGTCTCCTGATGTACTGGCCTGTCTCCTGGTAGCGCCTCCATGCTCTGGACACTACGCTGACAGACACAGCAAACCTTTTTGCCACAGCTCGCATTGATGTGCCATCTTGGATGAACTGCACTACCTGAGCCACTTGTGTGGGTTGTAGACTCCGTCTCATGCTACCACTAGAGTGAAAGCACTGCCAGCATTCAAAAGTGACCAAAACATCAGCCAGGAAGCATAGGAACTGAGAAGTGGTCTGTGGTCACCACCTGCAGAACCATTCCGTTTTTGGGGGTGTCTTGCTAATTGCCTATAATTTCCACCTTTTGTCTATTCCATTTGCACAACAGCATGTGAAATTTATTGTCAATCAGTGTTGCTTCCTAAGTGGACAGTTTGATTTCACAGAAGTGTGATTCACTTGGAGTTACATTGTGTTGTTTAAGTGTTCCCTTTATTTTTTTGAGCAGTGTACATCAATTCAGTACAGTGCAGTGTTCACTTATACCTTGAGCTCTCACCCCCTCCTTCCACAAAGATGTGCTTTTCCATCAGCCAGGATTTATCTGTGCTCCTCCGTGCATATCATCAGTCAGGATTTATCTGTGCTCCTCTGTGCATATCATCAGCCAGGATTTATCTGTGCTCCTCTGTGCATATCATCAGCCAGGATTTATCTGTGCTCCTCCGTGCATATCATCAGCCAGGATTTATCTGTGCTCCTCCGTGCATATCATCAGTCAGGATTTATCTGTGCTCCTCCGTGCATATCATCCGCCAGGATTTATCTGTAATCCTCCGTGCATATCATCAGCCAGGATTTATCTGTGCTCCTCCGTGCATATCATCAGTCAGGATTTGTCTGTGCTCCTCCGTGCACATATCATCAGCCAGGATTTATCTGTGCTCCTCCGTGCATATCATCAGTCAGGATTTATCTGTGCTCCTCCGTGCATATCATCAGTCAGGATTTATGTGTGCTCCTCCGTGCATATCACAGGACTTCTCATCAGTCAGGAGAGGCCTTGGGAGTATACATTCCTACTGTACACTGCAGTCCACTAAATAATTAAACTCTTCTCATACACAGAGTTTGAACCTAACACTACTTTTAATCTCTAAAGATATAAAAACTCATACTAAGAGGATATTATGATATAAAACAGGAAATATATAAAACAGTAATATAAAACAGTATTTTACAATCCATCAGATCGTACAACCATTTGTTTTATATATATATAAACTCAGCAAAAATTGAAACGTCCTCTCACTGTCAACTGCGTTAATTTTCAGCAAACTTAACATGTGTAAATATTTGTATGAACATAACAAGATTCAACAACTGAGACATAAACTGAACAAGTTCCACAGACATGTGACTAACAGAAATTGAATAATGTTTCCCTGAACAAAAGGGGGGTCAAAAGTAACAGTCAGTATCTGGTGTGGCCACCAGCTGCATTAAGTACTGCAGTGCATCTCTTCCTCATGGACTGCACCAGATTTGCCAGTTCTTGCTGTGAGATGTTACCCCACTCTTCCACCAAGGCACTTGCAAGTTCTAGGACATTTCTGGGGGGAATCGCCCTAGCCCTCACTCTCCGATCCAACAGGTCCCAGACATGCTCAATGGGATTGAGATCCGGGCACTTTGCTGGCCATGGCAGAACACTGACATTCCTGTTTGCAGGAAATCACGCACAGAACGAGCAGTATGGCTGGTGGCATTGTCATGCTGGAGGGTCATGTCAGGATGAGGCTGTAGGAAGGGTACCACATGATGAGGATGTCTTCCCTATAACGCACAGCATTGAGATTGGCTGCAATGACAACAAGCTCAGTCCGATGATGCTGTGACACACTGCCCCAGACCTTGACGGACCCTCCACCTCCAAATCGATCGATGAATGGCCTATATCTCCCGCTCCAGAGTACAGGCCTTGGTGTAATGCTCATTCCTTTGAAGATAAACGCGAAATCCGAACAGTACCCTTAGTGAGACAAAACCGCTACTCATCAGTGAAGAGCACTTTTTGCCAGTCCTGTCTGGTCCAGCGACGGTGGATTTGTGGCCATAGGCGACATTGTTGCCGATAATGTCTGGTGAGGACCTGCCTTACAACAGGCCTACAAGCCCTCAGTCCAGCCTCTCTCAGCCTATTGTGGACAGTCTGAGCACTGATGGAGGGATTGTGCTTTCCTGGTGTAACTCGGGCAGTTGTTGTTGCCATCCTGTACCTGTGATGTTCGGATGTACCGACCCTGTGCTGGTGTTGTTACACGTGCTCTGCCACTGCGAGGTTGATCAGCTGTCCGTCCTGTCTCCCTGTAGCGCTGTCTTAGGCGTCTCACAGTACAGACATTGCAATGTATTGCCCTGGCCACATCTGTAGTCCTCATGCCTCCTTGCAGCATGCCTAAGGCACGTTCACGCAGATGAGCAGGGACCCTGGGCATCTTTCCTTGGTGTTTTTCAGAGTCAGTAGAAAGGCCTCTTTAGTGTCCTAAGTTTTCACAACTGTGACCTTAATTGCCTACTGTCTGTAAGCTGTTAGTGTCTTAATGACCGTTCCACAGGTGCATGTTCTTTAATTGTTCATGGTTCATTGAACAAGCATGGGAAACAGTGTTTAAACCCTTTACAATGAAGATATGTGAAGTTATTTATCTTTGTAAGACAGGGTCCTGAAAAAGGGACGTTTCTTTTTTTGCTGAGTTTACACACACACATATATATATATATATATATATATATATTTGTTTTATGTATCCAACTATTGCATCGCTGGAACTAAACATTTGATCAAATGACAAATCTTGATACTGTACATAAAGCAATACACTTCCTCTGTCCTCACAGAGGCTATAAAGTCAGTGATGGTGAAACGAAACAAAATACCAATATCATCTGACAACCTAACCCTGACCTGTGATGTCACCGGGCGTTATGACACCATCTACTGGATGAAGGACAACCGGTCTCTGGTCCTGAACAACACCTTGAACTCTGACATCACCATCTCTAACAACTCTCTGCACTTCAGTCCAGTCAAGGTGTCTAACGATGGAAACTATCAGTGCGTTGCCACCAACCTCTTTGGTCCACACACCAGCCCTAAATACCAGCTACTGGTGAACTGTAAGTACTGGTGTTTTAGTCATATTTAAAATAAGCATGTTTATATAATGTAGAAACAGTCAGAAACCCACCACTGGTATGATGGTTAGTGCTATCTGGGATACTTGGAATGTCCCTAGCCTAAACCCTGACGTTAACTGTTTTAAATTTCAACCTCAATGGGTTGATGTAAGAGTTGGATGTCCCAAGTATCCTTTATAGACATTTCCCTATTATGACCCCCCCCCCCCCTCTCTCCGTAGATGGCCCTCTGAGTGTGAACGTCTCTGGCCCAGTCTCAGTGGTGATTGGCTCAGTAATCACAGTCACGCTGAAGTGCTCTGCCGACTCCCGGCCAACCAGCGAGTACGGGTGGATATTCAACAACCAATCAGTGCTAGGGACTGGTCCTTTGATGGCTGTTATCGCCTCCTTGGAGAATGCAGGGGACTACACTTGTGTGGCCAAGAACCCTGTGACCAACATCTCAATGTCC
Organism: Salvelinus namaycush; assembly: GCF_016432855.1. Taxonomy (NCBI): domain Eukaryota; kingdom Metazoa; phylum Chordata; class Actinopteri; order Salmoniformes; family Salmonidae; genus Salvelinus; species Salvelinus namaycush. The sequence continues at coordinate 62,294,205 of NC_052311.1, read as the reverse complement.
AAGACCATTAGTCTGGATGTCACTGGTAAGTGGGTGGGTTCTTATACTAAGACCTAGGTGGGATGTACCGAGTAATTAAATGTCACAAAGTTGTTTTTATTATGTTGGATTTAATTTGGTTCTAGTTTGCGTACGTGTTTGTGCAGGGATAATTTTCATTCATCATGGAAATGCAATACAGAAATTTTCTGAACTGGGGGGTACAGACAGGAATAAAAACAAATACAGTTTTTCAAAAAACGTACTCACTCATTCGCTTTGTCCCCCTCCTCTCCCATTATCTTCGTCCCCCTCCTCTCCCATTATCTTTGTCCCCCCCTCTCCCAATCTCTTTGTTCCCCTTATCTCCCTTTCTTCTTTCTCCCCCAGGCCACTCACCCGCCCCTCCATTCCTGTCCAGAGTTGGTCTGATGCTGACGGCCCTGCTAGCCCTCTCTCTCTGCCTCTGAGCAACCACTGAGACCACCACAGTAAGCACACTGCATGTCTGTCTGCTGGCTGGGAGCCAATCACTCCCTTCCCTCTACCCTCACTGACTCCCCTCACTGATCTGAAAAAGGACTGGATAGAAATAAGTGGTTTTGTTGATATTGTAATTGCCCCATCTTGCCACTATAGGGCTGGGTTTAGTGTGCTCAGCTCCTTTCCAATGCTTTTACATTGTGAGGAGAGAGTCAACAAGAGGTCAGATGGGAGGGGTCTATCCCCTTAGAATAGAACCCACCTCGACAGTGTGTTTTTATGTCAATCATCTCTATAAACTGATATTCTTTTTAAAAACTGGTCTTCAACAAGGTAATTGAAGGGGCAAACATCCACTGCTCAGCAGCAGCAGCAGTTCTGTTTCTAAAAGTTCTTAGATATTCACTGCCCTTGTGACTGACTGTTGCCCTGGAGTCCATTCACTAAGTCCCTTTCTGTGTTGTTCTGTGTTTGATCATGTATGTAAACTCTGTTATTTAAGTACAAATTCAGGTGTATTTAACTTGTAAATACCTTAAAGGTAAACATTTCAATTGATAGTACAGTTAACTGGTGTTTATGTAAAATATGGCTTGTTTTTGCATAAGCTTGTAAATTCTCGGAGGAGATGAAGGCTTGTGCTCTTGTCTTATGTTTATATTTCCTCTTCAGTAATTATTGTCTTAAATAAAGTGTTGTCTTTTCACACCTGTCCTACTGAATGGTGCAATCTTGGTTGATTTCTTTATCGGCAGAATTGCTGTGAAGAAATGTGGATCTTGGGCCTCCTGAGTGGCGCAGCGGTCTAAGTCACTGCATCGCAGGCGCTAGAGGCTTCACCACAGACACACTTTCGATCCCGGGCAGTATCACAACTGGCCGTGATTGGGAGTCCCATAGGGCGGCGCACAATTGTCCCAACGTCGACTGGGTTAGGGGAGGGTTTTGCCGGAGGGGGGGGGGGGGGGGGGGGGGGCTTTACTTGGCTCGTCGCGCTCTAGCAACTCCTTGTGGCGGGCCGGGTGCCTGCAGTCTGAACTTGGTTGTCAGGTGAACGGTGTTTCCCCCGAGACATTGGTGCAGCTGGCTTCCTTGTTAAGCAGTTAAGAAGTGCGGACTGGCGGGTCATGTTTCGGAGGACGCATGACTCGACGTTACCCTCCCGAGCCCGTTGGGGAATTGCAGCGTGAGACAAGATCGAAATCGGGTAGAAAAGGGGGTAAAACACAGAAATAATGTGGATCTAATGAAGTAGCAACAGAGGGATTTAGAGTTGCATGATACACGCAAAAGGAAATATAAAATCTAATGATAAAATGCTAAAATAATACATTGGAAATCACTCCACATACACATTAAAAAAAGGTATTACAAAGGACTATAATTATATAATATATATATATTTTTTAAACTAGTCATATTTCTTGAGAGAGCAACATGAGATTACGAAACATGGTTACAAGGTTTATAAAGTAGTTATTAAAGGTCAACTCTTTAAATTGGGATACTCATGAAGTTTTTGCCTTGATCACCCTTTGACATCTCTACCATTTCCATGATCTTCTGGCATTTCCAATGATTCTGGAATCCTTTCCTTAGGCACATTGCCACAACTGGATTGCGTATAGGTCAGAGAGGATGGGAGAGAGATACACAGATTGGTGACTTTGGGAGCGTCCATGGTAACAAGTGTTGTAGAAACTCTTCAATGTACTGCTGTTAGTGTTACAGAAACACAGGACTACTCACAGGCCTTCCTGGGCTTGCGGTAGGATTCCTGGCAGAGGCAGCCTCCACTCAAACCCTCTCTCCTCCTCCCTGAGTGACACAAAGCAAACTGCTGTATTAGCCTGAGTACCATTCAGTTTCTGCCAACTATTTGACATCCAAAAACATTACTATCATGGGCTGTCAGAAACAGAGTGACAAGCAGGCTAGGATTGTATCCACTTACTGGACAAATAGCACTGAGTTCCTAATCACTCACCCTTACAGTCACACAGTCTGTCATGGTGTCTGGGGGGGTTGATCTGGTCTCCAACTCTCCCTGGGTACTACACTGTACCTGTAGCGGCACTGACACCGGAACGTTGTACATCAGTTTCAGGAATCCCTTGGTAGAGAGGATGAGAGAGAGAAAGGTTGATCAGAATGGATATGTACAGTGCATTTGGAAAGTATTCAGACCCCTTGATTTTTTTCAACATTTTGTTTTTACGTTACAGCCGTATTCTAAAATTGATAAAATTATTTTTTCCCCATCATCAATCTACACACAATACCCCATAATGACAAAACTGTTTATTTTTATTTTTTGCAAATGTATAAAAAAAAATAAAAAATATCACATTTACATAAGTATTCAAACCATTTACTCAGTCATTTGTTATAGCACCTTTGGCAGTGATTACAGCCTTGAGTCTTCTTGGGTATGACGCTACAAGGTTGGCACACCTGTACTTGGGGAGTTTCTCCCATTCTTTTCTGCAGATCCTCTCAAGCGCTGTCAGGTTGGATGGGGAGGGGCACTGCACAGCTATTTTCAGGTCTCTCCAGAGATGATTGATCGGGTTCAAGTCCGGGCCATTCAAGGACATTCAGAGACTTGTCCCAAAGCAACTTCTGCGTTATCTTGGCTGTGTGCTTAGGGTCGGTGTCCTGTTGGAACGTGAACCTTGGCCCCATTCTAAGGTCCTGAGCACTCTGGAGCAGGTTTTCATCAAGGATCTCTCTGTACCTTGCTCCGTTCATCTTTCCCTTGATCCTGACTAGTCAACCAGTCCCTGCCACTGAAAAACATCCCCACAGCATGATGCTGCCACCACCATGCTTCACTTTAGGGATTGTGCCAGGTTTTCTCCACATGTGACACAAGGCATGCAGGCCAAAGATTTCAATCTTGGTTTCATGAGAGCAGAGAATCTTGTTTCTCATGGTCTGAGAGTCCTTTGGGTGCCTTTTGGCAAACTCCATGTGGGCTGCCATGTGCCTTTTACTGAGGAGTGGCTTCTGTCTGGCCACTCTACCATATGGGCCTGATTGGTGGAGTGCTGCAGAGATGGTTGTCCTTCTGGAAGGTTCTCCGATCTCCACAGAGGAACTCTGGAGCTCTGTCAGAGTGACCATCGGGTTCTTGGTCACATCCCTGACCAAGGCAATTTTCCCCTGATTGCTCAGTTTGGCCGGGCGGCCAGCTCTAGGAAGTGTCTTGGTGGTTCCAAACTTCTTCAATTTAAGAATGATGGAGGACACGGTGTTCTTGGGGACCTTCAATGCTGCAGACATTTATTGGTACCCTTCCCCAGATCTCTGCATTGACAGAATCCTCTCTCTGAGCTCTACGGACAATTCCTTCAACCTCATGGGATGGTTTTTGCTCTGATATGCGCTGTCAAATGTGGGACGTTATATGGACTGGCGTGTGCCTTTCCAAATCATGTCCAATCAATTGAATTTACCATAGGTGTACTCCAATCATGTTGTAGAAACATCTCAACAATGATCAATGGAAACAGGATCAAATCAAATGTAATTTGTCACATGCTGAATACAACAGGTGTAGACCTCACCGTGAGATGCATACTAACAAGTCCTTAACCAACAATGTATTTTGAGAAATAGAGATAACATAATATTTCCAAAATAAACTAAAGTTAAAAAAATATACAGTTGAAGTCGGAAGTTTACATATACCTTAGCCAAATACATTTATACTCAGTTTTTCACAATTCCTGACATTTATTCTAAATAAAAATTCCCTGTCTTAGGTCAGTGAGGATCACCACTTTATTTTAAGAATGTGAAATGTCAGAATAACAGTAGAGAGAATTATTTTTTTCAGCTTTTATTTCTTTCATCACATTCCTAGTGCGTCCGAAGTTTACATACACTCAATTAGTACTTGGTAGCATTGCCTTTAAATTGTTTAACTTGAGTAAAACATTTCAGGTAGCCTTCCGCAAGCTTCCCACAATAAGTTTGGGGAATTTTGGCCCATTCCTCCTGACAGAGCTGGTGTAACTGAGTCAGGTTTGTAGGCCTGCTTGCTCGCACATGCTTTTTCAGTTCTGCCCACACATTTTACATGGGATTGAGGTCAAGGCTTTGTGATGGCCACTCCAATACCTTGACTTTATTGTCCTTAAGCCATTTTGCCACAACTTTGGAAGTATGCTTGGGGTCATTGTCCATTTGGAAGACCCATTTGCGACCAAGCTTTAGTTTCCTGACTAATGTTTTGAGATGTTGCTTCAATATATCCACATAATTTCCCTTCTCATGATGCCACCTATTTTGTGAAGTGCACAAGTCCCTCCTGCAGCAAAGCACCCCCACAACATGATGCTGCCACCGCCATGCTTCATGGTTGGGATGGTGTTCTTCGGCTTGCAAGCGTCCCCTTTTTTCTCCAAACATAACGATGGTCATTATGGCCAAACAGTTCTGTTTTTGTTTCATCAGACTAGTGGACATTTCTCCAAAAAGTACGATCTTTGACCCCATGTGCAGTTGCAAACCGTAGTCTGGCTTTTTTATGGCAATTTTGGAGCAGTGGATTCTTCCCTGCTGAGCGGCCTTTCAGTTTATGTCGATATATGACTCGTTTTACTGTGGATATAGATACTTTTGTACCAGTTTCCTCCAGCATCTTCACAAGGTCCTTTGCTGTTGTTCTGGGATTGATTTGCACTTTTCGCACCAAAGTACGTTCATCTCTAGGAGACAGAATGTGTCTCCTTCCTGAGCGGTATGATGGCTGCATGGTCCCATGGTGTTTATACTTGTATGCTATTGTTTGTACAGATGATTGTGGTACCTTCAGGCATTTGGAAATTGCTCCCAAGGATGAACCAGACTTGTGGAGGTCTACACTTTTTTTTCTGAGGTCTTGGCTGATTTCTTTTGATTTTTCCATGATGTCAAGAAAAGAGGCACTGAGTTTGAAGGTAGGCCTTGAAATACATCCACAGGTACACCTCCAATTGACTCAAATGATGTCAATTAGCCTATCAGAAGCTTCTAAAGCCATGACATAATTTTCTGGAATTTTCCAAGCTGTTTAAAGGCATAGTCAACTTAGTCTATGTAAACTTCTGACCCACTGGAATTGTGATGCAGTGAGTTATAAGTGAAATAATCTGTCTGTAAACAATTGTTGGAAAAATTACTTGTGTCATGCACAAAGTAGATGTCCTAACCGTCTTGCCAAAACTGTAGTTTGTTATTAACAAGAAATTTGGAAAGTGGTTGAAAAACGAGTTTTAATGACTCCAACCTAAGTGTATGTAAACTTCCGACTTCAACTGTATATGAAAAAGTAACACAAGACAATTCCGTACAATAACGAGGCTATATACAGAGGTTAGCGGTACCGAGTATATGTGCTGGGGTACAGGTTAGTCAAGGTAATATGTAAAGTGACTATGCATAGATAATAAACAGCGAGTAGCAGCACTGTAAAAACAAAAGGGCCGGGGGTCAATGTAAATAGTCCTGGTGGCCATTTGATTAATTGTTCAGTAGTCTTATGGCTTGGGGGTAGAAGCTGTTACGGAGCCTTTTTGGTCCTAAACTTGGTGCTCTGCTACCACTTGCTGTGCGGTAGCAGAGAGAACAGTCTATGACTTGGGTGACTGGAGTCTTTGACACTTTTTTGGGCCTTCCTCTGACACAGCCTAGTATATACAGTAGGTCCTGGATGTCAGGAAGCTTGGCCCCAGTAATGTACTGTGCCATATGCATTACCCTCTGTAGCACCTCACGGTTATATGCCGAGCAGTTGCCATACCAGGCAGTGATGCAACCGGTCAGGATGTTCTCAATGGTGCAGCTGTATAACTTTTTGAGGTTCTGGGGACCCATGCCAAATCTTTTCAGTCTGCTGAGGGGGAAAAGGTGTTGTCGTGCCCTCATCACAACTGTCTTGGTGTGTTTGGACCATGATAGTTTGTGATGTGAAGTGGACACCAAGGAACTTGAAACTCTTGACCCGCTCCTATTCAGCCCCGTCAATGTTTATGGGGACCTGTTCGGGCCTCCTTTTCCTATAGTCCACGATCAGCTCCTTTGTCTTGCTTACACTGAGGGAGAGGTCGTTGTCCTGGCACCACACGGCCAGGTCTCTAACCTCCCCCCTATAGGCTGTCTCATCATTGTCATGATGTTCTGATGTCCAGAAGCTATTTTCGGTCATAAGAGAAGGTAGCAGCAACATTATGTACAAAATGAGTTACAAACAATGCGAAAAAACTAACAAAATAGCACAGTTGGTTAGGAGCCCGTAAAATAGCAGCCATCCCCTCTGGCGCCATTATTGCACCTGAGCTCAATTTTGAGTCTCATAGCAATGGGTCTGAATACTTATGTAAATAAGGTATCTGTTTTTAATTTGTATTTTATTTGCAAAAATGTCTAAACCTGTTTTCGCTTTGTCTTTATGATTGATGAGGGGGAAAAACAATTTAATAAATTTTAGAATACTGCTGTAACATAACAAAAACTGGAAAACGTCAAGGGGTCTGAATACTTTCCGAATGCATGGATTATTCTGCATGATTGATGTTTCTGTATGATGGATATTTCTGTATGATGGATATGTCTGTATAATAAATATGTCTGTATGATGGATATTTCTGTATGATGGATATGTCTGTATGATAAATATGTCTGTATGATGGATATTTCTGTATGATGGATATGTCTGTATGGTGAATATTAATGTATGATGGATGTCTGTATGCAACTACTATGAGATGGCTATGTCTGTCTGCAACGCTTCATGAAACACTCAAAACATCAGAAAGAAACAATCAAATTCACATGTCAATTTGTCTATAAGACTCCCTATGAGTTAAGAGTTAAATGTAGTGCTTTCACAGACACTTCAAATAATGCACACCAGTAGCAGTTGTATTACGTGTAACCTAACTCACTGTACATGATGAAGCCAAATACATTCAACAGTAAATCAAACAGAATGTTCAATATTTTACCTTGTCCTTGACCAGTGAATGCCAATACACAGAACAGCATTAGCATCTTTAATCCCATTCCTATGGCCACAATATCCTTGTGAATGTGCAATATAACCTCTGCAGCTTCTGCTGAATGAACAACTAACCTCTGCAGTTACTTCAGCCCTTTATATAGACGTGTGTCTCAGTTTGAGATGAAAGGGCCATGTTGTGTGAAGCGCGTGCCCCTACCTAAACCAACACCTGCCTTGTTATATACGCCAAGAGTTTTGGAAAGAGTGGACGTTGGCCAAAACAACACCTCATAGTGCTACTGATGAGTGAAGTCAGCCTGACAGGTGGATGAGGGCCCCTTATGATATTGACCTGTGAAAGTGTCTATAGCAAAACACTCTTCATGACTCTTCATGGCTTATGTTCAATAAATATACTTTATCAGAGCAAACAAATACCATTCTTTAGGTTGAATGTTCACCTGAAGACTTGAAGGCCGCTTGAAACTGTTAGCCAGACACTGATTGCGTTTCCTTGGCAAACATTAAGACAATGATCAAATATTCCTCTAGCAAAGTAATGAGGAAATAAAAGTATCATTGATCTGATCGGTCAATTTGCTACCCAGATCATCATTCAAGCGATTTGAGCAAACTCAATGACAGTGTATTTGCATGAAAGGGTTAGAGAAGTTGTTTGCACCTAGTCAAATCTCACATTGACTATCACAGGACATGAACATTCTTTCACGGCATAATGGTTTGGTGCTTGCTGGATTCCATTAAATCAGTCACGGTATTGGGCTCCACACCGCTACGCTGGATTGGCTGGATCATTCACCCCCATGTCGATGATAGCTCTGAAGACCAACTTAAAAACAGATATTTACACTTGGTCTCTTGAGCTTCCATTTTCAGGCATGTTAGAAGCTATATGGTGGAACAGGTAAATAAATACTTTTTAACAACTGACAACGCCAACTAACCATACGAAGAAGTGGGTCCAATGTCTCATCACAGTACAGTGTGTCACTAGACAGCTCTCTTGTGGTTCTCTGCTCAGGCATAAATCAATTCGTACAGGTACCGTATCTTGGATGTGCTCAGGACATCACATGCAGGTATAAAACTGTTTGGTCATCCCAATCCAATACATCACTCCATTGTTGTGTTTAAGTGTACTCTTGCTGCACCCATTAGTTTGAGTACATTAATCAAACACACTGGATGTTTTGACAAGCTACAGCTAAAGGTCAATTATTTTGGTTTAAAAAAAACTTCTTAGCAGAGCCATCATGCAGACACAATTCAGTGGTTGGAAGCTGCAAACAAAGCAATGTCCACACACACTGCAAGCTTTCATTGGTTTTAATGCACTGCATTTTGACAATCACCATTCAAGATCAACAACACAAACATGGTCAAGTGCAGAGGCTGGTAGGCCTACATACACAGTACATACACAAACAGTCAAAGCAGCCTTTTATAGGGAGTCTTGGGTCTCGTGGGGTGACTGCCTTTGAATAAAGAGTGCAAGACAAGTATAAGCCAGCTACTGTACAAGACATCCATACACACTGACTATAGTATTATATCCAAGCCAAATACCCACCAGTCTCAGCGCTACTTTGAAATGCCCTCATCATTCACCATACCCTTCCCCATATGTGTGCAGCCAAAATAAGACATTCAGGGTAAATCTTCACAAATAAATAGCAACGGTGGTAAACAGATACAGGAAATTAGTAATGCTTTAACAGTAGAGCGAACTGATGCCTTATTGCATGCCGTGAATGGTCTACGTGTTTAAACACATGACACCATTAAAGGGATTTTAAATTATATTATTAGTAACCAAATCAGATCAATAGGACTGTACATGTTTTCAAAGTTAAGAGAAAAAGACAGGAAATGTGGGTATTTTGACAGAGGAAACAAAACAAACCTTTAGTATGGTAGCTTTTCAGATTCTCCTAACCTTTGTGGGGAAGCTCTTATAATGTATCTATCAGCCAGAGGAGAGATCCTGGCATATTATTCATCATATCCACCATACAGCATGAAACTAAAGCGAAGGATAATCTCTCAAATCAGCTCAATCAAATCTCAGTTGGTGATAAGCGGTTAAATCTGATTAGCAACACAGATGTTTGATCCTATTAGTGCTTAGTGGTCTTCTACTCAGCCATTTTGGTGGTAAGTTACAGTATCGTCCCATAGAATAGAGTAGTGCAGTGGTTACCAACCCTGGTTCAGGAAAGCCTTTTTAGAGCAGGATTTTTTCCTGTCACGCCTGCTCCCGCTCTCCCTCCCCAGGATTACGCACTCCTGCCACCAACAGTACGCACACCTGCTTTTCCCCGTCACGTGCATCAGCGATTGGACTCAATCACCTCTGTCATTACCTCCTTTATATCTGTCTGATTTCCCGCTCTGTTCCCTGCTGCAGCATTGCTTGTCGCATGTCCTTGTTCACCTGTGTGCTGAAGCTGTGCCTGTATTGTTACCCGTTTGTTCCTGATTATATGTTGGCTCTCCGTACCTGCTTCTCATCACCAGCGTCGGTTACTTACACTTCCAACCTAGTATTTAAAACATAAAACGTGATTCAACCAATCAAGGACTAGATATTATTTGAATCATGGGATGGAACAAAAGGCTGTACTAAAATACTAAAAAGTGTTCTTAAAGTAGTGAATGTGCTAAAAGCCTGTACTCTTGTGGCTCTCCAGGACCAGTGTTTTTACCTCTGATGTAGTGAGTCATTTGGTCATTGGCCATCAGTTCTCCATCAGTTGGTCTTTGGCCTTCAGTTTTCAGCCTGTTTCTCCAGCAGGCCCTTGAGGTGGGCGTGTAGCGGCTGGCACACAGCCTGGTAGCCCTGCGGGGTGAGGTGGAGGTAGTCATACAGGTCCTGGTGGGAGATGCTGCCGTCCGAGTGCACCAAGCCGGGGTCCACATTGAGGAGGGAGGCGTGGGGGAGAGAGGACACAGCCTCCTGAACCAGCTTGTTAACCTGGGCGTTCCTCTCCCGCAGGGAGTTGGGCATCTTACCCCTGGGTAGCACTCCCTGTGGTTGGAAACATACATGATAGCACAGGAGGCTGCTGAGAGGCGAAGAGCTCACAACAATGTCCGGAATGGAGCAAATGGAATGGCATCAAACACCTGAAAACCATGTGTGTGATAGCATTCCACTGATTCAGCTCCAGCCATTACCACAAGTCCGTTCTCCCAAATTAAAGGTCCCACCAACCTCCTGTGCATTGTAGTCACTAGATTCCCATGCTAGAAAGGACAAATGTGCCAATATGGTTAGCAATGATAATGGAGTCCATAAAGTATGCAGTTCATAATTTAAGTTTGTGTTATCAAAAAGGTTAATGGTTGTAAAGGGGATTTTCCAGGTGAACAAAACGGAGAGCAGTCAATCATATTAATCTAAATCCCTTCAGTTTATTACAAGAATTCAAGGAGAACATCTCCAGAACAGAAGCCAAGAGAAATGTCTAACGGGCTTCTCTGAGAGGGCACTTATATATTAATCCTACAGCAACGAGTGTTGAATAAACAAGTCACAACATCAGCGGCTACAGAATCAGTGTGTCCTCTGCAAAGTCAGCTTGTCTTTGATGAGTTGGACTATGGCCATGATGCCTCCACAGATCTGTTCTGCAGTGTGACCATGATTATTGGTGCCCACCCACAGCACCACAACCTGGTGGAGGCAGAGAGACAAACATCAACTTGGTGGGCAGTTTCATTCATACCACTTGATTTAAAAGCATGTTCAATGATTGATACTGAAAGTGCTTTTTGGCCCAGGAACAGGCGTGGGACCATGGGTCTGTGCAGCCATTAGGGTTTAAATCTGAACAAGGAGTAGTGTACTATCAACTCTAATGTAATGTACTAACGTGTTGTCTTCGTGTTTGCCGCTGATGTGGGTCAACTCTCCATTGCTCAATCTCCACAAGGCATGCTGTGTTGCGTCACCTACTCAGCAAACTGGATGCAGTCTATCACAGTGCCATCCGTTTTGTAACCAAAGCTCCTTATACCACCCACCACTGCGACCTGTATGCTCTCGTCGGCTGGCCCTCGCTTCATACTCGTCGCCAGACCCACTGGCTCCAGGTCATCTACAAGACCCTGCTAGGTAAAGTCCCCCCTTATCTCAGCTCGCTGGTCACCATAGCAGCACCCACCTACAGCACACGCTCCAGCAGGTATATCTCTCTGGTCATCCCCAAAGCCAATTCCTCCTTTGGCCGCCGCTCCTTCCAGTTCTCTGCTGCCAATGACTGGAACGAACTACAAAAATCTCTGAAACTGGAAACAATTATCTCCCTCACTGGCTTTAAGCACCAGCTGTCAGAGCAGCTCACAGATTACTGCACCTATACATAGCCCATCTAAAATTTAGCCCAAACAACTACCTCTTCCCCTACTGTATTTATTGATTTATTTTGCTCCTTTGCACCCCATAATTCTACTTTGCACATTCTTCCACTGCAAATCTACCATTCCAGTGTTTTACTTGCTATATTGTATTTACTTCGCCACCATGGCCTTTTTTGCCTTTACCTCCCTTATCTCACCTCATTTGCTCACATTGTATATAGACTTATTTTTCTACTGTATTATTGACTGTATGTTTTGTTTATTCCATGTGTAACTGTGTTGTTGTATGTGTCGAACTGCTATGCTTTATCTTGGCCAGGTCGCAATTGTAAATGAGAACTTGTTCTCAACTTGCCTACCTGGTTAAATAAAGGTGAAATAAATAAATAAATAAAAACACATGAACTGTGTGATATTTGACAGAGTCAACATGGAGGCAGTACACATGGGCCCATGTGAGGGAGAACACCATCTCTCTGGCAAGATTAGATAGGTTTTATTGTTTTGAGCATCAATCTCAGGTCTGTAAATCAAGTGTGATAACCCCAGTTGGATCTTCTGATCATTGTTAAATAACAGAGGTGATGTTCATTAATGCTGTAAAACCCAAAAGTGCATACTGGCATTTTAATATACATTTATTGAGTGATGCTCACTTCAGGAAATGTTTTTTCTGGAAGAGGTGGAGATCTCAAAAGGCCAGTTTTGTATCCCTTCAACAGTGGTGGGATATAAGGAAAATCCAGATTCAACAATTCTGTAATCAGTACACGATGAATGTCACCAGAGACATCACCAGATCAATGAACGCCCTAGTGTTTGAAATAACGGAACTCCTGACGTTGGTTGAGACCACAGGAAATCGAGGCCATATTTAGGCCCTCAAGAGAAAAAAAAGCCACATTGGCAGACCTGCTGGGTATCAGAGCACAGGGGGAGTTGGCAGACCTGCTGGGTATCAGAGCACAGGGGGCGTTGGCAGACCTGCTGGGTATCAGAGCACAGGGGGCGTTGGCAGACCTGCTGGGTATCAGAGCACAGGGGGCGTTGGCAGACCTGCTGGGTATCAGAGCACAGGGGGCGTTGGCAGACCTGCTGGGTATCAGAGCACAGGGGGCGTTAGCAGACCGGCTGGGTATCAGAGCACAGGGGGCGTTGGCATACCTGCTGGGTATCAGAGCACAGGGGGCGTTAGCAGACCGGCTGGGTATCAGAGCACAGGGGGCGTTGGCAGACCTGCTCGGTATCAGAGCACAGGGGGCGTTAGCAGACCTGCTGGGTATCAGAGCACAGGGGGCATTGGTGAGAAGTACGTTTCAGGGAATCTCTGAAATGGATGCCTAATCCAAATTTTTCTTCGGTTTAGAGAAAAAGAATGGACCAAGAAGAATTATTCGTTGCCTCAAATCAGCTGTTGGACAAGAGCTCACTAGCCCTAGTGAAATTAGAAAGAGGACAGTAGAGTTCTATGCTGATGTAACAGTACAACTTTACGTCGTCCCCTCGCCCCGACACGGGCGCGAACCAGGGAACCTCTGCACACATCAACAACGGTTGCCCACGAAGCATCGTTACCCATCGCTCCACAAAAGCCGCGGCTCTTGCAGAGCAAGGGGCAACCCTACTTAATGTCTCAGAGCAAGTGACGTAACTGATTGAAATGCTACTAGCGCGCACCCGCTAACTAGCTAGCCATTTCACATCCGTTACACTGAGCTCTACAAGTGTGAGTACAAAGAGGATAAAACAGTGACACAACAGTTCCTTGATGGACTCCCACTGCTGGCTGCATTAGCTCAGGTTGAGCTAGAGCAACCATTGTTTTTGCAGGAGCTATACACTGCATTAAAAGGCATGGAAAATGGAAGGGCACCAGGCATTGATGGGCTTCCCATTGACTGTTTTGGGTCTTTTTGGGCCATGTTGGGAGAGGATTGGCTAGCAGTAGTTAACAATAGTTTGACCGGAGGGTTACTACCGATAAGCTGCAGGAGGGCTGTCCTCACCCTACTGCCAAAAAAGGGTGACTCTAGGGAGGTGAAGAACTGGAGGCCGGTGGCTTTATTGTGCACTGATTATAAGACCTAGCAGGCAGATAGGGGATAACATTTTCCTGATTCAGGAGTTTTTGGACGTCTCTAAGGCTATTGGGTTGGATGCTGGTCTAATTTCAATTGATCAGGAAAAGGCATTTGACCGAGTTGAACATCAATACTTATGGCACACTTTTGAGGCGTTTGGTTTCAGCTCTGGTTTTATTGCCATGATCAGGGTGATATATATGGTGACATTGAAAGTGTACTGGAAGGTAACGGTGGCTTGAGTGCTCCATTTAAAGTGTGTAGAGGTATTAGGCAGTGGTGTTCTCTGACAGGAATGTTATATGCCATCGCTATAGAGCCACTACTAAATAGCATTAGAAGTCACATTGAAGGGGCGTACCTTTCAGAGGATATTCCTCCTATTCGTCTCTCAGCTTATGCTGATGTAGTTATTTTAGTGAAAAATCAAGCAGAGGTGGATAGTTTGAGTCTCGTGGTTGATCGGTTTAGGGGAATATCCACTTCAAAGGTAAATTGGGGAAAAAGTTGTGCTTGACAGATTGGAAAATGTTCTGAAGGGATCATTGCTTTGCCAGAGGGGCTGGAATGGTATAAAGGAGGGTTTACGTATCTTGGAGTGTACCTAGGGGATGAGGGGACAATGGGAAAACATTGGAATTGTCACGAATCCCGCTTCCTGAGTCTGGGTTTGCCTGTGTGTCTGTCCTGGAGTGTGTTTCCGGTGTCCTGGAACGCACCCTGTCTGGTTGCCGGGCGAATTAGCTTGTTGGGAGATTGATGTTCACCCGCACCTGTGTCCCATCAGTAATCTGCACACCTGTCCTGATCATCACCTCTCCCCTTCAAAAGCTCTGACCTGACTTCCATTCCCTGCCGGATCGTTAGCCATGAACAGTATGTTGTGCCATAGTATCAGACTCAAGTTGGATAGTATTTGTTTTGTTGTTTTTGTTTACGTATTGCTTGCCTTGAACTTACCTCCGTTTGTTTTGCCTTCAGTTACTCACCCGGATCATTCACCCCATTCCCGCCTGGTTGACGGAGGATTCCGCTACTCCATTGGATTCACCTATTTCCTCCCCTCAATTCACCACCGCTGCCCGCTACGCCATCTGGATATATCTACCCTTTCACAATTACTTGTAAATAAATACTCACCTTCTTTCTACGCTCCTTGTCCTGGTCTGCTTCTGGGTTCGATTTTGAAAGAACGTGACAGAACGATCCGGCCAGTGATGAACCCAGCGGACCTGGTCTCCGTTTGCCATGCAATCACCCAGCAGGAGAAGATGTTGGGACAACACAAGACGGCGCTACACGAGATAGCGGGTTCGATCCGAAACTTATCGGATAGATTAACGAGTATCCAGGATCAGCTCAGGTTGCCGGTGGATCATCTACCACCTGTTTCACCCATATCACCTGCCGATTCGGGAGCGGGTTCCTTCCGTGAGCCCAAGGTTCCGACACCGGATAAGTACGAGGGAGATCTGGGAGGATGCCGTTCATTTCTTTTGCAATGTGGGTTAGTTTTTGATCTGCAGCCCTACTCTTACGCCACAGATAAGGCTAGGATAGCTTTTGTTATTGAGCTGCTGCGTGGTAGAGCTCTGGAATGGGCTTCAGCTGTTTGGGAACGACGGGACACCTGCATGACGTCATACCAGGGTTTCACGGCAGAGATGAGAAAGCTTTTTGACCATCCAGTCCGAGGTAAGGACGCAGCTAAACGTTTGTTCTCTCTTCGCCAAGGAACTCTCAGTGTGGCAGACTTTGTGATAGAATTCAGGACATTGGCTGTGGAGAGTGGTTGGAATGAGGAATCACTACAAGCGGTTTTTTACCAGGGGTTGTCGGAGCAACTCAAGGACGAGCTGATCTCCTATCCAGAGCCTAGTGACCTAGATAGTTTGGTCACCTTAGCTATTCGGGTAGATAATAGAGTCCGAGAGAGAAGGAGGGAGAAGAAGTGGGGTCCATCTAATCAATCTGAGACTCGGTTATCATTCGGGTCAGGAGATGGACCAGAACGGGTTGATCATTTTCCTTCACACGGGATAAGTGGAGGAGTTCTGCCGCCAGATCCTGAACCTATGCAAGTGGGGCGGCACGGGTTAACTAAGGACGAGCGCCAACGTAGACGTGAGACCAACAGCTGCCTCTACTGTGGTAGTTCGGGACATTACATCTCCGTTTGTCCTCAGCGCCCGTTAAACTGCTCGGCTCGTTAAGTTTGGGAGGTTTGTTAGCGAGCCAGTTTCAACCTCTTAAGAGTCCTGTCAGACCTCGTTTCCCTGCTACCCTCATAAATAAGGATCAGAGTTTAGCGATTAACGCTTTCATCGATTCAGGTGCCGATGACAGCTTCATTGATGCCGACTTAGTGGAACAGCTGGGGCTTTCCAAGGAGCAATTACCGGAAGCCATTGAAGCAACCACTCTGAACGGCAGTGTTCTGGCACGGATCACTATGAGGACTGAACCGGTTAAGATGTTGTTGTCGGGGAATCATTCAGAGGTTATTTCTTTTTTCATTTTGCCTTCCCTCCATGTACCTCTGGTTCTTGGATACCCCTGGCTAAAGGAACACAATCCCTCGTTCGATTGGGTGACTGGAAAGGTAACTAGTTGGAGCATTGAGTGCCATGCTAACTGCCTTAGGACTGCCTGTTCTCATGCTGTCCCCAGTCGGGTCTTTGAGTCTGCTTCTCCTGATTTGTCCCTGGTTCCTGAAACATATCACGAGTTGGGTGAGGTGTTCAGTAAGCAGAAAGCTCAGTCACTTCCTCCCCACCGACCTTATGATTGTACGATTAAGCTGTTCCCTGGAGCTGCCTTTCCCAAGGGACGGTTATACAGTATTTCTCGACCTGAGCGGGAAGCCCTGGAAACCTACATAAAGGAGTCTCTTGCTGCAGGTCTCATTCGTCCCTCGTCATCACCCCTGGGAGCTGGATTTTTTTTTGTGAGTAAGAAGGATGGCTCTCTTCGACCGTGTATTGATTATCGGGGGTTGAATGATATTACGGTCAAGAACAAGTACCCCTTGCCCTTGATGAGCTCCGCTTTCGATTCTTTACAGGGTGCTACTGTGTTTACGAAGCTTGATCTACGCAATGCGTATCATCTGGTTCGGATCAAAGAGGGGGACGAGTGGTTGACTGGATTCAATACACCTATGGGACATTTCGAGTACCTGGTGATGCCGTTTGGACTTTCCAACGCTCCAGCAGTGTTCCAATGTTTGGTGAATGACGTGCTGAGGGATATGATCGGTCTGTTTGTGTTCGTTTACTTGGATGACATCCTGATTTTTTCCAAGGAGCTTTCCAGCCACATCCAGCATGTTAAGCAGGTCCTGCAGCGGTTATTGGAGAACCGTCTGTTTGTGAAGGCAGAGAAGTGTGATTTTCACGCCCACACTACATCCTTTCTCGGGTACATCATCTCCAGGGGAGAGATCAAGATGGACCAAGAGAAGGTTCGGGCGGTTCGGGATTGGGTCCAGCCCGGTACGAGATTGCAGCTCCAGAGATTCCTGGGGTTTGCGAACTTCTATCGGAGGTTTATCCGTGATTACAGCCGGGTGGCCGCCCCATTAACTGCCCTGACGTCTTGCACCAGAAGGTTCTGTTGGACTCCTGAGGCAGACCGAGCATTTCTGGACTTGAAGAGTCGATTCACCAACGCCCCGATTCTCTCTCAACCTGACACTTCCCGTCAGTTTGTTGTTGAAGTGGACGCGTCTGATGTGGGGGTGGGCGCCATCCTGTCCCAGCGTAGCTCCACTGACGGTAAACTCCATCCCTGCGCTTTCTACTCTTGTCGTCTTTCTCCAGCTGAAAGAAACTACGATGTGGGTAATCGGGAGCTTCTCGCTGTGAAGCTTGCCTTGGAGGAGTGGCGTCACTGGTTGGAGGGAGCGGAGCAACCGTTTGTGGTCTGGACTGACCACAAGAATCTGGCTTACGTGCAATCGGCGAAACGTCTCAACTCCCGTCAGGCCAGGTGGGCTTTGTTTTTTGGACGCTTCAATTTTTCCCTGACGTTCCGACCTGGGTCGAAGAACGGCAAGGCGGACGCCTTGTCCCGGATGTTCTCCAAGACGGAGGAGAGTGGGGCCAAGACTGAGACGATTCTTCCCCAGAACCTTGTCGTGGGAGCCGTTACATGGAGGATTGAGGAGGATGTGATGGCGGCCCTTCGGACGCAGCCCGGCCCTGGTAACGGTCCACCCGGTCGGTTGTTCGTGCCTGAGTCGGTCCGTTCTGCTGTTCTTCAGTGGTCCCACGCCAGCAAGATAGCTTGTCACCCTGGCGTTGCTCGGACTATGGCGCTACTGCGCAGACGATTTTGGTGGCCTGCCATGGGAGAAGATACCCGGAGGTTTGTTGCCGCATGTCCTGTTTGTGCTCAGAACAAAAGTACCAATCGGCCCAGCTCTGGGCTTCTTCACCCCCTACCTATTCCTCGGCGACCTTGGTCGCATCTGGCCCTGGATTTTGTCACGGGATTGCCCCCTTCTGTTGGGAACACGGTCATTCTGACCATTGTGGACAGATTCAGCAAGTTTGCTCATTTTGTCCCTCTCTCCAAGCTTCCATCGGCTACGGAGACGTCTGAGATCCTGGTTAGGGAGGTTTTCAGGGTCCACGGATTGCCCAGTGACATTGTTTCTGACCGTGGTCCTCAGTTTACCTCTGCTGTCTGGAGATCTTTCTGTTTGGCCATTGGAGCTACAGTCAGTCTCACTTCTGGATTTCATCCACAATCTAATGGTCAGGCGGAGAGAGCCAACCAGAAGATGGAGTCCACGCTGCGTTGTCTTGTCTCCTCTGATCCTACCTCTTGGTCATCTCAATTACCCTGGGTCGAGTATGCCCATAATACCCTTCCGTCATCTGCCACTGGGATGTCCCCCTTCCAATGCCTGTACGGTTACCAACCTCCTTTGTTTCCTTCTCAGGAAAGGGATCTCTCGGTTCCCTCTGTCCAGACCCACATTCGTCGTTGCCACCGGACCTGGCATCGGGCCAGGAAGGCTCTCCTTAGAGTGTCTGACCGGTATCAGATCCAGGCGAATCGTCGCCGTATTCCTGCCCCAGCTTATACGGTCGGAGATAAGGTTTGGTTGGCTACACGGGATCTTCCTCTACGGACTGAGTCGAGAAAGTTGTCACCGAAGTTCATTGGTCCGTTTGTAGTGGAGAGAATCATAAATCCTGTTGTGGTTCGACTCAAGTTGCCTGCAACTCTTAGAGTACATCCCACCTTTCATGTCTCCTGCCTCAAGCCGGTTCACCTCAGTCCTCTGTTGCCCCCTCCTCCTCGTCCTCCTCCTCCTCGGATGATCGGAGGTGGTCCTGTCTACACGGTGCGCCGCATCATGGACTCCAGACGGCGGGGTCGAGGGTACCAGTATTTAGTGGATTGGGAAGGATATGGTCCAGAGGAGAGGAGTTGGATTCCTCGGCGTCAGATCCTGGATGACGACCTGCTTCGTGACTTCTACCGCCTCCACCCTGGCGCTCCAGGTAGTCCGCCCGGTGGCGTTCGTCGGAGGGGGGGTACTGTCACGAATCCCGCTTCCTGAGTCTGGGTTTGCCTGTGTGTCTGTCCTGGAGTGTGTTTCCGGTGTCCTGGAACGCACCCTGTCTGGTTGCCGGGCGAATTAGCTTGTTGGGAGATTGATGTTCACCCGCACCTGTGTCCCATCAGTAATCTGCACACCTGTCCTGATCATCACCTCTCCCCTTCAAAAGCTCTGACCTGACTTCCATTCCCTGCCGGATCGTTAGCCATGAACAGTATGTTGTGCCATAGTATCAGACTCAAGTTGGATAGTATTTGTTTTGTTGTTTTTGTTTACGTATTGTTTGCCTTGAACTTACCTCCGTTTGTTTTGCCTTCAGTTACTCACCCGGATCATTCACCCCATTCCCGCCTGGTTGACGGAGGATTCCGCTACTCCATTGGATTCACCTATTTCCTCCCCTCAATTCACCACCGCTGCCCGCTACGCCATCTGGATATATCTACCCTTTCACAATTACTTGTAAATAAATACTCACCTTCTTTCTACGCTCCTTGTCCTGGTCTGCTTCTGGGTTCGATTTTGAAAGAACGTGACAGGAATAGTGGAAAGGAGGATGAGGAGATGGCGTTGGTTGTTATCTCGTATGTCATACAGGGGGCGTACTATTATTGTTAATAATGTGGTTGCCTCTGCACTATGGCATCGGTTGTCATGTTTAGACCCACCATCTGGACTTCTGGCTAAGATACCGGTGATTGTTGTAGATTTCTTTTGGAATAAATATCATTGGGTTCCACAAAGTGTTTTGTATTTGTCAAAAGATGAGAGGGATCAAGGTCTTGTACATCTTGCTAGTAGGGCTGATGCTTTCCGGTTTCAGTTTATTCAAAGGTTGCTTTATGGACTGGAAAATGTGGTTTGGAGAGGGGTGACAGGTCTTGTATTACAGAAGGTCGGGATTAGGTTTAAAGAAGGCTTCGCTTTTGTTTGATAGTAGCCAGATTTCTAGGGAGGGAATACCTCCGTTTTACAGAGGCCTTCTTAGGATTTGGAGCATAATGAAGGTGTCCAGAAGCACTCCAGCGGAGTCAGTGCATTGGCTGCTGGAGGAACCTCTGGTGTATGGGGCAAGACTGGTTTGTACAACTGCAGCTGTTCCACATTTCTCCAAAATTCTGGTGAAAGGGAAAATCATCACCCTAAAACAGTTAATGGTCATGGCTGGGCCCAGCTTAATGGATGGAGGACGGGTGGCTAAACATTTGGGGGTCAGGTCGGAAAGAATTGTCGGGAAGCTGCAGGAAGGCTCTGTCAGTAGAAGAGTGGTTTCTGCTTAATAATCACAAGAAGAAGGTACAAGATGAAAAGTACAATTTCCAAGAATAGGGATTACACCCAATATCCCAGAGTCAGAAAGAAAGGCATTATTACTGAATTTGAGAGGGTTGGAAGAGGTGGGTTTGGATGAGGTGAATAGGAAAGACTTATATAGGGGGTGTGTCAATGTTTTGAATAAAGATAAATTGAAGAATAGAAAAGACACTTCTTGGAGGGGAAAACTGGGTATTGGTGACAAGGTAAAGTCAGCATGGAGAGCACTGTACAAGCCACCGTTACAAAAGGGCACTGGTGACATGTAATGGATGGTTTTGCATGGCATCATTGCAGTTATTGCTTTTGTATCTGTTATTAACTCAGATGTTGGAGATGGATGTCCTTTTTGTAACAAAAGAGAAACAATTGTTCACTGTTTTACGGAGTGTGAGAGGATAAAGCCTCTCTTTGTTTACAGCTGTAGGTATAAGGGCACAGGGCGAGACCCAGATGCAGACACGGGATGCAGATGGTTCGAGTGTCTGATATTTATTATAATCCAAGGGACAGGCAAGAGAATGGTCGTGGACAGGCAAAAGATCATAAACAAGGTCAGAGTCCAGGAAGTACAGAGTGGCAGGCAGGCTCGAGGTCAGGGCAGGTAGTATGGTCAGGCAGGTGGGTTCAGAGTCAAGGTAGGCAAGGGTCAAAATCGGGAGGACTAGCAAAAGAGAGATAAGAAAAAGCAGGCGCACGGAAAAACACGCTGGTTGAGAAGACAAGACGAACTGGCAACAGACAAACAGGGAACACCGGAATAAATACCCAGGTACTAATGGGGAAAACAGGTGACACCTGGAGGTGGGTGGAGACAATCACAAAGACAGGTGAAACAGATCAGGGCGTGACAGTAGGGGAGATTTTAAATAACATTGTTTTTCATTGGGGGTGTCAATATAGTAATAAACAGAAAAGAAAATGTCAACTATTACATTTTATTTTGGGACTAAGATGTCAATTTATCTGAGTAGGAAACATAAAATAGGCACGGGATATGGGCAGGATGTAAGATCTGTTTTTAAAGGATTAGTCAAAGCGAGAATAAAAGTGGATTTTGAGTTCTTCTCGCCTGTAAAAGATCTCCCAGTGTTTGAGGAGAAGTGGGATTATGAAGGAGCAGTTTGTTTTGTGGAGGAGGGGAAACTATTTTTTGTTGATGAAATGAGTTGAATGTATATATATATATATGTATATATACAGTATATACATATATATATATATATATATATATATATATATTTATGCTTTCTCTCTCTCTCTCTCTCTCTCGCTCTCGCTTGATCTCTCTCGCTCTCTCTCTCTCTGGGAGGCCTTGATCCTTCCAGTGTCTCAACAGCATCTACTTATCCAAGTCAGTATCCAACTACCTAAAACCATTAAACACTACCTCTAATCTCTTACCATTACTACCAAAACAATTATGTTAACTCCCAATTATATAGAGCCACATTTTATTATATGTGTAGTAACATAGTATTTGGCATTGTGTTATATGTTCGCTATTTTGTTATGACATTGCGACAGTGGTTATTATGCTGTAACAATGAAGTGAAGAGTAAATCAATCTCCCTGGAAAGTTGACCTGATTTAACAGTTCTGTCCTATGTGGGTTGAGTGAGAGCTGAATTCAAGACAACCTTCACCTGTACCTCCAACCGCATCCCAGGATACACTACACCTGGTTGTTGAAGGAGCGCACTTTATATGAGAGTGAGTTGACCTGTTGTTTCTACTGCTGGTCATCTGTATGGGACTGCTGTTCCTCCTGGATCCCTAGAGGGGACGCTATAGGACAACAGCAGATTGGAAATACTTAGGAGAACGTTGAATGAGGCCAGGTTCACATTCAGAACGAACAATAAAACAGGAACTAACATTTTGAAATTTAGTCCTGTCCAAAAAGAATGCTCATTACTCATTTCCATAATAATGTTTCCTCTGTTACGGCATAATGATAGTTGAGTAATTGGAAGTTATCCAGTGAATTATGTTTATCATTCACATGCAGTGGATGATGATGGGAAAATAATAAACCAACATATTTATATTTTCTATGTAATATTTTCTGGTTTTCAATAAAGTGGCTTGCCGAAAGTATTCACCCCCCTTGGCATTTTTTCTATTTTGTTGACTTACAACCTGGAATTAAAATGGATTTTTGGGGGGTTTGTATCATTTGAGTTACACAACATGCCTACCACTTTGAAGATTAAGAATATGTTTTATTGTGAAACAAATAAGAAATAAGACAAAAAAAACTGAAAACTTGAGCGTGCATAACTTATTCACCCCCCCCCCCCCCCCCCAAAGTTAATACTTTGTAGAACCTCCTTTTGCAGCAATTACAGCTGCAAGTCTCTTGAGGTATGTCTCTATAAGCTTGGCACATCTAGCCACTGGGATATTTGCCCGTTCTTCAAGGCAAAACTGCTCCAGCTCCTTCAAGTTGGACGGGTTCCGCTCGTGTACAGCAGTCTTTAAGTCATACCACAGATGCTCAATTGGATTAGGCTTTGGGCTTTGACTAGGCCATTCCAAGACATTTAAATGTTTCCCCTTATACAACTTGAGCGTTGCTTGAGCAGTATGCTTAGGGTCATTGTCCTGCTGGAAGGTGAACCTCTGTCCCAGTCTTAAATCTCTGGAAGACTGAAACAGGTTTCCCTCAAGAATTTCCTTGTATTTAGCGCCCATCCATCATTCCTTCAATTCTGACCAGTTTCCCAGTCCCTGCCGATGAAAAACGTGGGGATAGTGTTTTCGGCGTGATGAGAGGTGTTAGACATAGCATTTTCCTTGAGGGCCAAAAAGCTCAAATTTAGTCTCATCTGACCAGAGTACCTTCTTCCACATGCCTTTTCTTTAACCTTTTGTCAATAGGGGGTGCTGTTTACACTTAGAAAAAAAATTGTTCCCAAATTAAACTGCCTCGTACTCAATTCTTGCTCGTACAATATGCATATTATTATTACTATTGGATAGAAAACACTCTCTAGTTTCTAAAACCGTTTGAATTATATCTGTGAGTAAAACAGAACTCGAGTTGGAGCAATTTTCCTATGAGGAAGTGAGAAATCTGAAATCTGCAAGCTGTTCTGAGGTCAGTTTATTAATTGGCCTGTCTTCTATTGGTTGAGATGCACTGCATACGCCTTCCCCTGGATGTCAGCAAATAGTGAGAATTGGAATGGAGTTGCTAGGCAGATCTGAGGCCTTATAAATAGGCTCGGAACGTGGTGTCCTCCCTTTCCACCATTCGCCAAGACGCAAGACAGACCTCAGGATGGCGTTCTAGAAAGCTCCCGTTATAGCCCTTAGATATATCCGGCTCTGATTTTATTCGATATAGGTGTTAAAGACATCATAATGTTGTTATTTTAAACCGAGTTATATCAGTTTATATCAGTATATTGCGATTTTCGGATATTTATTTGTGCTGCGTTCTAGTGAGTTGGACACGTCTTAGCCACATGGCTAATGTTTACTGCTAATTCCAAAGTTGAAAGCAACAATCTACAACCGAGCAACGATTCTTTTGGACAAAGGACAACTTGCCCAAGATTCTGATGGGAGCTCATCAAAACGTAAGAACTATTTATGATGTTAATTCGTTGTTCTGTTGAAAAATGTAAAACTCATATTCCGCTATTCATTTCGGTGCGGTCTCGCTTTAATGCACGCTGTATGTCGTAGTAACATTAATTTTAAAAATCTAACACAGCGGTTGCATTAAGAACTAATGTATCTTTCATTTGCTGTCCAACCTGTATTTTTTAGTCAAGTTTATGATTAGTTACTGATTAGATTAGGTGCCTCTCCCAAGACTTCTCCCGACATATTGTTGGCAGCTTGGCTACTATTCTCATTGTATAACCACGATTTGTGCCGCTAAATATGCACATTTTCGAACAAACTCTATATGTATTGTGTAATATGATGTTATAGGACTGTCATCTGAAGAAGTTTGAGAAGGTTAGTGAAAAAATTCATATCTTTTGCTGGTTTATACGTTATCGCTATTGTTGGCTTGAATCAATGCTGTTGTGTGGTTGGCTATTGTAGAAAGCTAATATAATGCTATATTGTGTTTTCGCTGTAAAACACTTAAAAAATCTGAAATAATGGCTGGATTCACAAAATCTTTGTCTTTCATTTGCTGTACGCTGTGTATTTTTCATAAATGTTTTATGATGAGTATTTAGGTAATTCACGTTGGTCTCTGTAGTTATTCTAGTTGCTTTGGTGAGCGTTGTGATGGTGGCTGCAATGGTAAACTATGATTTATACCTGAAATATGCACATTTTTCTAACAAAACATATGCTATACAATAAATATGTTATCAGACTGTCATCTGATGAGGTTGTTTCTTGGTTAGTGGCTATTTATATCTTTATTTGGTCGAATTTGTGATAGCTACTGATGCAGTAAGAAAATGGTGGAGTATGGAAGTGGTGTCTTTTGCTAACGTGGTTAGCTAATAGATTTACATATTGTGTCTTCCCTGTGAAACATTTTAAAAATCAGAAATGATGGCTGGATTCACAAGATGTGTATCTTTCATCTGGTGTCTTGGACTTGTGATTTAATGATATTTAGATGCTAGTATTTACTTGTGACGCTATGCTAGGCTATGCTAGTCAGCTTTTTTACTGATGGGGGTGCTCCCGGATCCGGGATTGGGATGAAGTAGAAGTTTTAAGCAATGGCTTTTTTTCTTGCCACTCTTCTGTAAAGCCCAACTCTGTGGAGTGTACGGCTTAAAATGGTCCTATGGACAGATACTCCAATCTCCGCTGTGGAGCTTTGCAGCTCTTTCAGGGTTATCTTTGGTCTCTCTGTTGCCTCTCTGATTAATGTCATCCTTGCCTGGTCCATGAGTTTTGGTGGGCGGCACTCTCTTGGCAGGTTTGTTGTGGTGCCATATTCTTTCCATTTTTAAAGAATGGATTTAATGGTGCTCCATGGGATGTTCAAAGTTTGGGATAAGCTTTTATAACCCAACCCTGATCTGTACTTCTCCACAACTTTGTCCCTGACCTGTTTGGAGAGCTCCTTGGTCTTCATGGTGCAGCTTGCTTTGTGGTGCCCCTTGTTTAGTGATGTTGCAGACTCTCAAGCCTTTCAGAACAGGTGAATCAAATCAAATCAAATTATATTTGTCACATACACATGGTTAGCAGATGTTAATGCGAGTGTAGCGAAATGCTTGTGCTTCTAGTTCCGAGCATGCAGTAATATCTAACAAGTAATCTAACCTAACAATTTCACAACAACTACCTTATACACACAAGTGCAAAGGAATGACTATGAATATGTACATAAAAATATATGAATGAGCGATGGCCGAACGGCATAGGCAAGATGCAGTAGATGGTATAGAGTACAGTATATACATATGAGATGAATAATGTAGGATATGTAAACATTATATGAAGTGGCATTGTTTAAAGTGGCTAGTGATACATATTTCATACTGTCACGCCCTGGCCTTAGTATTATTTGTTTTCTTTATTATTTTAGTTAGGTCAGGGTGTGACATGGGGTATGTGTGTGTTTGGGGTATTATATGGTAGAGGGGGTGTTGGTGGTAGTGTATGGGTTTGTGTTGAGTGTATGTATCTAGCTGTGTCTATGGTTGTGTGGAGTTTTCTAGGAAAGTCTATGGTTGCCTGAATGGGTTCTCAATTAGAGACAGCTGGTTTCTGTTGTCTCTAATTGGGAACCATATTTAAGGCGATCATAGGCTTTAGCTGTTTGTGGGTCATTGTATATGTCGAACGTAAGTAGTTTGTGTGTGCACTTGCGTTTTAAGTTTCACGATCGTTTGTTGTTTTTGTTAGTTTGTATAAGTGTTACGTGTTCATCTTCGTCGTTGTAATAAAAAGAAGATGTATTCAAGTCATGTTGCGCCTTGGTCCTCTCATTCACGTCAAGACGATCGTGACAGAATGACCCACCAAACCCAGATCAAGCAACATGACCAGCGGCAACAGGATCAAGGCATTAAGGATTCATGGACATGGGAGGAGATTTTAGATGGAAAGGGACCTTGGGCACAACCGGGAGAATATCGCCTCCCTCGTGAAGAGCTGGAGGCAGCGAAAGCCGAGAGGAGGCGATATGAGGAGGCAGCACGGAGGCAAGGCTGGAGGCCCGCGAGTACTACCCAAAAATTTCTTGGGGGGGGGCTAAGAGGTAGTGGGCCGAGGGCAGGTAGGAGACCTGCGCCCACTTCCCAGGCTAACCGTGGAGAGCGGGAGTACGGGCGGACACCGTGTTACGCAGTAGAGCGCACGGTGTCTCCTGTACGTGTTCATAGCCCGGTGCGGGTTATTCCACCTCCCCGCACTGGTAGGGCTAGATTGGGCATTGAGCCAGGTGCCATGATGCCGGCTCAACGCGTCTGGTCTCCAGTGCGTCTCCTCGGGCCGGTATACATGGCACCAGCCTTACGCATGGTGTCCCCGGTTCGCCTACATAGCCCGGTGCGGGTTATTCCACCTCCCCGCACTGGTCGGGCGACGGGGAGCATTCAACCAGGTAAGGTTGGGCAGGCTCGGTGTTCAAGGGAACCAGTACGCCTGCACGGTCCGGTATTTCCGGCGCCACCTCCTCGCCCCAGTTCAGTTCCACCAGTGCCTACACCACGTAACAGGCTTCCAGTGTGTCTCCAAAGCCCTGTTCCTCCTCCACGCACTCGTCCTATGGTGCGTGTCTCCAGCCCGGTACCACCAATTCCGGCACCACGCACTAAGTCTCCTGTGCGTCTCCAGAGTCCTGTGCATCCTGTTGCTGCTCCCCGCATTAGCCCTGAGATGCGTGTCCCCAGTCCGGTACCACCAGTTCCGGCCCCACGCACTAGGCCTAATGTGCGTCCCCAGGGTCCAGTATGCCCTGTTCCTTCTCCCCGCACTAGCCTGAAAGTGCGTGCCTTTAGCCCGGTGCCTCCAGTTCCGGCACCACGCACCAGGCCTACAGTGCGCCTCATCCGGCCAGAGCCATCCGTCTCCCCAGCGCCGTCTGAGCCATCCGTCTCCCCAGCGCCGTCTGAGCCATCCGTCTCCCCAGCGCCGTCTGAGCCATCCGTCTCCCCAGCGCCATCTGAGCCATCCGTCTCCCCAGCGCCATCTGAGCCATCCGTCTGCCCAGTGCCGTCTGAGCCATCCGTCTGTCCAGAGCCATTAGAGCCGCCCGTCTGTCCCGAGCCGTCAGAGCCGTTAGTCAGTCAGGAGCCGCTAGAGCCATTCGTCAGTCAGGATCTGCCAGAGCCGCCAACCAGACAGGATCTGCCAGAGCCGCCAACCAGACAGGATCTGCCAGAGCCGCCAACCAGACAGGATCTGCCAGAGCCGCCAACCAGACAGGATCTGCCAGAGCCGTCAGCCAGCCATGAGCGTCCAGATCCGTCAGCCAGCCATGAGCGTCCAGATCCGTCAGCCAGCCATGAGAAGCCGGATCCGTCAGCTAGCCATGAGCAGCCAGATCCGTCAGCCAGCCATGAGCCGTCCAACCAGGATCCGCCAGAGCCGTCATCCAGCCAGGATCTGCCCATTATCCTGGTGCTGCCCCTTATCCTGGTGCTGCCCCTTATCCTGGTGCTGCCCCTTATCCTGGTGCTGCCCCTTATCCTGGTGCTGCCCCTTGGTCCGGTGCTGCCCCTTAATCCAGTGGGGTTAATGTGGAGGGTGGCCATTTGGGGAGGCTACGTAAGCGGGTAGTGATTATGGTGGGGTGGGGACCACGACCAGTGCCGGAGCCGCCGCCGTGGAAGGACGCCCACCCAGACCCTCCCCTAGACTATGGGCTGGTGCGCCCGGAGTTCGCACCTTAAGGGGGGGGTTATGTCACGCCCTGGCCTTAGTATTATTTGTTTTCTTTATTATTTTAGTTAGGTCAGGGTGTGACATGGGGTATGTGTGTGTTTGGGGTATTATATGGTAGAGGGGGTGTTGGTGGTAGTGTATGGGTTTGTGTTGAGTGTATGTATCTAGCTGTGTCTATGGTTGTGTGGAGTTTTCTAGGAAAGTCTATGGTTGCCTGAATGGGTTCTCAATTAGAGACAGCTGGTTTCTGTTGTCTCTAATTGGGAACCATATTTAAGGCGATCATAGGCTTTAGCTGTTTGTGGGTCATTGTATATGTCGAACGTAAGTAGTTTGTGTGTGCACTTGCGTTTTAAGTTTCACGATCGTTTGTTGTTTTTGTTAGTTTGTATAAGTGTTACGTGTTCATCTTCGTCGTTGTAATAAAAAGAAGATGTATTCAAGTCATGTTGCGCCTTGGTCCTCTCATTCACGTCAAGACGATCGTGACACATACATTTTTACATTATTGAAGTGGCTGGAGTTGAGTCAGTATGTTGGCAGCAGCCACTCAATGTTAGTGATGGCTGTTTAACGGTCTGATGGCCTTGAAATATAAGCTGTTTTTCAGTCTCTGCACCTGTACTGATTTCGCCTTCTGGATGATATCGGGGTGAACAGGCAGTGGCACGGGTGGTTGGTGTCCTTGATGATCTTTTTGGCTTTCCTGTGACATCGGGTGGTGTAGGTGTCCTGAAGGGCAGGTAGTTTGCCCCCGGTGATGCATTGTGCAGACCACACTACCCTCTGGAGAGCCTTACGGTTGTGGGCGGAGCAGTTGCCGTACCAGGCGGTGATACAGCCCGACAGGGTGCTCTCGATTGTGCATCTGTAAAAGTTTGTGTGTTTTTGGTGACGAGCCAAATTTCTTCAGCCTCCTGAGGTCGCACTGCTGCGCATTCTTCAACCCCGCTATCTGTGTGGGTGGACCATTTCAGTTTGTCCGTCATGTGTACGCCGAGGAATTTAAAACTTTACACCTTCTCCACTGCTGTCCCGTCGATGTGGATAGGGGGCTGCTCCCTCTGCTGTTTCCTGAAGTCCAGGATCATCTCCTTTGTTTTGTTGAAATTGAGTGTTTTTTTTTCATGACACCACACTCCGATGGACCTCACGGTACGCCGTCTCGTCGTTGTTGGTAATCAAGCCTACCGCTGTAGTGTCGTTTGCAAACTTGATGATTGAGTTGGAGGCGTGCATGGCCACTCAGTCATGGGTGAACAGGGAGTACAGGAGAGGGCTGAGAACGCACCCTTGTGGGGCCCCAGTTTTGAGGATCAGCAGGGTGGAGATGTTGTTACCTACCCTCACCACCTGGGGGCGGCCCGTCAGGAAGTCCAGGAGCCAGTTGCACAGGGCGGGGTCGAGACCCAGGGTCTCGAGCTTAATGACGAGTTTGGAGGGTACTATGGTGTTAAATGCTGAGCTGTAGTCGATGAACAGCATTCTCACATAGGTATTCCTCTTGTCTAGATGGGTTAGGGCAGTGTGCAGTGTGATTGAGATTGCGTCGTCTGTGGACCTGTTGGGGCGGTAAGCAAATTGGAGTGGGTCTAGGGTGTTAGGTAGGGTGGAGGTGATATGGTCCTTGACTAGTCTCTCAAAGCACTTCATGATGACGGAAGTGAGTGCTACGGGGCGATAGTCATTTAGCTCAGTTACCTTAGCTTTCTTGGGAACAGGAACGATGGTGGCCCTCTTGAATCATGTGGGAACAGCAGACTGGGATAAGGATTGATTGAATATGTCCATAAACACACCAGCCAGCTGGTCTGCGCATGCTCTGAGGACACGGCTGGGGATGCCGTCTGGGCCGGCAGCCTTGCAAAGGTTAACACGTTTAAATGTTTTACTCACGTTAGCTGCAGTGAAGGAGAGCCCGTAGGTTTTGGTAGCGGGCTGTGTCAGTGGCACTATATTGTCCTCAAAGTGAGAAAAGAAGTTGTTTAGTTTGTCTGGGAGCAAGACATCCTGGTCCACGACGGGGCTGGTTTTCCTTTTGTAGTCCGTGATTGACTGAAGACCCTGCCACATACCTCTCGTGTCTGAGCCGTTGAATTGCGACTCTACTTTGTCTCTATACTGACACTTAGCTTGTTTGATTGCCTTGCGGAGGGAATAGCTACACTGTTTGTATTCGGTCATGTTTCCTGTCACCTTGCCCTGCTTAAAAGCAGTGGTTAGCGCTTTCAGTTTTGCGCGAATGCTGCCATCAATCCACGGTTTCTGGTTGGGGAATGTTTTAATAGACGCTGTGGGTACAACATCACCGATGCACTCGCTAATGAACTCGCTCACCGAATCAGCGTATTAATCTATGTTATTGTCCGACGCTATGCGGAACATATCCCAGTCCACGTGATCGAAGCAATCTTGAAGCGTGGAATTCGATTGGTCGGACCAGCGTTGAACAGACCTGAGCACGAGCGCTTTCTGTTTTAGTTTCTGTCTATAGGCTGGGAGAAACAAAATGGAGTCGTGATCAGATTTTCCGAAAGGAGGGTGGGGGATGGCTTTATATGCATCGCGGAAGTTAGAATAACAATGATCCAAGGTTTTGCCAGCCCAGGTCGCGCATTCGATATGCTGATAAAATTTAGGGAGCCTTGTTTTCAGACTAGCCTTGTTAAAATCCCCAGCTACAATAAATGCAGCCTCAGGATATGTGATTTCCAGTTTACATAGAGTCAAATGAAGTTCTTTCAGGGCCGTCGATGTGTCTGCTTGGGGAGGATATACACGACTGTGATTATGATCGAAGAGAATTCTCTTGGTAGATAATACGGTCGGCATTTGATTGTAAGGAATTCTAGGTCAGGTGAACAAAAGGACTTGAGTTCCTGTATGTTGTTATGATCACACCACGTCTCGTTAGTCATAAGGCATACACCCCCGCCCTAATTCTTACCAGAGAGATGTTTGTTTCTGTCGGCGCGATGCGTGAAGAAACCAGGTGGCTGTACCGACTGATGACGTATGCCGAGTGAGCCATGTTTCAGTGAAACAAAGAACGTTACAATCTCTGATGTCTTTCTGGAAGGCAACCCTTGCTCGGATTTCGTCTACCTTGTTGTCAAGAGACTGGACATTGGCGAGTAGTATACTCGGGAGCGGTGCACCCGTCTACGGAGCCTGACCAGAAGACCGCATCCGTCTGCCCCTTCTGCGGCGCCGTTGTTTTGGGTCGCCGGCTGGGATCCTATCTATTGTCCTGGGTGGTGGACCAAACAGAGGATCCGCTTCGGGAAAGTCGTATTCCTGGTTGTAATGTTGGTGAGTTGACGTTGCTCTTACATCCAATAGTTCCTCCCGACTGTATGCAATAAAACCTAAGATTTCCTGGGGTAACAATGTAAGAAATAACACATAAAAAAATGTAATACTGCATAGTTTCCTAGGAACGCAAAGCGAGGCGGCCATCTCTGTCGGCGCCGGAAGTACTATATAGAATCTATACTGAGATCAGGTGACAGATCATGTGACACTTAGATTGCACACAGGTGGACTTTATTTCTGTAATTATGTGACTTCTGAAGGTAATTGGTTTCACCAGATCTGATTTATGGGCTTCATAGCAAAGGGGGTGAATATATATGCACGCACCACTTTTCAGTTGAATTTTTTAAAACATTTCTTAAACAAGTTATTTTTCTTATTTCACTTCACCAATTTGGACTATTTTGTGTATGTCCATTGCATGAAATCCAAATAAAAATATATTTAGGTAGGTCTCGTACCTGGCAGGTCTCGCAGGTCTCGTACCTGCCCTTGGCCCACTACCTCTTAGCCCCCCCCCCAAGACATTTTTGGGGTTTCTTCACGGGCTTCCGTGCTAGCCGCGTACCTTCATAACTCCGGTCTTGAGCTTGATTCTCCGGCTTCCAGCCACGTCTCCTTGCTGCCTCCTCATATCGCCGCCTCTCTGCTTTCGCTGTCTCCAGCTCAGCTTTGGGACGGCGATATTCTCCCGGCTGTGCCCATGGACCTTTTCCGTCCAATATTTCCTCCCATGTCCAGGATTCCTGTGTAGCAGGCCACTGCTCGAACTCACGCTGCTTGGTTCTGAATTGGTGGGTGGTTCTGTAACGGCTTTCCTCTTCCTCTCCATCCGAAGAGGAGGAGCATGGATTGAACCAAGATGCAGCGTTGTGATAAGACATGATTTTTAATAAACAAAACAGAAAACACGACGAACACTTGAATAATTACAAAACAATAAACGACGTAGACAGACCTGGACGACGAACTTACATGAAACACGAAGAACGCATGAACAGGAAAACTGACTACATAAAACAAACGAACAAACAAAACCGAAACAGTCCCGTGTGGCGTAACATACACAGACACTGACACAGGAGACAACCACCCACAACAAACAATGTGAAAACGCCTACCTTAATATGGCTCTCAATCAGAGGAAATGAAAACCACCTGCCTCTAATTGAGAGCCATATCAGGTCACCCTTTAACCAACATAGAAACACATAACATAGACTACCCACCCAAACTCACGCCCTGACCGTCAAACACATACAATATAACAGAAAACCGGTCAGGAACGTGACAACTGTAGCGTTTGTTTGTAGTCTGTACCTGTTCGTGCGTTCTTCGTGTATTTGTAAGTTCTCATGTTTTAGGTCAGTCTACGTCGTTTATTTGTTTTGTAGTTTGTTTAAGAGTTTTCGTGTTTCGTCGTTCTGTTAATAAATATTCATTATGTCTTCATCACCCGCTG
Source organism: Salvelinus namaycush (assembly GCF_016432855.1). Lineage (NCBI taxonomy): Eukaryota > Metazoa > Chordata > Actinopteri > Salmoniformes > Salmonidae > Salvelinus > Salvelinus namaycush. The sequence continues at coordinate 62,260,798 of NC_052311.1, read as the reverse complement.
CGCCTTGGTCCGCTCATTCACCACAAGACGACCGTTACAGAATCACCCACCAACCAAGGACCAAGCGGCGGACTAAAAAGCAACAGCAGCGATCGCAGGATTTCTGGACATGGGAGGAAATACTGGACGGTAAAGGTCCATGGGCTCAACCTGGAGAATATCGCCGCCCTCGTGAAGAGCTGGAGGCAGCTAAAGCCGAGCGGCAGCGGTATGAGGAGGCAGCACGGAAGCAGGAGAAGGATCTGGGCTACACTATGTGGGAGGAGATCGACAGGTGGGCGATCGACCCAAGGAGAGTGCCGGAGCCTGCCTGGGATTCTCTGGCACAGTGTGAGGAGGGATACCGGCGAATGGAGGCAGCACGACGACGCGGTAGGAAGCCTGTTAGTCAAGCCCAAAAATGTATTGGGGGGGGGGGGGGGGGATAAAGGGTAGTGTGGCGAAGTCAGGTAGGAGACCTGCGCCAACTTCCCGATCTTACCGTGGAGAGCGAGAGTACGGGCAGACACCATGTTATGCGGTAGAGCGCACGGTGTCTCCTGTACGTGTGCATAGCCCGGTGCGGGTTATTCCACCTCCCCGCACTGGCAGGGCTAGATTGAGTATTGAGCCGGATGTCATGAAGCCGGCCCAACGCATCTGGCCACCAGTGCGTCTCCTCGGGCCGGCATACATGGCACCAGCCTTACGCATGGTGTCCCCGGTTCGCCTACATAGCCCAGTGCGGGTTATTCCACCTCCCCGCACTGGTCGGGCTACGGGGAGCATACAACCAGGTAAGGTTGGGCAGGCTCAGTGCTCAAGGGAGCCAGTACACCTGCATGGTCCGGTATATCCGGCGCCACCTCCCCGCCCCAGCCCAGTACCACCAGTGCCTACACCACGCACCAGGCTTCCTGTGCGTCTCCTCGGGCCGGCATACATGGCACCAGCCTTACGCATGGTGTCCCCGGTTCGCCTACATAGCCCAGTGTGGGTTATTCCACCTCCCCGCACTGGTCGGGCTACGGGGAGCATACAACCAGGTAAGGTTGGGCAGGCTCAGTGCTCAAGGGAGCCAGTACGCCTGCATGGTCCGGTATATCCGGCGCCACCTCCCCGCCCCAGCCCAGTACCACCAGTGCCTACACCACGCACCAGGCTTCCTGTGCGTCTCCAGAGCCCTGTTCCTCCTCCACGCACTAGCCCTATGGTGCGTGTCTTCAGCCCGGTACCACCAGTTCCGGCACCACGCACCAAGCCTCCTGTGCATCTCCAGAGCTCTGTTCCTCCTCCACGCACTAGCCCTGTGGTGTGTGTCTCCAGCCCAGTACCTCCAGTTCCGGTACCACGCACCAAGCCTCCTGTGCACCTCCAGAGTCCTGTGCGTCCTGTTGCTGCTCCCCGCACTAGCCTGAAGGTGCGTGTCCTTAGCCCGGTACCTCCAGTTCTGGCACCACGCACCAGGCCTACAGTGCGCCTCAGCCGGCCAGAGCCTGCCGTCTGCCCAGCGGCGCCTGAACTGCCCGTCTGCCCAACGCCGTATGAACTGCCCGTCTGCCCAACGCCGTCTGAGCTATCCGTCTGCCAAGCGCCGCCTGAACTGCCCGTCTGTCCTGAGCCTTCAAAGCCGCCCGTCTGTACTGAGCCTGCAAAGCCGCCCGTCTGTACTGAGCCTTCAAAGCCGCCCGTCTGTCCTGAGCCTTCAGAGCCGTCCGCCAGACAGGAGCCGCTAGAGCCGTCCGCCAGACAGGAGCCGCTAGAGCCGTCCGCCAGACAGGAGCAGCCAGAGCCTTCCGCCAGACAGGAGCAGCCAGAGCCGTCCGCCAGCCATGACCAGCCAGAGCCGTCAGCCAGCCATGACCAGCCAGAGCCGTCAGCCAGCCATGACCAGCCAGAGCCGTCAGCCAGCCATGACCAGCCGGAGCCGTCAGCCAGCCATGACCAGCCAGAGCCGTCAGCCAGCCATGACCAGCCAGAGCCGTCAGCCAGCCATGACCAGCCAGAGCCGTCCCTCAGTCCGGAGCTGCCGTCCCTCAGTCCGGAGCTGCCGTCCCTCAGTCCGGAGCTGCCGTCCCTCAGTCCGGAGCTGCCCCTTAGTCCGGAGCTTCCCCTCATTCCGGTGCTGTCCCTTAGTCCGGTTCTGCCCCTTAGTCCAGTGGGGTTAATTTGGAGGGTGGTCATTGGGAGGAGGCTACAAAAGCGGGGATTGACTATGGTGGGATGGGGACCACGCCCAGAGCCTGAGCCGCCACCGTGGACAGATGCCCACCCAGACCCTCCCCTAGACTTTTGGTGGTGCGCCCGGAGTTCGCACCTTGAGGTGGGGGTTATGTCACGTTCCTGATCTGTTTTCTCTTGTTTTTGTATGTGTTTAGTTGGTCAGGGCGTGAGTTGGGGTGGGCATTCTATGTATTGTGTTTCTATGTTGGGTTTAATGTGTTGCCTGATATGGTTCTCAATTAGAGGCAGGTGTTTGACGTTTCCTCTGATTGAGAACCATATTAAGGTAGGCTGTTCTCACTGTTTGTTGGTGGGTGATTGTCTTCCATGTCTGTATGTATGTTCGTACCACACGGGACTGTAGCGTTTGTTTGTAGTCTGTACCTGTTCGTGCGTTCTTCGTGTATTTGTAAGTTCTCATGTTTTAGGTCAGTCTACGTCGTTTATTTGTTTTGTAGTTTGTTTAAGAGTTTTCGTGTTTTGTCGTTCTGTTAATAAATATTCATTATGTCTTCATCACCCGCTGCGCCTTGGTCCACTCATTCACCACAAGACGACCGTTACAATTATTATTATTCATATTTCTGTACATTGTTGTTGTTGTTGAGATGACCTTGTAAAATAAACCCCCAAATGACTGGTAATAGATACCTGTGTCTGTGTGGAGTTGTCATCTTTGGTCTTTGATTGTGGCAGAGTTAAGTGGCCAACTACTGTACAGTGGCACATTATATTAAAAGAAGGACCCACCATACCTCCAGATCCACTCCCAGACGTACCAGTAGAGTACACTGTACTGTCCCTCCCCTCACTAGGGAGCAGAGACAACCCTGCTGTCTTCAAGGAAAAGTCCTATGAAAATCTGCTGTTATAATCACAACATCTTCACACCATAACATCACTTGATTGTGGGACAGTTGTTAGCAGTTGATGTTACTCTACAATAACACAGACCCCAAAGCAAATAAGGTGGAGGAAAATAGTTGTATTCTTATTCAAAGAGGATGAATCATGCAGGGAGGTAGATGGTAGATGTTCATGCTCCCCTGTTCTCAGTGATTCTCCCTCAGTGATTCTCTCCTGTGATTCTCGCCTGTGATTCTCTCCTGTGAACAAAGGGACAGGATGTAGTTTATAACCCAGCCCTAGCCTGTGGTTGACCAATTAGAAATCCTTGCAATATAACAAGTATCATATTTCAGGCTCACTGTACAGACAAATTCTTCCCATTTCTCTGACCCATTGCTCATTAATTCCCTATTACAGAAAAAACACTGTAGACTTGTTGCACCCATGACAACTACTGTGATTATTATTATTTGACCATGCTGGTCATTTATGAACATTTGAACATCTTGGCCATGTTCTGTTCTAATCTCCACCCGGCACAGCCAGAAGAGGACTGGCCACCCCTCATAGCCTGGTTCCTCTTTAGGTTTCTTCCTAGGTTTTGGCCTTTCTAGGGAGTTTTTCCTAGCCACCGTGCTTCTACACCTGCATTGCTTGCTGTTTGGGATTTTAGGCTGGGTTTCTGTACAGCACTTTGAGATATCAGCTGATGTAAGAAGGGCTATATAAATAGATTTGATTTGAATACAACTGGCACAAAGCCATTGGTTATTTATCATTTACAGGGTAACCTATACTGGATGCATCATACTCCAGCATCTGTTTAGATATACTCCTTTATCTATGACCACATCATTTGCCTTCTATTGGAAGTCAAAGCATTATTCAAATAGTATCTGGTAGTTAGTGTGCCTATCCCTAACCAAGACCCTGACTAACCCTAACCCTAGCTTCATGTTCACACCCCAGCTCAACCCTAATCCTAAGCACCTGTCTGCCACCATATTCACCCATTAGGGATTATATCAGGGAATAGCATTGAGCAGGGCTGTGGACATTAATTTAAGGGAAGTGAAAATTAATTTAAGAGAAGTTAGGATTCACGCCCTAGATTTCCTTGAGTATTAGATAATAAGACTGCTGATATGTAAATCAGGCCATTTAAAATATTGTGGGTGAAACCAGTGTAGGTTGCCTCTGCATTGTGTTTGATTGGCTTACATTTGACCAAAGGATCAGGGTTTGTGTTGATCTTTAATTCTCTGAAAAGGAAAGGAAAAACTTCCTTAAACAAATGCTGTGCTTCCCTTCTACACCAACTCCTCTCTTCCACCTGAGTACAGTAGACAGGGCAGGGCAATATAACAATAATCTCCTTTCACAAAGCAGTGCAATATAATGAAACACAATGTACAGTATGAAATGTAAATGTAAAGTAGCATATGGACCTAGGCTATCCAACTTTCCCAATGACAGCCAGGCGTTATGTACAGTACAGTAGTGCCATGCACTTGTGAACATAGCTAGCCTTGGACAGTAAATATATGTTCCACATATCCTAAAGGCCCAGTGCAGTCAAAAACATGTTTTCCCTCTGTTTTATATATATATTGACACTATGAGTTTGGAATAATACTATGAAATTGTGAAAACGATGATAATGTCTGTTTAGTGTAAGAGCTGTTTGAAAAGACTTTCTGAAATGTCAGCCTGTTTTGGTGGGATGGAGTTTTTTGCCTTCAATGGTGACATCAACATGCTGTCTTACTTAATAGACCAATAAGAAAGAGAGTTCCAAACCTACCTGCCAATAACAGCAAATTTTCTCTCTGCCAAACCTCTCTGCCAATAACAGCTAACCTCCCCACTCAGACCACACTCAGACAGTACTGGAACAGTTCTTGCTTGAGAAATGTCATTTTGCTAAGAAGCTATCGCTGTTTCTTTTTGACCATTTTAATTGAAAACAATCACAATAAAGTAATTAATTGTTACTCAGAATTGTTTTTATATTGAGATAAAACGTCTGCTTTGGACCTTTAACAAGCATAGCACATGACATACCTGATAAGGAAAGGAAAAACATCCATAAACAAATACTGTGCTGCCAGTATACAGTACACTAATTCCTCTGGAAAGTATAAATGAACAAGGAAAGGGGACATGAATACACATGCTAGTCAAATGACGCCATGTACAGCAAAAAGTACAGTAGCTAGCTAACATGTACAGTATTCATAGATTACAAGATTTAAAAAATGCCAATATAATTGTAGGATGCCATAATAATAATATGTCAGGGACCATATAAAATCATTATCGGAGCTTTTACATATATACTGTGGAAGGACCACCAGAGGGCAGGCTGGGCTCACGGATGGTAGCCCAACAAGGCATGGGAGACAAGGTAACCAGAGGCAATTAAGCACAGCTGACACTACTAATGAGATATTCTCCTTCCCCTATAAGAGAGAGTATGGAACCAGCAGAGAGGGAAACTATCTCTGGAAGATGGCCACCGAGACAGAGGAGCTATCTATGAAGAACCATTAAGACGGTGACAATGCCGTGACTTTTTGTTGTAGTTTAAAGACAAGCATATTGTGTGTCTGTTTTGATCTGGAGAAGAAGATATGTTTTCTTTTTCCTTTGGGAGATTTTCGTTGATTACGTTGGAGTGTTTGTGTTGACCAAATGCCCTCAATATAGAACTATGTTCAATCAAGAAAACCTACTCCTGACTCGTTTGTTCCACCTTCCTGCTTTTGAGTGACGTCCAATTACTTGGTCCGCTCACAATACTGAGTGTACAAAATGTTAGCAACACCTGCTCCTTCCATGACATAGACTGACTAGGTGAATCCAGTTGAAAGCTATGAACCCTTATTGATGTCACTTGTTAAATCCACTTCAATCAGTGTAGATGAAGGAAAGGAGACAGGATTTTTAAGCCTTGAGACAATTAAGACATGGATTGTGTATGAGTGTCATTCAGAGGGTAAAACAAAAGATTTAAGTGCCTTTGAACGGGGTATGGTTGTAGGTGCCAGGAGTGTGTCATGAACTGCAATGCTGTTTGCTTTTTCACCCTCAACAGTTTCCCGTGTGCATTTTATTTTAATTTTTTATTTCACCTTTATTTAACCAGGTAGGCTAGTTGAGAACAAGTTCTCATTTGCAACTGCGACCTGGCCAAGATAAAGCCTGGCAATTCGACACATACAACAACACAGAGTTACACATGGAATAAACAAAACATACAGTCAGTAATACAGTAGAAAAATAAGTCTATATACAATGTGAGCAAATGAGGTGAAATAAGGAAGGTAAAGGCAAAAAAGGCCATGGTGGCGAGGTAAAAACAATATAGCAAGTAAAACACTGGAATGGTAGATTTGCAGTGGAAGAATGTGCAAAGTAGAAATAGAAATAAATCTATAAATACAGTAGGGGAAGAGGTAGTTGTTTGGGCTAAATTATAGATGGGCTATGTACAGGTGCATCAAGAATGGTCCACCAACCAAAGGACATCCAACCAACTTGACACAACTGTGGGAAACACTGGAGTCAACATGGGCCAGCATCTCTGTGGAACGTTTTCGACAACATGTAGAGTCCATGCCCCAACGAATTGAGGCAGTTCTGAGAGCAGAATCAAATCAAATGTATTTATGAAGCCCTTTTTACATCAGCAGATGTCACAAAGTGCTTATACAGAAACCCAGCCTAAAACTAAAAACAGCAAGCAATGCAGATGTAGAAGAACAGTGGCTAGGAAAAACTCCCTAGACAGGCAGGAACCTAGGAAGAAAACAAGAGAGGAACCAGGCTCTGAAGGGTGGCCAGTCCTCTTCTGGCTGTGCCGGGTGGTTATTATAAGAGTACATTGCCATTAAGGCCAGATTGTTCTTCAAGATGTTCAAACGTTCATAAATGACCAACAAATTCAAATAATAATCACAGTGGTTGTAGAGGGTGCAACAGGTCAGTACCTCAGGAGTAAATGTCAGTTGGCTTTTCATAGCTGAGCATTCAGAGGTCGAGGGGGATTAACTCAATATTAAGAAGGATTGATTATGATTTCCATGAGATAATTTCACTGTAACCTACCTCTTCCACAACAGTGTACAGTAGACAGGGTAGACAGGGAAGAGGTAAGGGGGCAGGGGATGTTTATGAGGGGGAACACAGAAGGAGAGCGAAGTGTGCGACAGTAAAAAGGGCACTTACACCACCAAAAGGAATGTACACTAATATCAGGCATGGGAACTGTTCAGATTTTGTGTAATTAAATGACATGAAATACAACACTTGTTACATGAGCAGGCAGAACATTCAGGCTCTGAATAGAGATTAGTACAATATCCCACTGTTCAACTCAGCTCTCATGTTTTGATGTTGTTATCATTGGGTGCCTGTTCTCTTTCTCAGGGCTTTATGTTGGTTAATATGACCTCTTACCCTCAATCTGAGAGCTTTGTAATACAGCATGTGGGTACTTATGTTGGTTTCATAGAATAGCTGAATGTCTTTCGCATGACCAGTTTGCTCCTCTATTCATGCTCCTTGGTTGGACAGTGAGATAATGACAGGCAGCATACCTTTTCCTCCACTGTTCATAAATCAAACCTGATCTGGCATAGACACACATAGGTGTGCTCAGGTGTTCCCTGATAGGGACCTGTCCCCACAGATTACACAATTCTACAGGTGTTGACCTGGGAGATGTGAAGGGAATGTGTTGTTGCCTTGTTACACAAACACTGCCAGGAATAACAGAGGGAGATTTCTCAATATTTGGGAAAATTGTGAAATGGGAATGTCAATGATATAGGTACTGTATGTTAAAGTTTTACGTTACAATATCACAGACACGATATATGATACTTGATTTACAGTGTGGACCGTTCTATTCTGTAATTGTTGACTACATTATAAACATTTAACACATTTTGTTGTCATGGTGTTTTTGTAAGAGACTAGCCCTTTCCAATCTAGTAAAGCTGTCATCAGAACATATATATATGTATAAAAAATGGTATCACCTTTATTTAACCAGGTATGCCAGTTGAGAACAAGTTCTCATTTACAACTGCGACCTGGTCAAGATAAAGCAAAGCAGTGCGACACAAACAAGATTAGGGAGGTAAGGCATTAAATAGGCCATAGTGGCAAAGTAATTACAATTTAGCAATTAAACACTGGAGTGATAGATGTGCAGAAGATGAATGTGCAAGTAGAGATACTGGGGTGCGAAGGAGTAAAACAATAAAATAAATAACAATATGGGGATGAGGTAGTTGCATGGGCTATTTACAGATGGACTATGTACAGTTGCAGTGATCTGTGAGCTGCTCTCACAGCTGATGTTTAAAGTTAGTGAGGGAGATTTGAGTCTCCAGCTTCACCGATTTTGGCAATTCGTTCCAGTCTTTGGCAGCAGAGAACTGGAAGGAAAGGCGGCCAAAGGAGATATAGGCTTTCAGGGTGAACCAGCGAAATATACCTGCTGGAGCGTGTGCTACGGGTGGGTGCTGCTATGGTGACCAGTGAGCTGAGATAAGGCGGGACTTTACCTAGCAAAGACTTGTAGATGACCTGGAGTCAGTGGGTCTGGGGACGAATATGAAGCGAGGGCCAGCCAACGAGAGCATACAGGTCGCAGTGGTGGGTAGTATATGGGGCTTTGGTGACAAAATGGATGGCACTGTGATAGACTACATCCAATTTACTGAGTAGAGTGTTGGAGGCTATTTTGTAAATAATTTCACCGAAGTCAAGGATTGGTAGGATAGTCAGTTTTACGAGGGTATGTTTGGCAGCATGATTGGATGCTTTGTTGCAAAATAGGAAGCCGATTCTAGATTTAATTTTGGATTGGAGATGCTTAATGTGGATCTGGAAGGAAAGTTTACAGTCTAACCAGACACCTAGGTATTTGTAATTGTCCACATATTCTAGGTCAGAACCGTCCAGAGTAGTGATGCTGGACGGGCGGGCAGGTGCAGGCAGCGATCTGTTGTAGAGCATATATTTAGTTTTACTTGCATTTAAGAGCAGTTGGAAGCCATGGAAGGAGAGTTGTATGGCATTGAAGCTCGTCTGGAGGTTAGCTAACACAGTGTCCAAAGAAGGGCCAGAAGTACACAGAATGGTGTCATCTGCGTAGAGGTGGAGGTGAAAATATTTGCAATGATTCTTTACTACAATATCATTGCCACAATAAGGCTACATACTGTATCAAAGTGTGAAGGAGTCAGACAGGAGGGATGAAGGGGGATAGGCGACTCAGAGATGACACACACTCTCTGTCACCATTTGTCAACCAGATTACCTTAATAGGTCATTCACACCATGCCACCAAGGAAATGTTTGTAGGCGGAAAAAACGACTAAATATGAGACCTCTTGTAGTTTGACAAGAACAAGTACTATATGATGGACACTGGGATATAAAGATATGATATTAACTTGTTTCCTGAGGAGTTTGTGTAGGGGGCTGGACCCCAAAATACCAATATAAAAGAGTAGGTGCACTCATAGACCACCAAAACACAATGGGGGAGACAAGAGGAAGGGTCCCACATGTTCTTCTACTGGCTTTGATACAAGGTAACATGTCTTATTTTTCAATAATACAAGTAACTCAGGGAGGTAAGTTTCAGTTTCATTTACTGTGAATTCACAAGTCCAGAAGATGGAGAAATGAAAGTGTAAGATAGAGACATTGGGAAAAAATTGAATTTAGTCATTACAACTTGTACTAAGGTGGATACAGTTTTAGACTAGATAGTTTGTGAAAACTTTATTTGATTGAGTACCTGTTTATTGTATTTGTATTATATCATTACCTAAGAAATTACAAAGTTGTATTTACCAGGTAGACTCTACCAAATGTAGACTAGTGACCTCAAGTTCATATTTGACCATCATGATATCACTTCAAAATAACAAAAATCTGTGAATTCGAATAATGTATGCCTTATTCGGCAACTGATTAGCTGGAAGAGGAACAAAAGTGGGTACATTCTGTTCTGTTCCAGGACCAGGATTGTTGACCACTGAATGTTAAAGATCCATCTTTCCACTCTTCTCCAGGTGTGCTGAGCTCCAGCACTGAGAATGTGCTTCTCTCTGAGAACCCGGGCTGTGGGGGCAACACGGTGACCTTGACGCTGTCTCCGGCCACTCAGCTGCAGAGCAGCAGCTGGGCTGTGGGGGACGCTCAGGTCCTGACCTGGTCGGGGGGCCAGCAGGCTGTGTTCCCGAGCCACAATGGCAGTGCCTCGGTGGACGTCAGCACGGGGACTCTGACCCTGACCTCCATCACAGTGGTCGAGTCAGGGTCTATGTGGTCCAGAGCACCAGCCCTCAGCTCACAGCCACCTCCACCCTCACTGTGATAGGTGAATCAGAGACATCAGCCCAGCTCACTATTAGATTAGTTAGATTAGACAAGTAATATCCTGAAGGCCCTGTGGGTCTTAATTGCCAATATAAAAGCTGTTTTTTGTTGTTGTTGAATAAATCAAAATGTTCCTTAAGGGCTTATAGTGCATTCATGATTCATTTGACAAGCAAAAATATAAATGAGACATGCAACAATTTCTCCGATTTTTCTGAATTACAGTTCATATAAGGAAATAAATTAATTAGGCCCTGTTAGGTTCTTATTTTTCAGAGTAAATAACTCACGGACACTAGAGAAGCTTTAACTAAGTTTATTCTTCCCAAAGGTTCTGTACAGCTGAAAACAGACAGCTAAAGATTTCAGACTTCACAGTTTATATACATCCTACTTAAAACACTACCCTTTCTCTCCAATCCTTACATTTTATGGCTCTACAGGAAGCTAATAAAGAGGGTAACAGGATTCCAAACATTTATTACTCTATTAAGAGAATCTGTCCTCACCTCCGGACCTCAACCCCTCTTTCATCTAATACACAGATGTCCATCTGTCTCCCCTGTATCAACACATCACTCCCGTCTCCTCCATCAAACACATTCCAAAGCCTTCTGTCTTTCTTCTGAGAAAACTTCTAACATAACTCAGTCTCTTTCATTTCCTATCATTAATTTAATATCTCAATGTTCAAAGTTTAGCTGATCCCAACAGCCCTAATCTATGGATCTCACATGACTGGGCAGAGGCGCAGCCATGGGTGGGCCTGGGAGGGCACAGGCCCACCCACTTGGGAGCGAGGCCCACCCAATGGGGAGCCAGGCCCAGCCAATGGGGAGCCAGGCCCAGCCAATCAGAATGAGTTTTTCCCCACAAAAGGGCTTCTTAACAGAAATAAATACTCCTCAACATCCCGCCCCTCCTCCCCTCAGTCGATCCCGCAGGTGAAGAAGCCAGATGTGGAGGTGTGGTTATACGTGGTCTGCGGTTATGAGGCCGGTCGGACGTACTGCCAAATTCTCTAAAATGCTTTGAATAAAGAAAAAATGCACGCTCCCTCAAAACTTGAGACATCTGTGGCATTGGGTTGTGTTACAAAACTGCACATTTTAGAGTGGCCTTTATTTATCCCCAACACAAGGTGCAACTCTGCAATGATAATGCTGTTTAATCATTTTCTTGACATGCCACACCTGTCACGTGAATGGATTATCTTGACAAAGGCTAAAATGCTCACTAACAGAGATGTAAACAGATGTGTGCACAAATTTTGAAAGAAATAAGATTTTTGTGTACATGGAACATTTCTGGGATCTTTTATTTCAACTCATGAAACATGGGACCAACACTTTACATGTTGCGTTTATATTTTTGTTCGGTGTAGAAATGAAAGGTTGTTTCTAACGGTGTAGAACCGTCAACCTATGTTGAACACACCCTTGTTGGTCTACCTGTGCCAGGTGTATTTGAGTGGCCTTTTGTATAGAAGCCTTCCTGTTTGTGTCAATCAGGAGATCTGAGAGGACGGGAGTTCTGGTGGTTTAAAGTTAATAGGAATTATTGTGAATGTAGTGCTTTTAGGCAATGGTGCCCATATTCTACCTAGAACTGCTCTCCTTCTCCCTGGGCACTCCCTCCGTGAGTGTACCAACACATTGTCTGTCAATAAAATGTATAAACCTAGTGATATTTGTTAGTGAGAAATCTGACATTGCTGTGTTAAAGTCTGTCTTGTAGGACAACTGTACGGAGCTCATGGAGCTGAAGATGCATTGAAATGATAAAGTCCTATTGAGATTGTACCTTTCTTGTGACGCTGAAAATGAAAATAAATTTGCATCCTAATATTGTTGTCTGATTCCCATGCTCCACTCCTTGATGCAAAGAACCTTTAGCTCAGTCCTGAGGACCTCATCTCATGTATAAAAGCTGCGTAGTATGGTTACAGGAATAGGTTACTGTTAAACCCTATGTTACATATTTTAACAGAACAATACCAACAATCAATAATGCTCCTTTTCATTTTGTGCTGACTGAAAACATGTCATAAATTATGATTCATTTGAGATGGCAGAGTTGATGCTAAAATAAGTTCCACTCATCACACTCTTCAAATCCTTGACCATAGATATACAGTGGCTTGCAAAACTATTCACCCCCCTTGGCATTTTTCCTATTTTGTTGCCTTACAACATGAAATTAAAATTGATTTTTTGGGGGGTTGTATCATTTGATTTACACAACATGCCTACCACTTTGAAGATGCAGAATATTTTTTATTGTGAAACAAATAACAAATGAGACAAATAAACAGAAAACTTGAGCGTGCATAACTTATTCACCCTCCCAAAGTCAATACTTTGTAGAGCCACCTTTTGCAGCAATTACATCTTCAAGTCTCTTGGGGTATGTCTCTATAAGCTTGGCACATCTAGCCACTGGGATTTTTACCCATTCTTCATGGCAATACTGCTCCAGCTCCTTCAAGTTGGATGGGTTCCACTGGTGTACAGAAATCTTTAAGTCATACCACAGATTCTCAATTGGATTGAGGTCTGGGCTTTGACTAGACCATTCCAAGACATTTAAATGTTTCCCCTTATACCACTCAAGTGTTGCTTTAGCAGTATGCTTAGGGTCATTGTCCTGCTGGAAGGTGAACCTCCGTCCCAGTCTGAAATCTCTGGAAGACTGAAACAGGTTTCCCTCAAGAATTTCCCTGTATTTAGCGCCCATCCATCATTCCTTAAATTCTGACCAGTTTCCCAGTACCTGCAGATGAAAAACATCCCCACAGCATGATGCTGCCACCACCATGCGAGGTGGTGGTGTTGCGCCAAACGTAACGTTTTCCTTGATGGCCAAAAAGCTACATTTTAGTCCCATCTGACCAGATTACTTTCTTCCATATGTTTGGGGAGTCTCCCACATGCTTTTAGGCAAACACCAAACGTGTTTACTTATTTTTTTCTTTAAGCAATGGCTTTTTTCTGGCCACTCTTACATAAAGGCCAGGTCTGTGGAGTGTACGGCTTAAAGTGGTCCTATGGACAGATACTCCAATCTCCGCTGTGGAGCTTTGCAGCTCCTTCAGGGTTATCTTTGGTCTCTTTGTTGCTCTCTGATTAATGCCCTCCTTGCCTGGTCCATGAGTTTGGGTGGGCGGCCCTCTCTTGGCAGGTTTGTTGTGGTGCCCTATTCTTTCAATTGTTTTGTAATGGAATATAATTTCTAATTTATAAGCTCCGTGGGATGTTCAAAGTTAGGGATAATTTTTTATAACCCAACCCTGATCTGTACTTCTCCACAACTTTGTCCCCGAACTGTTTGGAGAGCTCCTTGGTCTTCATGGTGCAGCTTGTTTAGTGGTGTTGCAGACTCTGGGGCCTTTCAGAACAGGTGAATATATATACTGAGATCATGTGACAGATCATGTGACACTTAGATTGCACACAAGTGGACTTTATTTAATAACTAATTATGTGACTTCTGAAGGTAATTGGTTGCACCAGATCTTATTTAGGGGCTTCATAGCAAAGGAGGTGACTACATATGCACGCACCACTTTTCCTTGTAGAAATCTTTTGAATTTTTTGAAACAAGTTATTTTTCTAATTTCACTTCACCAATTTGGACTATTTTGTGTATGTCCATTACATGAAATCCAAATAAAAATCAATTTAAATGACAGGTTGTAATGCAACAAAATAGGAAAAACACCAAGGGGGATGAAAACTTTTGCAAGGCACTGTAACTACTGTTAAGATAGCCTGGTTGTACAATGGCTTGCAGTGTAATACAACAATTCTGCCTGTCTGATATGGTGTAGAGATACTGGTTTCGTTTGAGTGTGCACCTGTGTGTGTCCTTGTCTCTGTTTGTACTTTTGTGTGTGTGTGTGCATAGAAGTGCTGACTTAATTGATGACCATGTCTGTGTTGGCATTTTGTCAGGGCCAGGTGACTGATGACTTGGCTGTTGGCCTTAATCATATACATCAAGCTGTGTGAATTGAGTATGGTTGTTTGAAGGTCAGCCATACTCATGGCATGTATCGGTACAATTCTGCAAGTCACCATTGTTATAGACACGTTTGTAATCAAAACTGGTTGTCTTTATCCTTTCCCAGAATTGTGTTTCCTCTGGTTTCTGTTAAGTGTTTCCCTCTCTCTCTCTCTCCCTCTCTATCTCACCCAGAGAACCTGTTTCTGCTGTGAGACTGGTGGCCAACAACACAGGAGACTTAGTGGAGTTCAATGGAACCGCTGAGCCTCTTTATCTCAATATCAGCAGTGAGTATGTCAAGCTTTGACTGACTCTTTACAGTGATTTGGGAGTGACACAATAACACACCTACAATCATATGGCCAATGATGTATGATTTATCATGATCAATTGATTTTGCTCAAGAACACATAGGCTCCCTGAATATCCCTTCAAGCGACGGGTTCCTCTCTACCACCAGGCCTCATTGGGTATCTACTACAATTCCATATTAGAGACATTATATATAGGATGCCACTTTTCCAACAAAGTCAGTTGGATAAATTTCGGTCCTGCTAGAGCTGCCCCGGTCAACTGTAAGGGCTGTTATTGTGAAGTGGAAACATCCAGGGGCAACAACAGCTCAGCCGCGTAGTGGTAGGCCACACAAGCTCACAGAACGGGACAGCAGGTTTCTGAAGCACATAGCGAAAAAATATTATCTATCCTCGGTTGCAACACTCACTATCGAGTTCCAAACTGCCTCTGGAAGCAACGTCAGCACAAGAACTGTTCGTCGGGAGCTTTATAAAATGGGTTTCCATGGTTGAGCAGCCGCACTCAAGCCTAAGATCATCATGCGCAATGCCAAGCATCGGCTGGAAATTTAGAGGGGTTGGGTTAAATGCAAATGACACATTTCAGTTGAAGGCATTCAGTTACACAACTGATTAGGTATCCCCCTTTCCCTATCCCTTCATCTGCTGTGGTGTAAAAGTCAACGAGTCACACTTTGTTTGTTAAGGTGACCTTGTGTGTGTCGAGGTGTGTTACTCTCTCTCAGGTGGGTTGTGGGTTCTAGTCCCAGATACAATACAACATATCTGTTGTGTTTGACACCTGTGTTGTATTAATGTACATTTACATCAAAACCCCAAGCCAATATGGAAGCCCAGAGATTAGTATTGAAATTACTCTCCATCAAGGGATAGATGGCAGGTTTTGGAAAAACATTTGACCATTTGGCTAATTTCCAACTTCCTTGTATCGTAACCCCATTCATCTCTCCTGACCAGGATGATATCTGACTTTAGAAGAGTTACAGCTGGACCGTGTAGATACAGTGACTAGAGTGATATGTGTGGAGGCAACACCTGTGGTTAGTGGGTTTGTATAATAAAGGGTAAACAGAGAGACAGATGGATTAATGTCTCTATTAAATCACAGTCAATATTACCGAGTGCAAACACGCAGTAATAAAAATACTGCAAAAAGCTTTGATGTAGATGGCATATTCACTCTTAGACAAAATAGTTCCAAAAGGGTTCTTTGCTAAGGGATAGGGTTCTGCCAAGAACCGTTTTCATCTGAAGAACCCATTTTTGGTAATTGTTTATTTAATTCCCACTAAGCACAAACCAGATAGGATGGCGTATAGCTGCAGAATGCTGTGGTAGCCATGCTGGTTAAGTGTGCCTTGAATTCTAAATAAATCACAGACAGTGTCAACAGCAAGCACCCCCACACCATCACACCTCCATCTCCATAATTCACAGTGGGAACCATACATGCAGAGATCATCCTTTCACCTACTCTGGGTCTCACAAAGACACAGCGGTTGGAACCAAAAATCTCAAATATGGACTCATCAGACCAAAGGACAGATTTCCACAAGTCTAATGTTCATTGCTGGTGTTTCTTGGCCCAAGCACGTCCCTTCTTATTATTGGTGTCCTTTAGCAGTGTTTTTTTTGCTGCAATTTGACCACGAAGGCCTGATTCACGCAGTGTCCTCTGAACAGTTGATGTTGAGATGTGTCTGTTACTTTAACTCTGTTAAGCATTTATATGGGCTGCAATTTCTGAGGCTGTTAACTCTAATGAAATTATCCTGTGCAGCAGAGGTAACTCTGAGTCTTCCTTTCCTGTGGCGGTCCTCATGTAAGCCAGTTCCATCATAGCGCTTGATGGTTTTTGCGACTGCACTTGAAGAAACTTTCAACGTTTTTGACATTTTCTGGATTGACTGACCTTCATGTCTTAAAGTAATGATGGACTGTCGTTTCTCTTTGCTTATTTTAACTGTTCTTGCCATAATATGGACTTCGTCTTTTACCAAATAGGGCTATCTTCTGTATACCACCTCTATCTTGTCACAACACAACTGATTGGCTCAAACGCATTAAGAAGGAAAGAAATTCTACAAATCAACTTTTAACAAGGCACACCTGTTAATTGAAATGTATTCCTGGTGACTACCTCATGAATCTGGTTGAGAAAATGCCAAGAGTGTACAAAACTGTCATCAAGGCAAAGGGTAGCTACATTGAAGTTACTACATGATTCCATTTGTGTTTTTTCATAGTTTTGATGTCTTCACTATTATTCTACAATGTATAAAATAGTAAAAATAAAGAAAAACACTGAGTAGGTCTGTCCAAACTTTTGACTGTTACTATTTATATATATATAAAGGTAGGGGTGGAATACACATCTCATGAAAAAAGAAACGTCCTCTCACTGTCAACTGCGTTTATTTTCAGCAAACTTAACGTGTATAAATATTTGTATGAACATAAGATTCAACAACTGAGACATAAACTGACCAAGTTCCACAAACATGTGACTAACAGAAATTGAATAATTTGTCCCTGAACAACAGGGGGGGGGGGGTCAAAATCAAAAGTAATAGTCAGTATCTGGTGTGGCCACCAGCTGCATTAAGTACTGCAGTGCATCTCTTCCTCATGGACTGCACCAGATGTGTCAGTTCTTGCTGTGAGATGTTACCCCACTCTTCCACCAAGGCACCTGCAAGTTCCCGGACATTTCTGGGGGGAATGGCCCGAGCACACATCCTCTGCTCCAACAGGTCCCAGACGTGCTCAATGGGATTGAGATCTGGGCTCTTCGCTGGCCATGGCAGAACACTGACATTCCTGTCTTGCAGGAAATCACGCACAGAACGAGCAGTATGGCTGGTGGCATTGTCATGCTGGAGGGTCATGGCAGGATGAGCCTGCAGGAAGGGTACCACATGAGGGAGGAGGATGTCTTCCCTGTAACGCACAGCGTTGAGATTGCCTACAATGACAACATGCTCAGTCCGATGATGCTGTGACACACCGCCCCAGACCATGACGGACCCTCCACCTCCAAATCGATCCCGCTCCAGAATACAGGCCTCGGTGTAACACTCATTCCTTCGACGATAAACGTGAATCCAACCATCACCCTTGGTGAGACAAAACCGCGACTCGTCAGTGAAGAGCACTTATTGCCAGTCCTGTCCTGCCAGTCCTGTCTTATTGCCAGTCCGTCCAGTGACGGTGGGTTTGTGCCCATAGGCGATGTTGTTGCCGGTGATGTCTGGTGAGTACCTGCCTTACAACAGGCCTACAAGCCCTCAGTCCAGCCTCTCTCAGCCTACTGCGGACAGTCTGAGCACTGATTGAGGGATTTTGCATTCCTGGTGTAACCCGGGCAGTTGTTGTTGCCATCCTGTACCTGTCCCGCAGTTGTGATGTTCGGATGTACCGATCCTGTGCAGATGATGTTACACGTGCTCTGCCACTGCGAGGACAAACAGCTGTCCGTCCTGTCACCCTGTAGCCCTGTCTTAGGCATCTCACAGTACGGACATTGCAATTCATTGCCCTGGCCACATCTGCAGTTCTCATGTCTCCTTGCAGCATGCCTAAGGCACGTTCACGCAGGTGAGCAGGGACCCTGGGCATCTTTATTTTGTTGTTTTTCAGAGTCAGTAAAAAGGCATCTTTAGTGTCCTAAGTTTTCATAACTGTGACCTTAATTGCCTACCGTCTGTAAGCTGTTATTGTCTTAACGACCGTTCCACAGGTGCATGTTCATTAATTGTTTATGGTTCATTGAACAAGCATGGGAAACAGTGTTTAAACCCTTTACAATGAAGATCTATGAAGTTATTTGGATTTTTACAAATTATCTTAGAAAGACAGGGTCCTGAAAAAGGGACGCTTCTTTTTTTGCTGAGTTTATATATATACACTACCGTTCAAAGGTTTGGGGTCACTTAGAAATGTCTTTGTTTTTTAAAGAAAAGTACATTTTTTGTCCGTTAGAAATACAGTGTAGACATTGTTCATGTTGTAAATCACTATTGTAGCTGGAAACGGCAGATTTTTGTTATGAAATATCTACATAGGCGTACAGAGGCCCATTATCAGCAACCATCACTCCTGTGTTCCAATGCCACGTTGTGTTAGCTAATCCAAGTTTATCATTTGAAAAGGCTAATTGATCATTAGAAAACCCTTTTGCAATTATGTTAGCACAGCTGAAAACTGTAGTGCTGATTAAAGAAGCAATAAAACTGGCCTTCTTTAGACTAGTTGAGTAGGCTAAAGAAGCATCAGCATTTGTGGGATCTATTACAGGCTCAAAATGACCAGAAATAGGGCACTTTCTTCTAAAACTCATCAGTCTATTCTTGTTCTGAGAAATGAAGGCTATTCCATGCGAGAAATTGCCAATAAACTGGAAATCTGGTGCAACGCTGTGTACTACTTCCTTCACAGAACAGCACAAACTGGCTCTAACCAGAATAGAAAGAAGAGTGGGAGGTGCACAACTGAGCAAGAGGACAAGTACATAAGAGTGTCTAGTATGAGAAACAGATGCCTCACAAGTCCTCAACTGGCAGCTTCATTAAATAGTACCCTCAAAACATCAGTCTCAAAGTCAACAGTGAAGAGGCGACACCGGGATGCTGGTCTTCTAGGCAGAGTTCCTCTGTCCAATGTCTGTGTTCTGTGCACATCTTAATCTTTGATTTTGATTGGCCAGTCTGAGATATGGCTTTTTCTTTGCAACTCTGCCTAGAAGGCCAGCATCCCAGAGTCGCCGCTTCACTGTTGATGTTGAGACTGGTGTTTTGAGGGTATTATTTAATGAACACAGGAGTGATGGTTGCTGATAATGGACCTCTGTACGCCTATGTAGATGTTCCATAACAAAAATCTGCCGTTTCCAGCTACAATAGTCATTTACAACATGAATAATGCATGCAAATCACAATTTGATGTTTTGGTATGGCCTAGTCAAAGTCCAGACCTAATACCAATTGAGATGTTGTGGCAGGATTTGAAACGAGCAGTACATGCTTGAAAACCCCCAAAAGTCTCTGAGTTAAAACAGTTATTTTTGCTAGGTAAAGTCCCGCCTTATCTCAGCTCACTGGTCACCATAGCAGCACCCATCCATAGCAAGCGCTCCATCAGGTATATTTCACTGTCACCCCCAAAGCCAATTCCTCGTTCGGCCGCCTTTCCTTCTAGTTCTCTGCTGCCAATGACTGGAACAAACTTCAAAAATCACTGAAGCTGGAGACTCATATCTCCCTCACTAGCTTTAAGCACTAGCTGTCTGATCAGCTCACAGATCACTGCGCCTGTACATAGCTCATCTGTAAATAGCCCATCCAACTACCTCATCCCCATACTGTTATTTATTTTGTTTATTTTGCTACTTTGCACCCCAGTATCTCTGCTTGCACATTCATCTTCTGCACATCTATCACTCCAGAGTATAATTGCTATATTGTAATTATTTCACCACTATGGCCTATGTATTGCCTTATTGCCTTGTACAGTGAGGGAAAAAAGTATTCGATCCCCTGCTGATTTTGTACGTTTGCCCACTGACAAAGAAATGATCAGTCTATAATTTTAATGGTAGGTTTACTTGAACAGTGAGAGACAGAATAACAACAAAAAAATCCAGAAAAACGCATGTCAAAAATGTTATAGGCTTTTTTTATTGTATTATTGACTGTATGTTTGTTTATTCCATGTGTAACTCGGTGTTGTTGTTTGTGTCGCACTGCTTTGCTTTATCTTGGCCAGGTCACAGTTGTAAATAAGGACTTGTTCTCAACTAGCCTACCTGGTTAAATAAAGGTTAAATAAAAAAAAGTTACGCATGGAAGAGTGGGACAAAATTCCTCCACAACAATGTGAGAGGCTGATCAACAACTACAGGAAGCGTTTGGTTGCAGTAATAAGTTGCAGAACTATGGAGTATCCTCTGGTGTGGGTTCTCATCCTGGTGCTGCTCAACTTCACTACAGGTAAAGTGGACAATAAGCTCATTCTGGAAATATATTGATGCCTATTTGTGCTTTATGGTACAAACGCTTGATTAAATAAGTAACAGGTTGTTCAAATGTCTCTGTTTGGTTGATGCACTATAGTTTGTTTGCAGTCATTGCAGGTATAGGTGGGACAACCAGTTATTGAGTGTAAAGGGGCAATTACTTTTTCACACAGGAGAATTGGGTGTTCCATAACTTTTTTGATTAAATAAATAAAATAAGTATCAATTTATTTAATTTTTTTTGTAAACTCAGGTTCCCTTTATCTAATATTGGGTTTTGGATGAAGATCTGATAACATTCAGTATCAAAACTATGCAGAAATACAGAACATCCGAAAGGGGGAAAATACTTTTTCATGGCGCTGTAAGTGTTTTCTTGACAGGTTCAATGTGAACAGTGTCTTATGAGCCCACTTTGCCTTAGCCACTGTGGATGGATCATGAGTTTCAACAGGGTCAGAGAACCTATACCCGGCCTCATTGGCCATGTACCATCCAGCCTTCTCCCAGGACCCGTATAGGACAGACAGAGTTGATCAGATTTACAGTAAACCATAATCAACATGAAAACACCCCTTTGTGTCAACAGAAAACACAGTGGGAAAAATGTGTGTGGGCAAAACAGGGCGTGGGTAGTTGGGTAGGTGTGTGTGAGTGTGTTCTGGCGACAGGTAGGGTGGATAGGTACATTTGCATCACCTGACTCCAGCAACATTACATGATCCTGAATAAATATTTGCTGATTGAGAGGAGACTGTGACTGAGCAGTATCGACATTTTCGGATTTACCAAGAAGTCTGGACAGTCATTTGTTTAATAGGAAAGTGTCCCGTTCACTTCTGATCCGTGGTGTTTGATAAGTGGCAGAACTATGGAGTATCCTCTGGTGTGGGTTCTCATCCTGGTGCTGCTCAACTTCACTACAGGTAAAGTGGACAATAAGCTCATTCTGGAAATATATTGATGCCTATTTGTGCTTTATGGTACAAACACTTGATTAAATAAGTAACAGGTTGTTCAAATGTCTCTGTTTGGTTGATGCACATCAGTCAAACAGTATCAAGTCAGAAAGGTGGAGATTTCTATTTATCTGCCATTGACAACAATGTCTAGAGTAGACATTAGAAATAGATAGTAGGTCATGTTGTAAATTGTGTGTTCAACTTGAAGGCAATAATTTAAACAAAAGCTTGTATTTCTGTTAAAGTGACATAGTCTAAAGATTTGATTAATCTCAATTAAAATATTTTAAAGAACTTTAAAGACTTTTGTACTGATTAATAATATCTCAAAACATGAACTAAACTCATCAATCCATACTCTTCTAGGTGTCTCTGGCCAGGTGGTGGTTCCCTCTATGAACCCCTTAGCTGTGGGCAGTAATGTCACACTGAACCTAGTTCCTCAAAGCCACATCAACATAGGGACCTGGTCATATGAAACTACAATCATCGCACTTTTCTATCCTGGTGGCATTAGTGTGAGTACAAGTTATCGAGGCAGAGTCTCATTCAACAGCTCCTCCTCAGAGCTGTCCATAAGCTCTCTCCAACTCAACGACTCAGGACGATATACCGTGCAGGGAATGGAGCCAGCCCTGACAGCTGTGGTGACTTTGTCTGTCCAGGGTAAGGAACTGACCTCTGCCTGTCTGTTTATCTTTCTATGATTGTAGACTCTCACTCACTGGCACACATCGTCACTTATGCGCACACATGCTCACCCGCACACTTACTTACCCATTCACATACTTTATTGCAAGCAGGTTCACATGCAAACATACTTGCACATCAGAGGAGGCTGTTGAGGGAAGGACAGCTAATAATAATGGCTGGAATTGAGTGTAATGGAGTGAATTGAATGGTATCAAACACATGAAAACCATGTTTTGATACCATTCCATTTACTCCATTCCAGACATTATTATGAGCCGTCCTCCCCTCAACAGCCTCCACTGATGGGCATACATTATCTATCAGTGATTCATCTCTGTCACAATAATAAAAGTCATTTTCCTGACATGGAAAGCTAACACTTAAATGTGTCAATGTTTTCTGAACCTATAGCGAAGTTGGCCAACATAATACCTTTGAAAAGAATGAACCTGAACAGATCACAGAGCAAACTGTTCTTTTCAAGACATACACAATACTTTTTATGTGTGTGCAAAGAGACTAAGGGTTCTACAAGGCTCAATCCTGAAACTTAGTCTCCATGATAAGTAAACAAAATAGCATATTTAGATTGATTTCCAAAACAAGTTTTACAGTGTGAAAGCAATATCAACTATATGGTTGTAATTCAGTAAGACACAAAAAAAACTTTCTTGAGACACATCCATCTTATCTTGACTGCCATCTACTCTCTCACCCACAGAGCCCATTTCAAACGTGACTCTAAGGGCCAACGCCACTGATCTAGTGGAATTAAACGACACTGCAATTTTCACCTGCTCTGTCTCCTCTGGCACCTCCCTCTCCTACCGCTGGCTGAATGGCAGCTCAGAGGTCACAGCCAGTGACAGAGTTTGGCTTGGTGTTGGTTACAACACTCTTACCATAGTCAGTGTGACACGATACGATGAAGGGCCGTTCAGATGTGAGGTCATCAATGGAATCAGCAATGGCACCAGCCAGCCCATCGGCCTCAATGTTAGATGTGAGTATCAGAGTATGCAGTATACTGTACATTAATCATACACAACAGACATGGATTGTACCTTGTCATTGACATCCAGCATTCCATGTAATGATGTAATATGCCTATTTTCATCTCAAACCATTCCTCTGTGATCACATGATCCAGGTCATTATTTGGAGAGATCATTAGTAGACTGTATTTAGTAGAGCAGGACATAAACATATTCTAGGTAATGTTTACCCAACACTTCATTGTAATTTGTTCCTCCCATAGATGGCCCAAGTAACCTCACCATGATGGTAGTTCCTGAGATGACCGTAGGACATACAGCCTACAAGACGGGCTCTGTCATCACTCTGTCCTGCTCCGCTCAGTCCAAACCCGCTGAGTCCTTCAAGTGGAGGTTTAATGGGACGTTTCTCAATGAGCAAAGCCCGAAGCTCAGCCTGCAGAACACCAGGGAGAACCAGACAGGAAGTTACACCTGCTTAGCCTACAACAATGTCACACTCCGATACGCCACCATGAGCACAATGATAAAGATTGTGGGTAAGGCAACATTCATCGTTACGAAATGTCATATAGTTGGTAGTGAATATTTGATTATTGATGGTTATGAATACAATGTTATATCATGGTATTTTTTACCACCAATCGAGTGAAGTTCTCCTCTTCTTTTTACCATAGAGCCGATATCAGCGGTGTCGTTGAACCGTGATGGGAATCTACCGATACTGGATCAGTCCTTCACTCTGCGGTGTGAGGTGACTGGACCTGTAGACTACATTCACTGGCTGATGAACGGCCAGCTCATCTCCCTAAACAACAGAACATTCTTCTCTACGGACAACAACACAATGGTTATCAACCCAATCCAGTTTTCTGACAATGGAGAATATCTCTGTGAGGCCTTTAATGCTGTTAGCAACCTGACCAGCATGACATACAAGCTTGTGGTGAACTGTGAGTATTACAAGAGCTGGTAGTCTTTGTCTGATAAAACCAATTCAATGGCCTTGTAGTTAAGAGTGTCCACCCTGAGATTAGAATGTTGGGAGCTTGAAGTGGTGTAAAGTCCTTAAGTAAAATACTTTAAAGTACTACTTAAGTAGTTTTTGGGGGTATCTGTACTTTACTATACAATTTATATTTTGGACAACCTTTACTCCACTACATTCCTAAATAAAATGATGTAATTTTTACTCCTTACATTTTCCCTGACCCCAAGAGTACTTGTTACATTCTGAATGCTTAGCAGGACAGAAAAATGGTCCAATTAACGCACTTATCAAGAGAACATGCCTGGTCATCCCTACTGCCTCTGATTAGGCGGACTCACTAAACACAAATGCTTGATTTGTATATGATGTTTGAGTGTTACCCTGGCTATCCGTAAAATTTTAAAAACAAGAAAATTATGCAGTCAAATTTGTTTAATATAAGGAAATTGAAATGATTTATACTTTAACTTTAACTTTTGATACTTAAGTATATTTTAGGAATTACATTTACTTTGATACTTAAGTAGATTTAAAACCAAATACTTTTAGACCTTTACTCAAGTCGTTTTTTACTGGCTGACTTTCACTTTTACTTGAGTCATGTTTTATGAAGGTATCTTTACTTTAACTCAAGTATGACAATTGGGTACTTTTTCCACCACTGGGAGCTTGATCCCTGGATGAGTCATACTAGCGACTGTAAAAATAGGACCCAATATGACTTTACTTGGCGCTCAGCATTAAGGAGATAGATTGGGGGTAAAGGCCTGTGATAGACTAGCATCCTGTCCAGGGGATGTACTTGTAAATCAAGCTGCAACACGCTACAGAAATAGGAGATACTGAAGGCTCCTGCTCCTATGAGCTGTTCCGACTTGCACAAGCCAAGGATTGTGGAAGACTACTTATTTACTAAACTTTGTCAAAATAGTAAAACCATAAGATTAACCATACTGTCTTGTGTTTATTAATAGTTGGACCAGAGAGACCTGCTGTAACTAGTCCGGATATAGCAATGACAGGACACATCGTGACCTTCAACTGCTCAGCCTCCTCTCAGCCTCCCAGCCAGTTCAGCTGGTTCTTCAATGGCTCCCAGGTAGCGACTGGCTCAGTGTACAAGACTGGCCCACTGACCTTAGCCAGTAATGGGGAGTACACCTGTGTGGCCTTCAACAACATCACTGGCAGAAACAGAACTGTCTCCAAGATGCTCATTGTTGTTGGTAAGACGGAAGAGACATCTAAACTGTTTAACTTGTAGATATAGGCCATTCAACATGCAGTGGTTGAAGTCAATATCTTGTGATACTCTGACGTTTTCTTCACAGATCCAGTCACTATGACCATGGTGAAAGCCATGGGATCCCAGCCAATACTGAACCAGACATTCTCTCTGACCTGTGAGACATCTGGAACAATTTACTCCATTCATTGGATGAGGAACGGCTGGCCTCTGTATGCTGACAACAGAACAGACTTCTCTATGAACAACAAAACACTGACCTTCAACTCCGTCCAGCATTCTGACAACGGAGACTATCAGTGTTCTGCCTCTAACCCCCTCAGCAACATGACCAGCCCAGAATACAGACTGATCGTCAACTGTGAGTGGTTATTATGGCACAAAACCAAACTTGATATCTGCCAATTTAATTCTAATTTTGACCTATAATGAAGGCTAGATGGAATTCATAGTAATGGAGTTGGGGTAAGTTTTGATCCCACTTCTGACACCAATGTAATAAAGCCAAGGGGATGGTTGGGTAGTAATGGGGTCAGACCAAGGCAAATGCACTAATGGCAGTTCCAATAGCTAATCTCTATCAATATCTTCATTACCTTGTGTTTCCAGATGGTCCAGAGAGACCTGTTATCATGAGTCCGAATATAGCAATGACAGGACACATCGTGACCTTCAACTGCTCTGCCTCCTCTCAGCCTCCCAGCCAGTTCAGCTGGTTCTTCAACGGCTCCCAGGTAGCGACTGGCTCAGTGTACAAGACTGGCCCACTGACCTTAGCCAGTCATGGGGAGTACACCTGTGTGGCCTTTAACAACGTCACTGTCAGAAACAGCACTGTCTCCAAGATGCTCACCGTCATTGGTGAGTCAGTAACTGCTACTTAAAATCAAGGGACTAAAACTTCCTTTACTTTGTTTGTGTTCATTTGGTTTTAGACAGTATATGTGCTGTTGAACCTACAGTATAATTAGATGGAAGTTGAGATATAAAGTGCTGAAAAACCATTTGATCTACTTTCCACAGCACCTGTGACCATGACCATGGTGAAAGTCATTGGAGCCCAGCCAATACTGAATGAGAGATTCTCTCTGACCTGCGACACCACTGGAACGGTTTACTCCATTCATTGGATGAAGAACGGCTGGCTTCTGTATGCTGACAACAGAACAGACTTCTCTATGAACAACAAAACACTGACCTTCAACTCTGTCCAGCATTCTGACAACGGAGACTATCAGTGTTCTGCTTCCAACCCCCTTAGTAACATGACCAGCCCAAACTATAGACTGATCGTGAACTGTGAGTATACTCTTAGAAAAATGGGTTCCAAAATGGGTTTGCTGCTGTCCCCATAGGAGAAACCTTTTTGGTTCCAGGTAGAACTCTTTTTGGTTCCATGTATAACCCTCTGTGGAAACGGTGCAACATGGAAGCCAAAACGGTTCTACCTGGAACCAAAAGGGCTTTTTCAAAAGGTTATTCTGTGGGGACAGCCAAAGAACCCTTTTTTGGTTCTAGATAACTACGCTCTTGGAAAAAAAGGTGCTAACAAGTGCTATAAAGTTCAACTTTAACCCCACGGCTTAAGGTGGAATCTTTGAGAACTTCCTTAATAAATATTGTAGTAAAGTCAATGTAAATGTTTAGATCCCAACTCTAACATCATTAAAATATTTTGATGACCCTTGACCTTCTGGCCAATAACCTCTATTGAGTGACAGTCAGATGTTGGGTCTAGCTGATTGTCTTTTGTATTATAGATGGACCAGAGATGCCTGTTATAACGGGACCAGCAATAGGAGAAACAGGACACAACTTGACCTTAAACTGCTTGGCCTCCTCTCAGCCTCCCAGCCAGTTCAGATGGTTCTTCAATGGCTCCCAGGTGGCGGCTGGCTCAGTGTATGAGACTGGCCCACTGACCTTAGCCAGTCATGGGGAATACACCTGTGTGGCCTTCAACAATGTCACTGGCAGAAACAGAACTGTCTCCAAGATGCTCACCATCATTGGTAAGACAGAAGAGACATCCAAACTGTTTAACTTGTACATGTAGATATAGGCCATTCAACATACAGTGATTGTGAATGTAGTCAATATTCTCGTGACAGTGATGTTTTCTTCACAGTCCCAGTAACCATGGCCATGGTAAAAGTCATGGGTGCCCAGCCAATAGCAGACTACTTGTTTACTCTGACCTGTGACACTGCTGGAACCATTTACTCCATTCACTGGAAGAGGAACGGCTGGCCTCTGTATGCTGACAACAGAACAGACTTCTCTATGGACAACAAAACACTGACCTTCAACTCTGTCCAGCATTCTGACAACGGAGACTATCAGTGTTCTGCCTTCAACCCAATGAGCAACATGACCAGCCCAGAATACAGACTGATCGTCAACTGTGAGTGGTTATTATTGCCCAAAACCAAACTTATCTGCAAATTAAATTCTACATTTGACCTATAATGAGCGCAAGATGGAATTCATAGTAATGGAGTTGGGGTAAGTTTGGATCCCACTTCTGACACCAATGTAATAAAGTCAAGGGGATGGTTGGGTATTGCTGGGGTCAGACCAAGCCAATGCACTAATGGCAGTTCCAATAGCTAATATAATACTTCTATCTTCATTATTTTGTGTTTCCCAGATGGTCCAGAGAGACTTGTTATCATGAGTCCGGATATAGCAATGACAGGACACACCGTGACCTTCAACTGCTCTGCCTCCTCTCAGCCTCCCAGCCAGTTCAGCTGGTTCTTCAATGGCTCCCAGGTAGCGACTGGCTCAGTGTACGAGACTGGCCCACTGACCTTAGCCAGTCGTGAGGAATATACCTGTGTGGCCTTTAACAACGTCACTGTCAGAAACAGCACTGTCTCCAAGATGCTCACCGTCATTGGTGAGTCAGTAACTGCTACTTAAAATCAAGGGACTAAAACTTCCTTTACTTTGTTTGTGTTCATTTGGTTTTAGATAGTATATGTGCTGTTGAACCTACAGTATAATTAGATGGAAGTTGAGATATAAAGTGCTGAAAAACCATTTGACCTACTTTCCACAGCACCTGTGACCATGACCATGGTGAAAGTCATTGGAGCCCAGCCAATACTGAATGAGAGATTCTCTTTGACATGTGAGACCGCAGGAATGGTTTACTCCATTCACTGGATGAGGAACGGCTGGCTTCTGTATGCTGACAACAGAACAGACTTCTCTATGGACAACAAAACACTGACCTTCAACTCTGTCCAGCATTCTGACAACGGAGACTATCAGTGTTCTGCTTCCAACCCCCTTAGTAACATGACCAGCCCAAACTATAGACTGATCGTGAACTGTGAGTACACCCTTAGAAAAATGGGTTCCAAAATGGTTTTGCTGCTGCCCCTATAGGAGAACCCTTTTTGGTTCCAGGTAGAACTCTTTTTGGTTCCATGTATAACCCTCTGTGGAAAGGGTGCAACATGGAAGCCAAAACGGTTCTACCTGGAACCAAAAGGTTTTTTTCAAAGGGTTATTCTGTGGGGACAGCCAAAGAACCCTTTTTTGGTTCTAGATAGCACCTTTTTTTCCAAGAGCGTAGTTAACAAGTGCTATAAAGTTCAACTTTAACCCCACGGCTTAAGGTGGAATCTTTGAGAACTTCCTTATTAAATATTGTAGTAAAGTCAATGTAAATGTTTAGATCCCACCTCTAACATCATTAAAATATTTTGATGACCCTTGACCTTCTGGCCAATAACCTCTATTGAGTGACAGTCAGATGTTGGGTCTAGCTGATTGTCTTTTGTATTATAGATGGACCAGAGATGCCTGTTATAACGGGACCAGCAATAGGAGAAACAGGACACAACTTGACCTTAAACTGCTTGGCCTCCTCTCAGCCTCCCAGCCAGTTCAGATGGTTCTTCAACGGCTCCCAGGTAGCAACTGGCTCAGTGTACGAGACTGGCCCACTGACCTTAGCCAGTCAAGGGGAGTACACCTGTGTGGCCTTCAACAACATCAATGGCAGGAACAGCACTGCTTCCAAGATGCTCACCGTCATTGGTAAGCCAGACTTCAGATTCTTTGCTTTGTTGTGTTCATTTACAATCTGATAAGAATTACAATAAACATACTTATTATACAAAAGAGCCCAAACATTTCAAATCTTTACTCAGTGAAGATGTACAGCAAAATACATCCATTCAGTACAGTGCAGTGTTCACTTATACCTTGAGCTCTCACCCCTTCCTTCCACAAAGATGTACTTTTCCATCAGTCAGGATTTATCTGTGCTCCTCCGTGCATATCATCAGCCAGGATTTATCTGTGCTCCTCCGTGCATATCATCAGCCAGGATTTATCTGTGCTCCTCCGTGCATATCATCAGCCAGGATTTATCTGTGCTCCTCCGTGCATATCATCAGCCAGGATTTATCTGTGCTCCTCCGTGCACATATCATCAGCCAGGATTTATCTGTGCTCCTCCGTGCATATCATCAGCCAGGATTTATCTGTAATCCTCCATGCATATCATCAGTCAGGATTTATCTGTGCTCCTCCGTGCATATCATCAGCCAGGATTTATCTGTAATCCTCCGTGCATATCATCAGCCAGGATTTATCTGTGCTCCTCCGTGCATATCATCAGCCAGGATTTATCTGTAATCCTCCGTGCATATCATCAGCCAGGATTTATCTGTGCTCCTCCGTGCATATCATCAGTCAGGATTTATCTGTGCTCCTCCGTGCATATCATCAGTCAGGATTTATCTGTGCTCCTCCGTGCACATATCATCAGCCAGGATTTATCTGTGCTCCTCCGTGCATATCATCAGTCAGGATTTATCTGTGCTCCTCCGTGCATATCACAAGACTTCTCATCAGTCAGGAGAGGCCTTCCTACTGTCCACTGTAGTCCACTAAATAATTAAACTCTTCTCATACACAGAGTTTGAACCTAACACTACTTTTAATCTCTAAAGATATAAAAACTCATACTAAGAGGATATTATGATATAAAACAGGAAATATATAAAACAGTAATATAAAACAGTATTTTACAATCCATCAGATCGTACAACCATTTGTTATATATATATAAACTCAGCAAAAATAGAAACGTCCTCTCACTGTCAACTGCGTTTATTTTCAGCAAACTTAACATGTGTAAATATTTGTATGAACATAACAAGATTCAACAACTGAGACATAAACTGAACAAGTTCCACAGACATGTGACAGAAATTGAATAATGTTTCCCTGAACAAAAGGGGGGGTCAAAAGTAACAGTCAGTATCTGGTGTGGCCACCAGCTGCATTAAGTACTGCAGTGCATCTCCTCCTCATGGACTGCACCAGATTTGCCAGTTCTTGCTGTGAGATGTTACCCCACTCTTCCACCAAGGCACCTGCAAGTTCCAGGACATTTCTGGGGGGAATCGCCCTAGCCCTCACTCTCCGATCCAACAGGTCCCAGACATGCTCAATGGGATTGAGATCCGGGTACTTTGCTGGCCATGGCAGAACACTGACATTCCTGTCTTGCAGGAAATCACGCACAGAACGAGCAGTATGGCTGGTGGCATTGTCATGCTGGAGGGTCATGTCAGGATGAGCCTGTAGGAAGGGTACCACATGATGAGGATGTCTTCCCTGTAACGCACAGCATTGAGATTGGCTGCAATGACAACAAGCTCAGTCCGATGATGCTGTGACACACCGCCCCAGACCATGACGGACCCTCCACCTCCAAATCGATCCCGCTCCAGAGTACAGGCCTTGGTGTAATGCTCATTCCTTTGAAGATAAACGCGAAATCCGAACAGTACCCTTAGTGAGACAAAACCGCTACTCATCAGTGAAGAGCACTTTTTGCCAGTCCTGTCTGGTCCAGCGACGGTGGGTTTGTGGTCATAGGCGACGTTGTTGCCGATAATGTCTGGTGAGGACCTGCCTTACAACAGGCCTACAAGCCCTCAGTCCAGCCTCTCTCAGCCTATTGTGGACAGTCTGAGCACTGATGGAGGGATTGTGCTTTCCTGGTGTAACTCGGGCAGTTGTTGTTGCCATCCTGTACTTGTCCCGCAGGTGTGATGTTCGGATGTACCGACCCTGTGCTGGTGTTGTTACACGTGCTCTGCCACTGCGAGGTTGATCAGCTGTCCGTCCTGGCTCCCTGTAGCGCTGTCTTAGGCGTCTCACAGTACAGACATTGCAATGTATTGCCCTGGCCACATCTGCAGTCCTCATGCCTCCTTGCAGCATGCCTAAGGCACGTTCACGCAGATGAGCAGGGACCCTGGGCATCTTTCTTTGGTGTTTTTCAGAGTCAGTAGAAAGGCCTCTTTAGTGTCCTAAGTTTTCACAACTGTGACCTTAATTGCCTACTGTCTGTAAGCTGTTAGTGTCTTAATGACCGTTCCACAGGTGCATGTTCTTTAATTGTTCATGGTTCATTGAACAAGCATGGGAAACAGTGTTTAAACCCTTTACAATGAAGATCTGTGAAGTTATTTGGATTTTACGAATCATCTTTGAAAGACAGGGTCCTGAAAAAGGGACGTTTCTTTTTTTGCTGAGTTTACACACACATATATATATATATATATATATATATATATATATTATATATTTGTTTTATGTATCCAACTATTGCATCGCTGGAACTAACCATTTGATCAAATGACAAATCTTGATACCGTACATAAAGCAATACACTTCCTCTGTCCTCACAGAGGCTATAACGTCAGTGATGGTGAAACGAAACAAAATACCAATATCATCTGACAACCTAACCCTGACCTGTGATGTCACCGGGCGTTATGACACCATCTACTGGATGAAGGACAACCGGTCTCTGGTCCTGAACAACACCTTGAACTCTGACATCACCATCTCTAACAACTCTCTGCACTTCAGTCCAGTCAAGGTGTCTAACGATGGAAACTATCAGTGCGTTGCCACCAACCTCTTTGGTCCACACATCAGCCCTAAATACCAGCTACTGGTGAACTGTAAGTACTGGTGTTTTAGTAATATTTAAAATATACACCTTTATATAATGTAGAAACAGTCAGAAACCCACCACTGGTATGATGGTTAGTGCTATCTGGGATACTTGGAATGTCCCTAGCCTAAACCCTAACATTAACTGTTTTAAATTTCAACCTCAATGGGTTGATGTAAGAGTTGGATGTCCCAAGTATCCTTTTTAGACATTTCCCTATTTCCCTATTATGACCGCCCCCCCCCCCCCCCCCCCCCCCCCTCTCTCCGTAGATGGCCCTCTGAGTGTGAATGTCTCTGGCCCAGTCTCAGTGGTGATTGGCTCAGTAATCACAGTCACGCTGAAGTGCTCTGCCGACTCCCGGCCAACCAGCGAGTACGGGTGGATATTCAACAACCAATCAGTGCTTGGGACTGGTCCTATGATGTCTGTTATCGCCTCCTTGGAGAATGCAGGGGACTACACTTGTGTGGCCAAGAACCCTGTGACCAACATCTCAATGTCCAAGACCATTAGTCTGAATGTCACTGGTAAGTGGGTGGGTTGTTGTAGTAAGACCTAGGTGGGATGTACCGAGTAATTAAATGTCACAAAGTTGTTTTTATTACGTTGAATTTAATATGGTTCTAGTTTGCGTACGTGTTTGTGCAGGGATAATTTTCATACATCATGGAAATGCAATACAGACATTTTCTGAACTGGGGGGGGGTACAGACAGGAATAAAAACAAATACAGTTTTTCAAAAAACGTACTCACTCATTCGCTTTGTCCCCCTCCTCTCCCATTCTTCGTCCCCTCCTCTCCCATTTTTCATCCCCCTCCTCTCCCATTATCTTCGTCCCCCTCCTCTCCCATTATCTTTGTCCCCCCCTCTCCCAATCTCTTTGTTCCCCTTCTCTCCCTTTCTTCTTTCTCTCCCAGGCCACTCGCCTGCCCCTCCATTCCTGTCCAGAGTTGGTCTGATGCTGACGGCCCTGCTAGCCCTCTCTCTCTGCCTCTGATCAACCACTGAGACCACCACAGTAAGCACACTGCATGTTTGTCTGCTGGCTGGGAGCCAATCACTCCCTTCCCTCTACCCTCACTGACTCCCCTCACTGATCTGAAAAAGGACTGGATAGAAATAAGTGGTTTTGTTGATATTGTAATTGCCCCATCTTGCCACTATAGGGCTGGGTTTAGTGTGCTTAGCTCCTTTCCAATGCTTTTACATTGTGAGGAGAGAGAACAAGAGGTCAGAAGGGAGGGGTCTATCCCCTTAGAATAGAACCCACCTCGACAGTGTGTTTTTGTCAATCATCTCTATAAATAAAAACAAAAATCTTGAAAACTGGTCTTCAACATGGTAAATGAAAGGGCAAACATCCACTGCTCAGCAGCAGCAGCAGTTCTGTTTCTAAAAGTTCTTAGATATTCACTGCCCTTGTGATGACTGTTGCCCTGGAGTCCATTCACTAAGTCCCTTTCTGTGTTGTTCTGTGTTTGATCATGTATGTAAACTCTGTTATTTAAGTACAAATTCAGGTGTATTTAACTTGTAAATACCTTAAAGGTAAACATTTCAATTGATAGTACAGTTAACTGGTGTTTATGTAAAATATGGCTTGTTTTTGCATAAGCTTGTAAATTCTCGGAGGAGATGAAGGCTTGTGCTCTTGTCTTATGTTTATATTTCCTCTTCAGTAATTATTGTCTTAAATAAAGTGTTGTCTTTTCACACCTGTCCTACTGAATGGTGCAATCTTGGTTGATTTCTTTATCGGCAGAATTGCTGTGAAGAAATGTGGATCTTGGGCCTCCTGAGTGACGCAGCGGTCTAAGTCACTGCATCGCAGGCGCTAGAGGCTTCACCACAGACACGCTTTCGATCCCGGGCAGTATCACAACCGGCCGTGATTGGGAGTCCCCTAGGGCGGCGCACAATTGTCCCAACGTCGACTGGGTTAGGGGAGGGTTTTGCCGGGGGGGGGGGGGGGGCTTTACTTGGCTCGTCGCGCTCTAGCAACTCCTTGTGGCGGGCCGGGTGCCTGCAGTCTGAACTTGGTTGTCAGGTGAACGGTGTTTCCCCCGAGACATTGGTGCAGCTGGCTTCCTTGTTAAGCAGTTAAGAAGTGCGGTCTGGCGGGTCATGTTTCGGAGGACGCATGACTCGACGTTACCCTCCCGAGCCGGTTGGGGAATTGCAGCGTGAGACAAGATCGAAATCGGGTAGAAAAGGGGGTAAAACACAGAAATAATGTGGATCTAATGAAGTAGCAACAGAGGGATTTAGAGTTGCATGATACACGCAAAAGGAAATATAAAATCTAATGATAAAATGCTAAAATAATACATTGGAAATCACTCCACATACACATAAAAAAAATGTATTACAAAGGAGTATAATTATATAATATATATATATTTTTTAAACTAGTCATATTTCTTGAGAGAGCAACATGAGATTACGAAACATGGTTACAAGGTTTATAAAGTAGTTATTAAAGGTCAACTCTTTAAATTGGGATACTCATGAAGTTTTTGCCTTGATCACCCTTTGACATCTCTAACATTTCCATGATCTTCTGGTATTTCCAATGATTCTGGAATCCTTTCCTTAGGCACATTGCCACAACTGGATTGCGTATAGGTCAGAGAGGATGGGAGAGAGATACACAGATTGGTGACTTTGGGAGAGTCCATGGTAACAAGTATTGTAGAAACTCTTCAATGTACTGCTGTTAGTGTTACAGAAACACAGGACTACTCACAGGCCTTCCTGGGCTTGCGGTAGGATTCCTGGCAGAGGCAGCCTCCACTCAAACCCTCTCTCCTCCTCCCTGAGTGACACAAAGCAAACTGCTGTATTAGTCTGAGTACCATTCAGTTTCTGCCAACTATTTGACATCCAAAAACATTACTATCATGGGCTGTCAGAAACAGAGTGACAAGCAGGCTAGGATTGTATCCACTTACTGGACAAATAGCACTGAGTTCCTAATCACTCACCCTTACAGTCACACAGTCTGTCATGGTGTCTGGGGGGGTTGATCTGATCTCCAACTCTCCCTGGGTCCTCCACTGTACCTGTAGCTTGACTGACACCGGAACGCTGTACATCAGTTTCAGGAATCCCTTGGTAGAGAGGATGAGAGAGAGAAAGGTTGATCAGAATGGATATGTACAGTGCATTTGGAAAGTATTCAGACCCCTTGATTTTTTTCAACATTTTGTTTTTACGTTACAGCCATATTCTAAAATTGATAAAATTATTTTTTCCCCCTCATCAATCTACACACAATACCCCATAATGACAAAACTGTTTATTTTTATTTTTTGCAAATGTATTAAAAAAAAACAAGAAATATCACATTTACATAAGTATTCAAACCATTTACTCAGTCATTTGTTATAGCACCTTTGGCAGTGATTACAGCCTTGAGTCTTCTTGGGTTTGACGCTACAAGGTTGGCACACCTGTACTTGGGGAGTTTCTCCCATTCTTTTCTGCAGATCCTCTCAAGCGCTGTCAGGTTGGATGGGGAGGGGCACTGCACAGCTATTTTCAGGTCTCTCCAGAGATGATTGATCGGGTTCAAGTCCGGGCCATTCAAGGACATTCAGAGACTTGTCCCAAAGCAACTTCTGCGTTATCTTGGCTGTGTGCTTAGGGTCGGTGTCCTGTTGGAATGTAAACCTTCGCCCCCAGTCTAAGGTCCTGAGCACTCTGGAGCAGGTTTTCATCAAGGATCTCTCTGTACCTTGCTCCGTTCATCTTTCCCTTGGTCCTGACTAGTCTCCCAGTCCCTGCCACTGAAAAACATCCCCACAGCATGATGCTGCCACCACCATGCTTCACTTTAGGGATTGTGCCAGGTTTTCTCCACATGTGACACTAGGCATGCAGGCCAAAGATTTCAATCTTGGTTTCATGAGAGCAGAGAATCTTGTTTCTCATGGTCTGAGAGTCCTTTGGGTGCCTTTTGGCAAACTCCAAGTGGGCTGCCATGTGCCTTTTACTGAGGAGTGGCTTCTGTCTGGCCACTCTACCATATGGGCCTGATTGGTGGAGTGCTGCAGAGATGGTTGTCCTTCTGAAAGGTTCTCCCATCTCCACAGAGGAACTCTGGAGCTCTGTCAGAGTGACCATCGGGTTCTTGGTCACATCCCTGACCAAGGCAATTTTCCCCTGATTGCTCAGTTTGGCCGGGAGGCCAGCTCTAGGAAGTGTCTTGGTGGTTCCAAACTTCTTCAATTTAAGAATGATGGAGGACACGGTGTTCTTGGGGACCTTCAATGCTGCAGACATTTATTGGTACCCTTCCCCAGATCTCTGCTTTGACACAATCCTCTCTCTGAGCTCTACGGACAATTCCTTCAACCTCATGGCATGGTTTTTGCTCTGATATGCGCTGTCAACTGTGGGACGTTATATGGACTGGCGTGTGCCTTTCCAAATCATGTCCAATCAATTGAATTTACCATAGGTGTACTCCAATCATGTTGTAGAAACATCTCAACAATGATCAATGGAAACAGGATCAAATCAAATGTAATTTGTCACATGCTGAATACAACAGGTGTAGACCTTACCGTGAGATGCATACTAACAAGTCCTTAACCAACAATGTATTTCGAGAAATAGAGATAACATAATATTTCCAAAATAAACTAAAGTTAAAAAAATATACAGTTGAAGTCGGAAGTTTACATATACCTTAGCCAAATACATTTATACTCAGTTTTTCACAATTCCTGACATTTAATCCAAGTAAAAATTCCCTGTCTTAGGTCAGTGAGGATCACCACTTTATTTTAAGAATGTGAAATGTCAGAATAACAGTAGAGAGATGTAACGCTCGTCTTTAGGTGGAAGAGAGGAGGACCAAGGCGCAGCGTGGTGAATGTTCATGATGTCGAATTTTAATGATATCCAACAAAAACAGAACACTGACAAAATACAAAATAACAAAACGACGTGAACAGACCTGAACTTGAGAACACAATAAAACATGAACGCACGAACAGGAAGGAACAAACGAACGAACGAAACGAAACAGTACCGTGTGGCGAACAAACACAGACACAGCAACAATCACCCACAAACAAACAGTGAGAAACAGTCTACCTTAATATGGTTCCCAATCAGAGGAAACGTAAAACACCTGCCCCTGATTGAGAACCATATCAGGCTAGTTGACCATGAACCCAACATAGAAACACATAACATAGAATGCCCACCCAGCTCACGTCCTGACCAACTAAACAATCCAGAACAAAGGAAATAAGGTCAGGAACGTGACAAGAGAATGATTTTTTTCAGCTTTTATTTCTTTCATCACATTCCTAGTGCGTCAGAAGTTTACATACACTCAATTAGTACTTGGTAGCATTGCCTTTAAATTGTTTAACTTGAGTAAAACATTTCAGGTAGCCTTCCACAAGCTTCCCACAATACGTTTGGGGAATTTTGGCCCATTCCTCCTGACAGAACTGGTGTAACTGAGTCAGGTTTGTAGGCCTGCTTGCTCGCACATGCTTTTTCAGTTCTGCCCACACGTTTTACATGGGATTGAGGTCAAGGATTTGTGATGGCCACTCCAATACCCTGACTTTGTTGTCCTTAAGCCATTTTGCCACAACTTTGAATGTAAGCTTGGGGTCATTGTCCATTTGGAAGACCCATTTGCGACCAAGCTTTAGTTTCCTGACTAATGTCTTGAGATGTTGCTTCAATATATCCACATAATTTCCCTTCCTCATGATGCCACCTATTTTGTGAAGTGCACCAGTCCCTCCTGCAGCAAAGCACCCCCACAACATGATGCTGCCACCGCCATGCTTCATGGTTGGGATGGTGTTCTTCGGCTTGCAAGCCTCCCCTTTTTTCTCCAAACAAAACGATGGTCATTATGGCCAAACAGTTCTATTTTTGTTTCATCAGACTAGTGGACATTTCTCCAAAAAGTACGATCTTTGTCCCCATGTGCAGTTGCAAACCGTAGTCTGGCTTTTTTATGGCAGTTTTGGAGCAGTGGATTCTTCCTTGCTGAGCGGCCTTTCAGTTTATGTCGATATAGGACTCGTTTTACTGTGGATATAGATACTTTTGTACCAGTTTCCTCCAGCATCTTCACAAGGTCCTTTGCTGTTGTTCTGGGATTGATTTGCACTTTTCGCACCAAAGTACGTTCATCTCTAGGAGACAGAATGTGTCTCCTTCCTGAGCGGTATGATGGCTGCGTGGTCCCATGGTGTTTATACTTGTGTGCTATTGTTTGTACAGATTATTGTGGTACCTTCAGGCATTTGGAAATTGCTCCCAAGGATGAACCAGACTTGTGGAGTTCTACACTTTTTTTTCTGAGGTCTTGGCTGATTTCTTTTGATTTTTCCATGATGTCAAGAAAAGAGGCACTGAGTTTGAAGGTAGGCCTTGAAATACATCCACAGGTACACCTCCAATTGACTCAAATGATGTCAATTAGCCTATCAGAAGCTTCTAAAACCATGACATCATTTTCTGGAATTTTCCAAGCTGTTTAAAGGCATAGTCAACTTAGTCTATGTAAACTTCTGACCCACTGGAATTGTGATGCAGTGAGTTATAAGTGAAATAATCTGTCTGTAAACAATTGTTGGAAAAATTACTTGTGTCATGCACAAAGTAGATGTCCTAACCGTCTTGCCAAAACTGTAGTTTGTTAACAAGAAATTTGGGAAGTGGTTGAAAAACGAGTTTTAATGACTCCAACCTAAGTGTATGTAAACTTCCGACTTCAACTGTATATGAAAAAGTAACACAAGAAAATTCCGTACAATAACGAGGCTATATACAGAGGTTAGCGGTACCGAGTATATGTGCTGGGGTACAGGTTAGTCAAGGTAATATGTAAAGTGACTATGCATAGATAATAAACAGCGAGTAGCAGCACTGAAAAAACAAAAGGGCCGGGGGTCAATGTAAATAGTCCTGGTGGCCATTTGATTAATTGTTCAGTAGTCTTATGGCTTGGGGGTAGAAGCTGTTACGGAGCCTTTTTGGTCCTAAACTTGGTGCTCTGCTACCACTTGCTGTGCGGTAGCAGAGAGAACAGTCTATGACTTGGGTGACTGGAGTCTTTGACACTTTTTTGGGCCTTCCTCTGACACAGCCTAGTATATACATTAGGTCCTGGATGTCAGGAAGCTTGGCCCCAGTAATGTACTGTGCCATATGCATTACCCTCTGTAGCACCTCACGGTTAGATGCCGAGCAGTTGTCATACCAGGCGGTGATGCAACCGGTCAGGATGTTCTCAATGGTGCAGCTGTATAACTTTTTGAGGTTCTGGGGACCCATGCCAAATCTTTTCAGTCTGCTGAGGGGGAAAAGGTGTTGTCGTGCCCTCTTCACAACTGTCTTGGTGTGTTTGGACCATGATAGTTTGTGATGTGAAGTGGACACCAAGGAACTTGAAACTCTTGACCCGCTCCTATTCAGCCCCGTCAATGTTTATGGGGACCTGTTCGGGCCTCCTTTTCCTATAGTCCACGATCAGCTCCTTTGTCTTGCTTACACTGAGGGAGAGGTCGTTGTCCTGGCACCACACGGCCAGGTCTCTGACCTCCCCCCTATAGGCTGTCTCATCATTGTCGTGATGTTCTGATGTCCAGAAGCTATTTTCGGTCATAAGAGACGGTAGCAGCAACATTATGTACAAAATGAGTTACAAACAATGCGAAAAAACTAACAAAATAGCACAGTTGGTTGGGAGCCCGTAAAATAGCAGCCATCCCCTCTGGCGCCATTATTGCACCTGAGCTCAATTTTGAGTCTCATAGCAATGGGTCTGAATACTTATGTAAATAAGGTATCTGTTTTTAATTTGTATTTTATTTGCAAAAATGTCTAAAAACCTGTTTTCGCTTTGTCTTTATGATTGACGAGGGGAAAAAACAATTTAATCAATTTTAGAATACTGCTGTAACATAACAAAAACTGGAAAAAGTCAAGGGGTCTGAATACCTTCCGAATGCACTGTATGTATGATGGATTATTCTGCATGATTGATGTTTCTGTATGATGGTAATTTCTGTATGATGGATATGTCTGTATAATAAATATGTCTGTATGATGGATATTTCTGTATGATGGATATGTCTGTATGATAAATATGTCTGTATGATGGATATTTCTGTATGATGGATATGTCTGTATGATGAATATTAATGTATGATGGATGTCTGTATGCAACTACTATGAGATGGCTATGTCTGTCTGCAACGCTTCATGAAACACTCAAAACATCAGAAAGAAACAATCAAATTCACATGTCAATTTGTCTATAAGACTCCCTATGAGTTAAGAGTTAAATGTAGTGCTTTCACAGACACTTCAAATAATGCACACCAGTAGCAGTTGTATTACGTGTAACCTAACTCACTGTACATGATGAAGCCAAATACATTCAACAGTAAATCAAACAGAATGTTCAATATTTTACCTTGTCCTTGACCGGTGAATGCCAATACACAGAACAGCATTAGCATCTTTAATCCCATTCCTATGGCCACAATATCCTTGTGAATGTGCAATATAACCTCTGCAGCTTCTGCTGAATGAACAACTAACCTCTGCAGTTACTTCAGCCCTTTATATAGACGTGTGTCTCAGTCTGAGATGAAAGGGCCATGTTGTGTGAAGCGCGTGCCCCTACCTAAACCAACACCTGCCTTGTGGCTTGTGTTATATACGCCAAGCGTTTTGGAAAGAGTGGACGTTGGCCAAAACAACACCTCATAGTGCTACTGATGAGTGAAGTCAGCCTGACAGGTGGATGAGGGCCCCTTATGATACTGACCTGTGAAAGTGTCTATAGCAAAACACTCTTCATGACTCTTCATGGCTTATGTTCAATAAATATACTTTATCAGAGCAAACAAATAACATTCTTAAGGTTGAATGTTCA
Organism: Salvelinus namaycush; assembly: GCF_016432855.1. Taxonomy (NCBI): domain Eukaryota; kingdom Metazoa; phylum Chordata; class Actinopteri; order Salmoniformes; family Salmonidae; genus Salvelinus; species Salvelinus namaycush. Next base: position 62,219,193 of record NC_052311.1, on the reverse strand, counting down.
CCTGAAGACTTGAAGGCCGCTTGAAACTGTCAGCCAGACACTGATTGCGTTTCCTTGGCAAACATTAAGACAATGATCAAATATTCCTCTAGCAAAGTAATGAGGAAATAAAAGTATCATTGATCTGATCGGTCAATTTGCTGCCCAGATCATCATTCAAGCGATTAGGCCAAACTAAAATGACAGTTTGTGTGAAAGGGTTAGAGAAGTTCTGTTTGCACCTAGTCAAATCTCACATTGACTATTACAGGACATGAACATTCTTTCACGGCATAATGGTTTGGTGCTTGCTGGATTCCATGAAATCAGTCACGGTATTGGGATCCACACCGCTACGCTGGATTGGCTGGATCATTCACCCCCATGTCGATGATAGCTCTGAAGACCAACTTAAAAACAGATATTTACACTTGGTCTCTTGAGCTTCCATTTTCAGGCATGTTAGAAGCTATATGGTGGAACAGGTAAATAAATACTTTTTAACAACTGACAACGCCAACTAACCATACGAAGAAGTGGGTCCAATGTCTCATCACAGTACAGTGTGTCACTAGACAGCTCTCTTGTGGTTCTCTGCTCAGGCATAAATGAATTCGTACAGGTACCGTATCTTGGATGTGCTCAGGACATCACATGCAGGTATAAAACTGTTTGGTCATCCCAATCCAATACATCACTCCATTGTTGTGTTTAAGTGTACTCTTGCTGCACCCATTAGTTTGAGTACATTAATCAAACACACTGGATGTTTTGACAAGCTACAGCTAAAGGTCAATTATTTTGGTTTAAAAATTATTTTGGTTTAAACCAATTATTTTGGTTTAAAAAAAACTTCTTAGCAGAGCCATCATGCAGACACAATTCAGTGGTTGGAAGCTGCAAACAAAGCAATGTCCACACACACTGCAAGCTTTCATTGGTTTTAATGCACTGCATTTTGACAATCACCATTCAAGATCAACAACACAAACATGGTCAAGTGCAGAGGCTGGTAGGCCTACATACACAGTACATATACAAACAGTCAAAGCAGCCTTTTATAGGGAGTCTTGGGTCTCGTGGGGTGACTGCCTTTGAATAAAGAGTGCAAGACAAGTATAAGCCAGCTACTGTACAAGACATCCATACACACTGACTATAGTATTATATCCAAGCCAAATACCCACCAGTCTCAGCGCTACATTGAAATGCCCTCATCATTCACCATACCCTTCCCCATATGTGTGCAGCCAAAATAAGACATTCAGGGTAAATCTTCACAAATAAATAGCAACGGCGGTAAACAGATACAGGAAATTAGTAATGCTTTAACAGTAGAGCGAACTGATGCCTTATTGCACCGTCTCCGTGAATGGTCTACGTGTTTAAACACATGACACCATTAAAGGGATTTTAAATTATATTATTAGTAACCAAATCAGATCAATAGGACTGTACATGTTTTCAAAGTTAAGAGAAAAAGACAGGAAATGTGGTTATTTGACAGAGGAAACAAAACAAACCTTTAGTATGGTAGCTTTTCAGATTCTCCTAACCTTTGTGGGGAAGCTCTTATAATGTATCTATCAACCAGAGGAGAGATCCTGGCATATTATTCATCATATCCACCATACAGCATGAAACTAAAGCGAAGGATAATCTCTCAAATCAGCTCAATCAAATCTCAGTTGGTGATAAGCAGTGAAATCTGACTAGCAACACAGATGTTTGATCCTATTAGTGCTTAGTGGTCTTCTACTCAGCCATTTTGGTGGTAAGTTACAGTATCGTCCCATAGAATAGAGTAGTGCAGTGGTTACCAACCCTGGTTCAGGAAAGCCTTTTTAGAGCAGGATTTTTTCCTGTCACGCCTGCTCCCGCTCTCCCTCCCCAGGATTACGCACTCCTGCCACCAACAGTACGCACACCTGCTTTTCCCCGTCACGTGCGTCAGCGATTGGACTCAATCACCTCTGTCATTACCTCCTTTATATCTGTCTGATTTCCCACTCTGTTCCCTGCTGCAGCATTGCTTGTCGCATGTCCTTGTTCACCTGTGTGCTGAAGCTGTGCCTGTATTGTTACCCGTTTGTTCCTGATTATATGTTGGCTCTCCGTACCTGCTTCTCATCACCAGCGTCGGTTACTTACACTTCCAACCTAGTATTTAAAACATAAAACGTGATTCAACCAATCAAGGACTAGATATTATTTGAATCATGGGATGGAACAAAAGGCTGTACTAAAATACTAAAAAGTGTTCTTAAAGTAGTGAATGTGCTAAAAGCCTGTACTCTTGTGGCTCTCCAGGACCAGTGTTTTTACCTCTGATGTAGTGAGTAATTTGGTCATTGGCCATCAGTTCTCCATCAGTTGGTCTTTGGCCTTCAGTTTTCAGCCTGTTTCTCCAGCAGGCCCTTGAGGTGGGCGTGTAGCGGCTGGCACACAGCCTGGTAGCCCTGCGGGGTGAGGTGGAGGTAGTCATACAGGTCCTGGTGGGAGATGCTGCCGTCCGAGTGCACCAAGCCGGGGTCCACATTGAGGAGGGAGGCGTGGGGGAGAGAGGACACAGCCTCCTGAACCAGCTTGTTAACCTGGGCGTTCCTCTCCCGCAGGGAGTTGGGCATCTTACCCCTGGGTAGCACTCCCTGTGGTTGGAAACATACATGATAGCACAGGAGGCTGCTGAGAGGCGAAGAGCTCACAACAATGTCCGGAATGGAGCAAATGGAATGGCATCAAACACCTGAAAACCATGTGTGTGATAGCATTCCACTGATTCAGCTCCAGCCATTACCACAAGTCCGTTCTCCCAAATTAAAGGTCCCACCAACCTCCTGTGCATTGTAGTCACTAGATTCCCATGCTAGAAAGGACAAATGTGACAATATGGTTAGCAATGATAATGGAGTCCATAAAGTATGCAGTTCATAATTTAAGTTTGTGTTATCAAAAAGGTTAATGGTTGTAAAGGGGATTTTCCAGGTGAACAAAACAGAGAGCAGTCAATCATATTAATCTAAATCCTTTCAGTTTATTACAAGAATTCAAGGAGAACATCTCCAGAACAGAAGCCAAGAGAAATGTCTAACGGGCTTCTCTGAGAGGGCACTTATATATTAATCCTACAGCAACGAGTGTTGAATAAACAAGTCACAACATCAGCGGCTACAGAATCAGTGTGTCCTCTGCAAAGTCAGCTTGTCTTTGATGAGTTGGACTATGGCCATGATGCCTCCACAGATCTGTTCTGCAGTGTGACCATGATTATTGGTGCCCACCCACAGCACCACAACCTGGTGGAGGCAGAGACACAAACATCAACTTGGTGGGCAGTTTCATTCATACCACTTGATTTAAAAGCATGTTCAATGATTGATACTGAAAGTGCTTTTTGGCCCAGGAACAGGCGTGGGACCATGGGTCTGTGCAGCCATTAGGGTTTAAATCTGAACAAGGAGTAGTGTACTATCAACTCTAATGTAATGTACTAACGTGTTGTCTTCATGTATACATACCTTTGCCGCTGATGTGGGTCAACTCTCCATTGCTCAATCTCCACAAGGCATGCTGTGTTGCGTCACCTACTCAGCAAACTGGATGCAGTCTATCACAGTGCCATCCGTTTTGTAACCAAAGCTCCTTATACCACCCACCACTGCGACCTGTATGCTCTCGTCGGCTGGCCCTCGCTTCATACTCGTCGCCAGACCCACTGGCTCCAGGTCATCTACAAGACCCTGCTAGGTAAAGTCCCCCCTTATCTCAGCTCGCTGGTCACCATAGCAGCACCCACCTACAGCACACGCTCCAGCAGGTATATCTCTCAGGTCACCCCCAAAGCCAATTCCTCCTTTGGCCGCCGCTCCTTCCAGTTCTCTGCTGCCAATGACTGGAACGAACTACAAAAATCTCTGAAACTGGAAACAATTATCTCCCTCACTGGCTTTAAGCACCAGCTGTCAGAGCAGCTCACAGATTACTGCACCTATACATAGCCCATCTAAAATTTAGCCCAAACAACTACCTCTTCCCCTACTGTATTTATTGATTTATTTTGCTCCTTTGCACCCCATAATTCTACTTTGCACATTCTTCCACTGCAAATCTACCATTCCAGTGTTTTACTTGCTATATTGTATTTACTTCGCCACCATGGCCTTTTTTGCCTTTACCTCCCTTATCTCACCTCATTTGCTCACATTGTATATAGACTTATTTTTCTACTGTATTATTGACTGTATGTTTTGTTTATTCCATGTGTAACTGTGTTGTTGTATGTGTCGAACTGCTATGCTTTATCTTGGCCAGGTCGCAATTGTAAATGAGAACTTGTTCTCAACTTGCCTACCTGGTTAAATAAAGGTGAAATAAATAAATAAATAAAAACACATGAACTGTGTGATATTTGACAGAGTCAACATGGAGGCAGTACACATGGGCCCATGTGAGGGAGAACACCATCTCTCTGGCAAGATTAGATAGGTTTTATTGTTTTGAGCATCAATCTCAGGTCTGTAAATCAAGTGTGATAACCCCAGTTGGATCTTCTGATCATTGTTAAATAACAGAGGTGATGTTCATTAATGCTGTAAAACCCAAAAGTGCATACTGGCATTTTAATATACATTTATTGAGTGATGCTCACTTCAGGAAATGTTTTTTCTGGAAGAGGTGGAGATCTCAAAAGGCCAGTTTTGTATCCCTTCAACAGTGGTGGGATATAAGGAAAATCCAGATTCAACAATTCTGTAATCAGTACACGATGAATGTCACCAGAGACATCACCAGATCAATGAACGCCCTAGTGTTTGAAATAACGGAACTCCTGACGTTGGTTGAGACCACAGGAAATCGAGGCCATATTTAGGCCCTCAAGAGAAAAAAAAGCCACATTGGCAGACCTGCTGGGTATCAGAGCACAGGGGGAGTTGGCAGACCTGCTGGGTATCAGAGCACAGGGGGCGTTGGCAGACCTGCTGGGTATCAGAGCACAGGGGGCGTTGGCAGACCTGCTGGGTATCAGAGCACAGGGGGCGTTGGCAGACCTGCTGGGTATCAGAGCACAGGGGGCGTTGGCAGACCTGCTGGGTATCAGAGCACAGGGGGCGTTGGCAGACCTGCTGGGTATCAGAGCACAGGGGGCGTTAGCAGACCGGCTGGGTATCAGAGCACAGGGGGCGTTGGCATACCTGCTGGGTATCAGAGCACAGGGGGCGTTAGCAGACCGGCTGGGTATCAGAGCACAGGGGGCGTTGGCAGACCTGCTCGGTATCAGAGCACAGGGGGCGTTAGCAGACCTGCTGGGTATCAGAGCACAGGGGGCATTGGTGAGAAGTACGTTTCAGGGAATCTCTGAAATGGATGCCTAATCCAAATTTTTCTTCGGTTTAGAGAAAAAGAATGGACCAAGAAGAATTATTCGTTGCCTCAAATCAGCTGTTGGACAAGAGCTCACTAGCCCTAGTGAAATTAGAAAGAGGACAGTAGAGTTCTATGCTGATGTAACAGTACAACTTTACGTCGTCCCCTCGCCCCGACACGGGCGCGAACCAGGGAACCTCTGCACACATCAACAACGGTTGCCCACGAAGCATCGTTACCCATCGCTCCACAAAAGCCGCGGCTCTTGCAGAGCAAGGGGCAACCCTACTTAATGTCTCAGAGCAAGTGACGTAACTGATTGAAATGCTACTAGCGCGCACCCGCTAACTAGCTAGCCATTTCACATCCGTTACACTGAGCTCTACAAGTGTGAGTACAAAGAGGATAAAACAGTGACACAACAGTTCCTTGATGGACTCCCACTGCTGGCTGCATTAGCTCAGGTTGAGCTAGAGCAACCATTGTTTTTGCAGGAGCTATACACTGCATTAAAAGGCATGGAAAATGGAAGGGCACCAGGCATTGATGGGCTTCCCATTGACTGTTTTGGGTCTTTTTGGGCCATGTTGGGAGAGGATTGGCTAGCAGTAGTTAACAATAGTTTGACCGGAGGGTTACTACCGATAAGCTGCAGGAGGGCTGTCCTCACCCTACTGCCAAAAAAGGGTGACTCTAGGGAGGTGAAGAACTGGAGGCCGGTGGCTTTATTGTGCACTGATTATAAGACCTAGCAGGCAGATAGGGGATAACATTTTCCTGATTCAGGAGTTTTTGGACGTCTCTAAGGCTATTGGGTTGGATGCTGGTCTAATTTCAATTGATCAGGAAAAGGCATTTGACCGAGTTGAACATCAATACTTATGGCACACTTTTGAGGCGTTTGGTTTCAGCTCTGGTTTTATTGCCATGATCAGGGTGATATATATGGTGACATTGAAAGTGTACTGGAAGGTAACGGTGGCTTGAGTGCTCCATTTAAAGTGTGTAGAGGTATTAGGCAGTGGTGTTCTCTGACAGGAATGTTATATGCCATCGCTATAGAGCCACTACTAAATAGCATTAGAAGTCACATTGAAGGGGCGTACCTTTCAGAGGATATTCCTCCTATTCGTCTCTCAGCTTATGCTGATGTAGTTATTTTAGTGAAAAATCAAGCAGAGGTGGATAGTTTGAGTCTCGTGGTTGATCGGTTTAGGGGAATATCCACTTCAAAGGTAAATTGGGGAAAAAGTTGTGCTTGACAGATTGGAAAATGTTCTGAAGGGATCATTGCTTTGCCAGAGGGGCTGGAATGGTATAAAGGAGGGTTTACGTATCTTGGAGTGTACCTAGGGGATGAGGGGACAATGGGAAAACATTGGAATAGTGGAAAGGAGGATGAGGAGATGGCGTTGGTTGTTATCTCGTATGTCATACAGGGGGCGTACTATTATTGTTAATAATGTGGTTGCCTCTGCACTATGGCATCGGTTGTCATGTTTAGACCCACCATCTGGACTTCTGGCTAAGATACCGGTGATTGTTGTAGATTTCTTTTGGAATAAATATCATTGGGTTCCACAAAGTGTTTTGTATTTGTCAAAAGATGAGAGGGATCAAGGTCTTGTACATCTTGCTAGTAGGGCTGATGCTTTCCGGTTTCAGTTTATTCAAAGGTTGCTTTATGGACTGGAAAATGTGGTTTGGAGAGGGGTGACAGGTCTTGTATTACAGAAGGTCGGGATTAGGTTTAAAGAAGGCTTCGCTTTTGTTTGATAGTAGCCAGATTTCTAGGGAGGGAATACCTCCGTTTTACAGAGGCCTTCTTAGGATTTGGAGCATAATGAAGGTGTCCAGAAGCACTCCAGCGGAGTCAGTGCATTGGCTGCTGGAGGAACCTCTGGTGTATGGGGCAAGACTGGTTTGTACAACTGCAGCTGTTCCACATTTCTCCAAAATTCTGGTGAAAGGGAAAATCATCACCCTAAAACAGTTAATGGTCATGGCTGGGCCCAGCTTAATGGATGGAGGACGGGTGGCTAAACATTTGGGGGTCAGGTCGGAAAGAATTGTCGGGAAGCTGCAGGAAGGCTCTGTCAGTAGAAGAGTGGTTTCTGCTTAATAATCACAAGAAGAAGGTACAAGATGAAAAGTACAATTTCCAAGAATAGGGATTACACCCAATATCCCAGAGTCAGAAAGAAAGGCATTATTACTGAATTTGAGAGGGTTGGAAGAGGTGGGTTTGGATGAGGTGAATAGGAAAGACTTATATAGGGGGTGTGTCAATGTTTTGAATAAAGATAAATTGAAGAATAGAAAAGACACTTCTTGGAGGGGAAAACTGGGTATTGGTGACAAGGTAAAGTCAGCATGGAGAGCACTGTACAAGCCACCGTTACAAAAGGGCACTGGTGACATGTAATGGATGGTTTTGCATGGCATCATTGCAGTTATTGCTTTTGTATCTGTTATTAACTCAGATGTTGGAGATGGATGTCCTTTTTGTAACAAAAGAGAAACAATTGTTCACTGTTTTACGGAGTGTGAGAGGATAAAGCCTCTCTTTGTTTACAGCTGTAGGTATAAGGGCACAGGGCGAGACCCAGATGCAGACACGGGATGCAGATGGTTCGAGTGTCTGATATTTATTATAATCCAAGGGACAGGCAAGAGAATGGTCGTGGACAGGCAAAAGATCATAAACAAGGTCAGAGTCCAGGAAGTACAGAGTGGCAGGCAGGCTCGAGGTCAGGGCAGGTAGTATGGTCAGGCAGGTGGGTTCAGAGTCAAGGTAGGCAAGGGTCAAAATCGGGAGGACTAGCAAAAGAGAGATAAGAAAAAGCAGGCGCACGGAAAAACACGCTGGTTGAGAAGACAAGACGAACTGGCAACAGACAAACAGGGAACACCGGAATAAATACCCAGGTACTAATGGGGAAAACAGGTGACACCTGGAGGTGGGTGGAGACAATCACAAAGACAGGTGAAACAGATCAGGGCGTGACAGTAGGGGAGATTTTAAATTGTTTTTCATTGGGGGTGTCAATATAGTAATAAACAGAAAAGAAAATGTCAACTATTACATTTTATTTTGGGACTAAGATGTCAATTTATCTGAGTAGGAAACATAAAATAGGCACGGGATATGGGCAGGATGTAAGATCTGTTTTTAAAGGATTAGTCAAAGCGAGAATAAAAGTGGATTTTGAGTTCTTCTCGCCTGTAAAAGATCTCCCAGTGTTTGAGGAGAAGTGGGATTATGAAGGAGCAGTTTGTTTTGTGGAGGAGGGGAAACTATTTTTTGTTGATGAAATGAGTTGAATGTATATATATATATATGTATATATACAGTATATATATATATATATATATATATATATATTTATGCTTTCTCTCTCTCTCTCTCTCTCTCGCTCTCGCTTGATCTCTCTCGCTCTCTCTCTCTCTGGGAGGCCTTGATCCTTCCAGTGTCTCAACAGCATCTACTTATCCAAGTCAGTATCCAACTACCTAAAACCATTAAACACTACCTCTAATCTCTTACCATTACTACCAAAACAATTATGTTAACTCCCAATTATATAGAGCCACATTTTATTATATGTGTAGTAACATAGTATTTGGCATTGTGTTATATGTTCGCTATTTTGTTATGACATTGCGACAGTGGTTATTATGCTGTAACAATGAAGTGAAGAGTAAATCAATCTCCCTGGAAAGTTGACCTGATTTAACAGTTCTGTCCTATGTGGGTCGAGTGAGAGCTGAATTCAAGACAACCTTCACCTGTACCTCCAACCGCATCCCAGGATACACTACACCTGGTTGTTGAAGGAGCGCACTTTATATGAGAGTGAGTTGACCTGTTGTTTCTACTGCTGGTCATCTGTATGGGACTGCTGTTCCTCCTGGATCCCTAGAGGGGACGCTATAGGACAACAGCAGATTGGAAATACTTAGGAGAACGTTGAATGAGGCCAGGTTCACATTCAGAACGAACAATAAAACAGGAACTAACATTTTGAAATTTAGTCCTGTCCAAAAAGAATGCTCATTACTCATTTCCATAATAATGTTTCCTCTGTTACGGCATAATGATAGTTGAGTAATTGGAAGTTATCCAGTGAATTATGTTTATCATTCACATGCAGTGGATGATGATGGGAAAATAATAAACCAACATATTTATATTTTCTATGTAATATTTTCTGGTTTTCAATAAAGTGGCTTGCCGAAAGTATTCACCCCCCTTGGCATTTTTTCTATTTTGTTGACTTACAACCTGGAATTAAAATGGATTTTTGGGGGGTTTGTATCATTTGAGTTACACAACATGCCTACCACTTTGAAGATTAAGAATATGTTTTATTGTGAAACAAATAAGAAATAAGACAAAAAAAACTGAAAACTTGAGCGTGCATAACTTATTCACCCCCCCCCCCCCCCCCCCCCCAAAGTTAATACTTTGTAGAACCTCCTTTTGCAGCAATTACAGCTGCAAGTCTCTTGAGGTATGTCTCTATAAGCTTGGCACATCTAGCCACTGGGATATTTGCCCGTTCTTCAAGGCAAAACTGCTCCAGCTCCTTCAAGTTGGACGGGTTCCGCTCGTGTACAGCAGTCTTTAAGTCATACCACAGATGCTCAATTGGATTAGGCTTTGGGCTTTGACTAGGCCATTCCAAGACATTTAAATGTTTCCCCTTATACAACTTGAGCGTTGCTTGAGCAGTATGCTTAGGGTCATTGTCCTGCTGGAAGGTGAACCTCTGTCCCAGTCTTAAATCTCTGGAAGACTGAAACAGGTTTCCCTCAAGAATTTCCTTGTATTTAGCGCCCATCCATCATTCCTTCAATTCTGACCAGTTTCCCAGTCCCTGCCGATGAAAAACGTGGGGATAGTGTTTTCGGCGTGATGAGAGGTGTTAGACATAGCATTTTCCTTGAGGGCCAAAAAGCTCAAATTTAGTCTCATCTGACCAGAGTACCTTCTTCCACATGCCTTTTCTTTAACCTTTTGTCAATAGGGGGTGCTGTTTGCACTTTGTAAAAAATTTGTTCCCAAATTAAACTGCCTCGTACTCAATTCTTGCTCGTACAATATGCATATTATTATTACTATTGGATAGAAAACACTCTCTAGTTTCTAAAACCGTTTGAATTATATCTGTGAGTAAAACAGAACTCGAGTTGGAGCAATTTTCCTATGAGGAAGTGAGAAATCTGAAATCTGCAAGCTGTTCTGAGGTCAGTTTATTAATTGGCCTGTCTTCTATTGGTTGAGATGCACTGCATACGCCTTCCCCTGGATGTCAGCAAATAGTGAGAATTGGAATGGAGTTGCTAGGCAGATCTGAGGCCTTATAAATAGGCTCGGAACGTGGTGTCCTCCCTTTCCACCATTCGCCATGACGCAAGACAGACCTCAGGATGGCGTTCTAGAAAGCTCCCGTTATAGCCCTTAGATATATCCGGCTCTGATTTTATTCGATATAGGTGTTAAAGACATCATAATGTTGTTATTTTAAACCGAGTTATATCAGTTTATATCAGTATATTGCGATTTTCGGATATTTATTTGTGCTGCGTTCTAGTGAGTTGGACACGTCTTAGCCACATGGCTAATGTTTACTGCTAATTCCAAAGTTGAAAGCAACAATCTACAACCGAGCAACGATTCTTTTGGACAAAGGACAACTTGCCCAAGATTCTGATGGGAGCTCATCAAAAAGTAAGAACTATTTATGATGTTAATTCGTTGTTCTGTTGAAAAATGTAAAACTCATATTCCGCTATTCATTTCGGTGCGGTCTCGCTTTAATGCACGCTGTATGTCGTAGTAACATTAATTTTAAAAATCTAACACAGCGGTTGCATTAAGAACTAATGTATCTTTCATTTGCTGTCCAACCTGTATTTTTTAGTCAAGTTTATGATTAGTTACTGATTAGATTAGGTGCCTCTTCCAAGACTTCTCCCGACATATTGTTGGCAGCTTGGCTACTATTCTCATTGTATAACCACGATTTGTGCCGCTAAATATGCACATTTTCGAACAAACTCTATATGTATTGTGTAATATGATGTTATAGGACTGTCATCTGAAGAAGTTTGAGAAGGTTAGTGAAAAAATTCATATCTTTTGCTGGTTTATACGTTATCGCTATTGTTGGCTTGAATCAATGCTGTTGTGTGGTTGGCTATTGTAGAAAGCTAATATAATGCTATATTGTGTTTTCGCTGTAAAACACTTAAAAAATCTGAAATAATGGCTGGATTCACAAAATCTTTGTCTTTCATTTGCTGTACGCTGTGTATTTTTCATAAATGTTTTATGATGAGTATTTAGGTAATTCACGTTGGTCTCTGTAGTTATTCTAGTTGCTTTGGTGAGAGTTGTGATGGTGGCTGCAATGGTAAACTATGATTTATACCTGAAATATGCACATTTTTTGAACAAAACATATGTTATACAATAAATATGTTATCAGACTGTCATCTGATGAGGTTGTTTCTTGGTTAGTGGCTATTTATATCTTTATTTGGTCGAATTTGTGATAGCTACTGATGCAGTAAGAAAATGGTGGAGTATGGAAGTGGTGTCTTTTGCTAACGTGGTTAGCTAATAGATTTACATATTGTGTCTTCCCTGTGAAACATTTTAAAAATCTGAAATTATGGCTGGATTCACAAGATGTGTATCTTTCATCTGGTGTCTTGGACTTGTGATTTAATGATATTTAGATGCTAGTATTTACTTGTGACGCTATGCTAGGCTATGCTAGTCAGCTTTTTTACTGATGGGGGTGCTCCCGGATCCGGGATTGGGATGAAGTAGAAGTTTTAAGCAATGGCTTTTTTTCTTGCCACTCTTCTGTAAAGCCCAACTCTGTGGAGTGTACGGCTTAAAATGGTCCTATGGACAGATACTCCAATCTCCGCTGTGGAGCTTTGCAGCTCTTTCAGGGTTATCTTTGGTCTCTCTGTTGCCTCTCTGATTAATGTCATCCTTGCCTGGTCCATGAGTTTTGGTGGGCGGCACTCTCTTGGCAGGTTTGTTGTGGTGCCATATTCTTTCCATTTTTAAAGAATGGATTTAATGGTGCTCCATGGGATGTTCAAAGTTTGGGATAAGCTTTTATAACCCAACCCTGATCTGTACTTCTCCACAACTTTGTCCCTGACCTGTTTGGAGAGCTCCTTGGTCTTCATGGTGCAGCTTGCTTTGTGGTGCCCCTTGTTTAGTGATGTTGCAGACTCTCAAGCCTTTCAGAACAGGTGAATCAAATCAAATCAAATTATATTTGTCACATACACATGGTTAGCAGATGTTAATGCGAGTGTAGCGAAATGCTTGTGCTTCTAGTTCCGAGCATGCAGTAATATCTAACAAGTAATCTAACCTAACAATTTCACAACAACTACCTTATACACACAAGTGCAAAGGAATGACTATGAATATGTACATAAAAATATATGAATGAGCGATGGCCGAACGGCATAGGCAAGATGCAGTAGATGGTATAGAGTACAGTATATACATATGAGATGAATAATGTAGGATATGTAAACATTATATGAAGTGGCATTGTTTAAAGTGGCTAGTGATACATATTTCATACTGTCACGCCCTGGCCTTAGTATTATTTGTTTTCTTTATTATTTTAGTTAGGTCAGGGTGTGACATGGGGTATGTGTGTGTTTGGGGTATTATATGGTAGAGGGCGTGTTGGTGGTAGTGTATGGGTTTGTGTTGAGTGTATGTATCTAGCTGTGTCTATGGTTGTGTGGAGTTTTCTAGGAAAGTCTATGGTTGCCTGAATGGGTTCTCAATTAGAGACAGCTGGTTTCTGTTGTCTCTAATTGGGAACCATATTTAAGGCGATCATAGGCTTTAGCTGTTTGTGGGTCATTGTATATGTCGAACGTAAGTAGTTTGTGTGTGCACTTGCGTTTTAAGTTTCACGATCGTTTGTTGTTTTTGTTAGTTTGTATAAGTGTTACGTGTTCATCTTCGTCGTTGTAATAAAAAGAAGATGTATTCAAGTCATGTTGCGCCTTGGTCCTCTCATTCACGTCAAGACGATCGTGACACATACATTTTTACATTATTGAAGTGGCTGGAGTTGAGTCAGTATGTAGCAGCAGCCACTCAATGTTAGTGATGGCTGTTTAACGGTCTGATGGCCTTGAAATATAAGCTGTTTTTCAGTCTCTGCACCTGTACTGATTTCGCCTTCTGGATGATATCGGGGTGAACAGGCAGTGGCACGGGTGGTTGGTGTCCTTGATGATCTTTTTGGCTTTCCTGTGACATCGGGTGGTGTAGGTGTCCTGAAGGGCAGGTAGTTTGCCCCCGGTGATGCATTGTGCAGACCACACTACCCTCTGGAGAGCCTTACGGTTGTGGGCGGAGCAGTTGCCGTACCAGGCGGTGATACAGCCCGACAGGGTGCTCTCGATTGTGCATCTGTAAAAGTTTGTGAGTGTTTTTGGTGACGAGCCAAATTTCTTCAGCCTCCTGAGGTCGCACTGCTGCGCATTCTTCAACCCCGCTATCTGTGTGGGTGGACCATTTCAGTTTGTCCGTCATGTGTACGCCGAGGAATTTAAAACTTTACACCTTCTCCACTGCTGTCCCGTCGATGTGGATAGGGGGCTGCTCCCTCTGCTGTTTCCTGAAGTCCAGGATCATCTCCTTTGTTTTGTTGAAATTGAGTGTGTTTTTTTTTCATGACACCACACTCCGATGGACCTCACGGTACGCCGTCTCGTCGTTGTTGGTAATCAAGCCTACCGCTGTAGTGTCGTTTGCAAACTTGATGATTGAGTTGGAGGCGTGCATGGCCACTCAGTCATGGGTGAACAGGGAGTACAGGAGAGGGCTGAGAACGCACCCTTGTGGGGCCCCAGTTTTGAGGATCAGCAGGGTGGAGATGTTGTTACCTACCCTCACCACCTGGGGGCGGCCCGTCAGGAAGTCCAGGAGCCAGTTGCACAGGGCGGGGTCGAGACCCAGGGTCTCGAGCTTAATGACGAGTTTGGAGGGTACTATGGTGTTAAATGCTGAGCTGTAGTCGATGAACAGCATTCTCACATAGGTATTCCTCTTGTCTAGATGGGTTAGGGCAGTGTGCAGTGTGATTGAGATTGTGTCGTCTGTGGACCTGTTGGGGCGGTAAGCAAATTGGAGTGGGTCTAGGGTGTTAGGTAGGGTGGAGGTGATATGGTCCTTGACTAGTCTCTCAAAGCACTTCATGATGACGGAAGTGAGTGCTACTAGTCATGATAGTCATTTAGCTCAGTTACCTTAGCTTTCTTGGGAACAGGAACGATGGTGGCCCTCTTGAATCATGTGGGAACAGCAGACTGGGATAAGGATTGATTGAATATGTCCATAAACACACCAGCCAGCTGGTCTGCGCATGCTCTGAGGACACGGCTGGGGATGCCGTCTGGGCCGGCAGCCTTGCAAAGGTTAACACGTTTAAATGTTTTACTCACGTTAGCTGCAGTGAAGGAGAGCCCGTAGGTTTTGGTAGCGGGCTGTGTCAGTGGCACTATATTGTCCTCAAAGTGAGAAAAGAAGTTGTTTAGTTTGTCTGGGAGCAAGACATCCTGGTCCACGACGGGGCTGGTTTTCCTTTTGTAGTCCGTGATTGACTGAAGACCCTGCCACATACCTCTCGTGTCTGAGCCGTTGAATTGCGACTCTACTTTGTCTCTATACTGACACTTAGCTTGTTTGATTGCCTTGCGGAGGGAATAGCTACACTGTTTGTATTCGGTCATGTTTCCTGTCACCTTGCCCTGCTTAAAAGCAGTGGTTAGCGCTTTCAGTTTTGCGCGAATGCTGCCATCAATCCACGGTTTCTGGTTGGGGAATGTTTTAATAGACGCTGTGGGTACAACATCACCGATGCACTCGCTAATGAACTCGCTCACCGAATCAGCGTATTAATCTATGTTATTGTCCGACGCTATGCGGAACATATCCCAGTCCACGTGATCGAAGCAATCTTGAAGCGTGGAATTCGATTGGTCGGACCAGCGTTGAACAGACCTGAGCACGAGCGCTTCCTGTTTTAGTTTCTGTCTATAGGCTGGGAGAAACAAAATGGAGTCGTGATCAGATTTTCCGAAAGGAGGGTGGGGGATGGCTTTATATGCATCGCGGAAGTTAGAATAACAATGATCCAAGGTTTTGCCAGCCCAGGTCGCGCATTCGATATGCTGATAAAATTTAGGGAGCCTTGTTTTCAGACTAGCCTTGTTAAAATCCCCAGCTACAATAAATGCAGCCTCAGGATATGTGATTTCCAGTTTACATAGAGTCAAATGAAGTTCTTTCAGGGCCGTCGATGTGTCTGCTTGGGGAGGATATACACGACTGTGATTATGATCGAAGAGAATTCTCTTGGTAGATAATACGGTCGGCATTTGATTGTAAGGAATTCTAGGTCAGGTGAACAAAAGGACTTGAGTTCCTGTATGTTGTTATGATCACACCACGTCTCGTTAGTCATAAGGCATACACCCCCGCCCTAATTCTTACCAGAGAGATGTTTGTTTCTGTCGGCGTGAAGAAACCAGGTGGCTGTACCGACTGATGACGTATGCCGAGTGAGCCATGTTTCAGTGAAACAAAGAACGTTACAATCTCTGATGTCTTTCTGGAAGGCAACCCTTGCTCGGATTTCGTCTACCTTGTTGTCAAGAGACTGGACATTGGCGAGTAGTATACTCGGGAGCGGTGCACCCGTCTACGGAGCCTGACCAGAAGACCGCATCCGTCTGCCCCTTCTGCGGCGCCGTTGTTTTGGGTCGCCGGCTGGGATCCTATCTATTGTCCTGGGTGGTGGACCAAACAGAGGATCCGCTTCGGGAAAGTCGTATTCCTGGTTGTAATGTTGGTGAGTTGACGTTGCTCTTACATCCAATAGTTCCTCCCGACTGTATGCAATAAAACCTAAGATTTCCTGGGGTAACAATGTAAGAAATAACACATAAAAAAATGTAATACTGCATAGTTTCCTAGGAACGCAAAGCGAGGCGGCCATCTCTGTCGGCGCCGGAAGTACTATATAGAATCTATACTGAGATCAGGTGACAGATCATGTGACACTTAGATTGCACACAGGTGGACTTTATTTCTGTAATTATGTGACTTCTGAAGGTAATTGGTTTCACCAGATCTGATTTATGGGCTTCATAGCAAAGGGGGTGAATATATATGCACGCACCACTTTTCAGTTGAATTTTTTAAAACATTTCTTAAACAAGTTATTTTTCTTATTTCACTTCACCAATTTGGACTATTTTGTGTATGTCCATTGCATGAAATCCAAATAAAAATATATTTAAATTACAGGTTGTTATACAACAAAATAGGAAAAACGCCAAGGGGGATGAATACCTTTGCAAGGCACTGTACGTACTTTATTATTATTGTCACGTTCCTGACCTGTTTTCTCTTGTTTTTGTATGTGTTTAGTTGGTCAGGGCGTGAGTTGGGGTGGGCATTCTATGTATTGTGTTTCTATGTTGGGTTTAATGTGTTGCCTGATATGGTTCTCAATTAGAGGCAGGTGTTTGACGTTTCCTCTGATTGAGAACCATATTAAGGTAGGCTGTTCTCACTGTTTGTTGGTGGATGATTGTCTTCCGTGTCTGTATATATGTTCGTACCACACGAGACTGTAGTAACGGCTTTCCTCTTCCTCTTCATCCGAAGAGGAGGAGCATGGATTGAACCAAGACGCAGCGTTGTGATAAGACATGATTTTTAATAAACAAAACGGAAAACACGACGAACACTTGAATAATTACAAAACAATAAACAACGTAGACAGACCTGGACGACGAACTTACATGAAACACGAAGAACGCATGAACAGGAAAACTGACTACATAAAACGAACGAACAAACAAAACCGAAACAGTCCCGTGTGGCGTAACATACACAGACACTGACACAGGAGACAACCACCCACAACAAACAATGTGAAAACGCCTACCTTAATATGGCTCTCAATCAGAGGAAATGAAAACCACCTGCCTCTAATTGAGAGCCATATCAGGTCACCCTTTAACCAACATAGAAACACATAACATAGACTACCCACCCAAACTCACGCCCTGACCGTCAAACACATACAATATAACAGAAAACCGGTCAGGAACGTGACAACTGTAGCGTTTGTTTGTAGTCTGTACCTGTTCGTGCGTTCTTCGTGTATTTGTAAGTTCTCATGTTTTAGGTCAGTCTACGTCGTTTATTTGTTTTGTAGTTTGTTTAAGAGTTTTCGTGTTTCGTCGTTCTGTTAATAAATATTCATTATGTCTTCATCACCCGCTGCGCCTTGGTCCGCTCATTCACCACAAGACGACCGTTACAGAATCACCCACCAACCAAGGACCAAGCGGCGGACTAAAAAGCAACAGCAGCGATCGCAGGATTTCTGGACATGGGAGGAAATACTGGACGGTAAAGGTCCATGGGCTCAACCTGGAGAATATCGCCGCCCTCGTGAAGAGCTGGAGGCAGCTAAAGCCGAGCGGCGGCGGTATGAGGAGGCAGCACGGAAGCAGGAGAAGGATCTGGGCTACACTATGTGGGAGGAGATCGACAGGTGGGCGATCGACCCAAGGAGAGTGCCGGAGCCTGCCTGGGATTCTCTGGCACAGTGTGAGGAGGGATACCGGCGAATGGAGGCAGCACGACGACGCGGTAGGAAGCCTGTTAGTCAAGCCCAAAAATGTATTGGGGGGGGGGGGGGGGGATAAAGGGTAGTGTGGCGAAGTCAGGTAGGAGACCTGCGCCAACTTCCCGATCTTACCGTGGAGAGCGAGAGTACGGGCAGACACCATGTTATGCGGTAGAGCGCACGGTGTCTCCTGTACGTGTGCATAGCCCGGTGCGGGTTATTCCACCTCCCCGCACTGGCAGGGCTAGATTGAGTATTGAGCCGGATGTCATGAAGCCGGCCCAACGCATCTGGCCACCAGTGCGTCTCCTCGGGCCGGCATACATGGCACCAGCCTTACGCATGGTGTCCCCGGTTCGCCTACATAGCCCAGTGCGGGTTATTCCACCTCCCCGCACTGGTCGGGCTACGGGGAGCATACAACCAGGTAAGGTTGGGCAGGCTCAGTGCTCAAGGGAGCCAGTACACCTGCATGGTCCGGTATATCCGGCGCCACCTCCCCGCCCCAGCCCAGTACCACCAGTGCCTACACCACGCACCAGGCTTCCTGTGCGTCTCCAGAGCCCTGTTCCTCCTCCACGCACTAGCCCTATGGTGCGTGTCTTCAGCCCGGTACCACCAGTTCCGGCACCACGCACCAAGCCTCCTGTGCATCTCCAGAGCTCTGTTCCTCCTCCACGCACTAGCCCTGTGGTGTGTGTCTCCAGCCCAGTACCTCCAGTTCCGGTACCACGCACCAAGCCTCCTGTGCGCCTCCAGAGTCCTGTGCGTCCTGTTGCTGCTCCCCGCACTAGCCTGAAGGTGCGTGTCCTTAGCCCGGTACCTCCAGTTCTGGCACCACGCACCAGGCCTACAGTGCGCCTCAGCCGGCCAGAGCCTGCCGTCTGCCCAGCGGCGCCTGAACTGCCCGTCTGCCCAACGCCGTATGAACTGCCCGTCTGCCCAACGCCGTCTGAGCTATCCGTCTGCCAAGCGCCGCCTGAACTGCCCGTCTGTCCTGAGCCTGCAAAGCCGCCCGTCTGTACTGAGCCTTCAAAGCCGCCCGTCTGTCCTGAGCCTTCAGAGCCGTCCGCCAGACAGGAGCCGCTAGAGCCGTCCGCCAGACAGGAGCCGCTAGAGCCGTCCGCCAGACAGGAGCCGCTAGAGCCGTCCGCCAGACAGGAGCAGCCAGAGCCTTCCGCCAGACAGGAGCAGCCAGAGCCGTCCGCCAGCCATGACCAGCCAGAGCCGTCAGCCAGCCATGACCAGCCAGAGCCGTCAGCCAGCCATGACCAGCCAGAGCCGTCAGCCAGCCATGACCAGCCGGAGCCGTCCGCCAGCCATGACCAGCCAGAGCCGTCAGCCAGCCATGACCAGCCAGAGCCGTCAGCCAGCCATGACCAGCCAGAGCCGTCAGCCAGCCATGACCAGCCGGAGCCGTCAGCCAGCCATGACCAGCCGGAGCCGTCAGCCAGCCATGACCAGCCAGAGCCGTCAGCCAGCCATGACCAGCCAGAGCCGTCAGCCAGCCATGACCAGCCAGAGCCGTCCCTCAGTCCGGAGCTGCCGTCCCTCAGTCCGGAGCTGCCGTCCCTCAGTCCGGAGCTGCCCCTTAGTCCGGAGCTTCCCCTCATTCCGGTGCTGCCCCTTAGTCCAGTGGGGTTAATTTGGAGGGTGGTCATTGGGAGGAGGCTACAAAAGCGGGGATTGACTATGGTGGGATGGGGACCACGCCCAGAGCCTGAGCCGCCACCGTGGACAGATGCCCACCCAGACCCTCCCCTAGACTTTTGGTGGTGCGCCCGGAGTTCGCACCTTGAGGTGGGGGTTATGTCACGTTCCTGATCTGTTTTCTCTTGTTTTTGTATGTGTTTAGTTGGTCAGGGCGTGAGTTGGGGTGGGCATTCTATGTATTGTGTTTCTATGTTGGGTTTAATGTGTTGCCTGATATGGTTCTCAATTAGAGGCAGGTGTTTGACGTTTCCTCTGATTGAGAACCATATTAAGGTAGGCTGTTCTCACTGTTTGTTGGTGGGTGATTGTCTTCCGTGTCTGTATGTATGTTCGTACCACACGGGACTGTAGCGTTTGTTTGTAGTCTGTACCTGTTCGTGCGTTCTTCGTGTATTTGTAAGTTCTCATGTTTTAGGTCAGTCTACGTCGTTTATTTGTTTTGTAGTTTGTTTAAGAGTTTTCGTGTTTTGTCGTTCTGTTAATAAATATTCATTATGTCTTCATCACCCGCTGCGCCTTGGTCCACTCATTCACCACAAGACGACCGTTACAATTATTATTATTCATATTTCTGTACATTGTTGTTGTTGTTGAGATGACCTTGTAAAATAAACCCCCAAATGACTGGTAATAGATACCTGTGTCTGTGTGGAGTTGTCATCTTTGGTCTTTGATTGTGGCAGAGTTAAGTGGCCAACTACTGTACAGTGGCACATTATATTAAAAGAAGGACCCACCATACCTCCAGATCCACTCCCAGACGTACCAGTAGAGTACACTGTACTGTCCCTCCCCTCACTAGGGAGCAGAGACAACCCTGCTGTCTTCAAGGAAAAGTCCTATGAAAATCTGCTGTTATAATCACAACATCTTCACACCATAACATCACTTGATTGTGGGACAGTTGTTAGCAGTTGATGTTACTCTACAATAACACAGACCCCAAAGCAAATAAGGTGGAGGAAAATAGTTGTATTCTTATTCAAAGAGGATGAATCATGCAGGGAGGTAGATGGTAGATGTTCATGCTCCCCTGTTCTCAGTGATTCTCCCTCAGTGATTCTCTCCTGTGATTCGCCCCCTGTGATTCTCTCCTGTGATTCTCTCCTGTGAATAAAGGGACAGGATGTAGTTTATAACCCAGCCCTAGCCTGTGGTTGACCAAGTAGAAATCCTTGCAATATAACAAGTATCATATTTCAGGCTCACTGTACAGACAAATTCTTCCCATTTCTCTGACCCATTGCTCATTAATTCCCTATTACAGAAAAAACACTGTAGACTTGTTGCACCCATGACAACTACTGTGATTATTATTATTTGACCATGCTGGTCATTTATGAACATTTGAACATCTTGGCCATGTTCTGTTCTAATCTCCACCCGGCACAGCCAGAAGAGGACTGGCCACCCCTCATAGCCTGGTTCCTCTTTAGGTTTCTTCCTAGGTTTTGGCCTTTCTAGGGAGTTTTTCCTAGCCACCGTGCTTCTACACCTGCATTGCTTGCTGTTTGGGATTTTAGGCTGGGTTTCTGTACAGCACTTTGAGATATCAGCTGATGTAAGAAGGGCTATATAAATAGATTTGATTTGAATACAACTGGCACAAAGCCATTGGTTATTTATCATTTACAGGGTAACCTATACTGGATGCATCATACTCCAGCATCTGTTTAGATATACTCCTTTATCTATGACCACATCATTTGCCTTCTATTGGAAGTCAAAGCATTATTCAAATAGTATCTGGTAGTTAGTGTGCCTATCCCTAACCATGACCCTGACTAACCCTAACCCTAGCTTCATGTTCACACCCCAGCTCAACCCTAATCCTAAGCACCTGTCTGCCACCATATTCACCCATTAGGGATTCTATCAGGGAATAGCGTTGAGCAGGGCTGTGGACATTAATTTAAGGGAAGTGAAAATTAATTTAAGAGAAGTTAGGATTCACACCCTATATTTCCTTGAGTATTAGATAATAAGACTGCTGATATGTAAATCAGGCCATTTAAAATATTGTGGGTGAAACCAGTGTAGGTTGCCTCTGTGTTGTGTTTGATTGGCTTACATTTGACCAAAGGATCAGGGTTGGTGTTGATCTTTACTTCTCTGAAAAGGAAAGGAAAAACTTCCTTAAACAAATGCTGTGCTTCCCTTCTACACCAACTCCTCTCTTCCACCTGAGTACAGTAGACAGGGCAGGGCAATATAACAATAATCTCCTTTCACAAAGCAGTGCAATATAATGAAACACAATGTACAGTATGAAATGTAAATGTAAAGTAGCATATGGACCTAGGCTATCCAACTTTCCCAATGACAGCCAGGCGTTATGTACAGTAGTGCCATGCACTTGTGAACATAGCTAGCCTTGGACAGTAAATATATGTTCCACATATCCTAAAGGCCCAGTGCAGTCAAAAACATGTTTTCCCTCTGTTTTATATATATATTGACACTATGAGTTTGGAATAATACTATGAAATTGTGAAAACGATGATAATGTCTGTTTAGTGTAAGAGCTGTTTGAAAAGACTTTCTGAAATGTCAGCCTGTTTTGGTGGGATGGAGTTTTTTGCCTTCAATGGTGACATCAACATGCTGTCTTACTTAATAGACCAATAAGAAAGAGAGTTCCAAACCTACCTGCCAATAACAGCAAATTTTCTCTCTGCCAAACCTCTCTGCCAATAACAGCTAACCTCCCCACTCAGACCACACTCAGACAGTACTGGAACAGTTCTTGCTTGAGAAATGTCCTTTTGCTAAGAAGCTATCGCTGTTTCTTTTTGACCATTTTAATTGAAAACAATCACAATAAAGTAATTAATTGTTACTCAGAATTGTTTTTATATTGAGATAAAACGTCTGCTTTGGACCTTTAACAAGCATAGCACATGACATACCTGATAAGGAAAGGAAAAACATCCATAAACAAATACTGTGCTGCCAGTATACAGTACACTAATTCCTCTGGAAAGTATAAATGAACAAGGAAAGGGGACATGAATACACATGCTAGTCAAATGACGCCATGTACAGCAAAAAGTACAGTAACTAGCTAACATGTACAGTATTCATAGATTACAAGATTTAAAAAATGCCAATATAATTGTAGGATGCCATAATAATAATATGTCAGGGACCATATAAAATCATTATCGGAGCTTTTACATATATACTGTGGAAGGACCACCAGAGGGCAGGCTGGGCTCACGGATGGTAGCCCAACAAGGCATGGGAGACAAGGTAACCAGAGGCAATTAAGCACAGCTGACACTACTAATGAGATATTCTCCTTCCCCTATAAGAGAGAGTATGGAACCAGCAGAGAGGGAAACTATCTCTGGAAGATGGCCACCGAGACAGAGGAGCTATCTATGAAGAACCATTAAGACGGTGACAATGCCGTGACTTTTTGTTGTAGTTTAAAGACAAGCATATTGTGTGTCTGTTTTGATCTGGAGAAGAAGATATGTTTTCTTTTTCCTTTGGGAGATTTTCGTTGATTACGTTGGAGTGTTTGTGTTGACCAAATGCCCTCAATATAGAACTATGTTCAATCAAGAAAACCTACTCCTGACTCGTTTGTTCCACCTTCCTGCTTTTGAGTGACGTCCAATTACTTGGTCCGCTCACAATACTGAGTGTACAAAATGTTAGCAACACCTGCTCCTTCCATGACATAGACTGACTAGGTGAATCCAGTTGAAAGCTATGAACCCTTATTGATGTCACTTGTTAAATCCACTTCAATCAGTGTAGATGAAGGAAAGGAGACAGGTTAAAGAAGGATTTTTAAGCCTTGAGACAATTAAGACATGGATTGTGTATGAGTGTCATTCAGAGGGTGAATTGGCAAAACAAAAGATTTAAGTGCCTTTGAACGGGGTATGGTTGTAGGTGCCAGGAGTGTGTCATGAACTGCAATGCTGTTTGCTTTTTCACCCTCAACAGTTTCCCGTGTGCATTTTATTTTAATTTTTTATTTCACCTTTATTTAACCAGGTAGGCTAGTTGAGAACAAGTTCTCATTTGCAACTGCGACCTGGCCAAGATAAAGCATAGCAATTCGACACATACAACAACACAGAGTTACACATGGAATAAACAAAACATACAGTCAGTAATACAGTAGAAAAATAAGTCTATATACAATGTGAGCAAATGAGGTGAAATAAGGAAGGTAAAGGCAAAAAAGGCCATGGTGGCGAGGTAAAAACAATATAGCAAGTAAAACACTGGAATGGTAGATTTGCAGTGGAAGAATGTGCAAAGTAGAAATAGAAATAAATCTATAAATACAGTAGGGGAAGAGGTAGTTGTTTGGGCTA
The DNA here is from genome assembly GCF_016432855.1 of Salvelinus namaycush. Taxonomy (NCBI): domain Eukaryota; kingdom Metazoa; phylum Chordata; class Actinopteri; order Salmoniformes; family Salmonidae; genus Salvelinus; species Salvelinus namaycush. The sequence goes on along the minus strand of NC_052311.1, from coordinate 62,195,090 downwards.
AATTATAGATGGGCTATGTACAGGTGCATCAAGAATGGTCCACCAACCAAAGGACATCCAACCAACTTGACACAACTGTGGGAAACACTGGAGTCAACATGGGCCAGCATCTCTGTGGAACGTTTTCGACAACATGTAGAGTCCATGCCCCAATGAATTGAGGCAGTTCTGAGAGCAGAATCAAATCAAATGTATTTATGAAGCCCTTTTTACATCAGCAGATGTCACAAAGTGCTTATACAGAAACCCAGCCTAAAACTAAAAACAGCAAGCAATGCAGATGTAGAAGAACAGTGGCTAGGAAAAACTCCCTAGACAGGCAGGAACCTAGGAAGAAAACAAGAGAGGAACCAGGCTCTGAAGGGTGGCCAGTCCTCTTCTGGCTGTGCTGGGTGGTTATTATAAGAGTACATTGCCATTAAGGCCAGATTGTTCTTCAAGATGTTCAAACGTTCATAAATGACCAACAAATTCAAATAATAATCACAGTGGTTGTAGAGGGTGCAACAGGTCAGTACCTCAGGAGTAAATGTCAGTTGGCTTTTCATAGCTGAGCATTCAGAGGTCGAGGGGGATTAACTCAATATTAAGAAGGATTGATTATGATTTCCATGAGATAATTTCACTGTAACCTACCTCTTCCACAACAGTGTACAGTAGACAGGGTAGACAGGGAAGAGGTAAGGGGGCAGGGGATGTTTATGAGGGGGAACACAGAAGGAGAGCGAAGTGTGCGACAGTAAAAAGGGCACTTACACCACCAAAAGGAATGTACACTAATATCAGGCATGGGAACTGTTCAGATTTTGTGTAATTAAATGACATGAAATACAACACTTGTTACATGAGCAGGCAGAACATTCAGGCTCTAAATAGAGATTAGTACAATATCCCACTGTTCAACTCAGCTCTCATGTTTTGATGTTGTTATCATTGGGTGCCTGTTCTCTTTCTCAGGGCTTTATGTTGGTTAATATGACCTCTTACCCTCAATCTGAGAGCTTTGTAATACAGCATGTGGGTACTTATGTTGGTTTCATAGAATAGCTGAATGTCTTTCGCATGACCAGTTTGCTCCTCTATTCATGCTCCTTGGTTGGACAGTGAGATAATGACAGGCAGCATACCTTTTCCTCCACTGTTCATAAATCAAACCTGATCTGGCATAGACACACATAGGTGTGCTCAGGTGTTCCCTGATAGGGACCTGTCCCCACAGATTACAAAATTCTACAGGTGTTGACCTGGGAGATGTGAAGGAAATGTGTTTTTGCCTTGTTACACAAACACTGCCAGGAATAACAGAGGGAGATTTCTCAATATTTGGGAAAATTGTGAAATGGGAATGTCAATGATATAGGTACTGTATGTTAAAGTTTTACGTTACAATATCACAGACACGATATATGATACTTGATTTACAGTGTGGACCGTTCTATTCTGTAATTGTTGACTACATTATAAACATTTAACACATTTTGTTGTCATGGTGTTTTTGTAAGAGACTAGCCCTTTCCAATCTAGTAAAGCTGTCATCAGAACATATATATATGTATAAAAAATGGTATCACCTTTATTTAACCAGGTATGCCAGTTGAGAACAAGTTCTCATTTACAACTGCGACCTGGTCAAGATAAAGCAAAGCAGTGCGACACAAACAAGATTAGGGAGGTAAGGCATTAAATAGGCCATAGTGGCAAAGTAATTACAATTTAGCAATTAAACACTGGAGTGATAGATGTGCAGAAGATGAATGTGCAAGTAGAGATACTGGGGTGCGAAGGAGTAAAACAATAAAATAAATAACAATATGGGGATGAGGTAGTTGCATGGGCTATTTACAGATGGACTATGTACAGTTGCAGTGATCTGTGAGCTGCTCTCACAGCTGATGTTTAAAGTTAGTGAGGGAGATTTGAGTCTCCAGCTTCACCGATTTTGGCAATTCGTTCCAGTCTTTGGCAGCAGAGAACTGGAAGGAAAGGCGGCCAAAGGAGATATAGGCTTTCAGGGTGAACCAGCGAAATATACCTGCTGGAGCGTGTGCTACGGGTGGGTGCTGCTATGGTGACCAGTGAGCTGAGATAAGGCGGGACTTTACCTAGCAAAGACTTGTAGATGACCTGGAGTCAGTGGGTCTGGGGACGAATATGAAGCGAGGGCCAGCCAACGAGAGCATACAGGTCGCAGTGGTGGGTAGTATATGGGGCTTTGGTGACAAAATGGATGGCACTGTGATAGACTACATCCAATTTACTGAGTAGAGTGTTGGAGGCTATTTTGTAAATAATTTCACCGAAGTCAAGGATTGGTAGGATAGTCAGTTTTACGAGGGTATGTTTGGCAGCATGATTGGATGCTTTGTTGCAAAATAGGAAGCCGATTCTAGATTTAATTTTGGATTGGAGATGCTTAATGTGGATCTGGAAGGAAAGTTTACAGTCTAACCAGACACCTAGGTATTTGTAATTGTCCACATATTCTAGGTCAGAACCGTCCAGAGTAGTGATGCTGGACGGGCGGGCAGGTGCAGGCAGCGATCTGTTGTAGAGCATATATTTAGTTTTACTTGCATTTAAGAGCAGTTGGAAGCCATGGAAGGAGAGTTGTATGGCATTGAAGCTCGTCTGGAGGTTAGCTAACACAGTGTCCAAAGAAGGGCCAGAAGTACACAGAATGGTGTCATCTGCGTAGAGGTGGAGGTGAAAATATTTGCAATGATTCTTTACTACAATATCATTGCCACAATAAGGCTACATACTGTATCAAAGTGTGAAGGAGTCAGACAGGAGGGATGAAGGGGGATAGGCGACTCAGAGATGACACACACTCTCTGTCACCATTTGTCAACCAGATTACCTTAATAGGTCATTCACACCATGCCACCAAGGAAATGTTTGTAGGCGGAAAAAACGACTAAATATGAGACCTCTTGTAGTTTGACAAGAACAAGTACTATATGATGGACACTGGGATATAAAGATATGATATTAACTTGTTTCCTGAGGAGTTTGTGTAGGGGGCTGGACCCCAAAATACCAATATAAAAGAGTAGGTGCACTCATAGACCACCAAAACACAATGGGGGAGACAAGAGGAAGGGTCCCACATGTTCTTCTACTGGCTTTGATACAAGGTAACATGTCTTATTTTTCAATAATACAAGTAACTCAGGGAGTTAAGTTTCAGTTTCATTTACTGTGAATTCACAAGTCCAGAAGATGGAGAAATGAAAGTGTAAGATAGAGACATTGGGAAAAAATTGAATTTAGTCATTACAACTTGTACTAAGGTGGATACAGTTTTAGACTAGATAGTTTGTGAAAACTTTATTTGATTGAGTACCTGTTTATTGTATTTGTATTATATCATTACCTAAGAAATTACAAAGTTGTATTTACCAGGTAGACTCTACCAAATGTAGACTAGTGACCTCAAGTTCATATTTGACCATCATGATATCACTTCAAAATAACAAAAATCTGTGAATTCGAATAATGTATGCCTTATTCGGCAACTGATTAGCTGGAAGAGGAACAAAAGTGGGTACATTCTGTTCTGTTCCAGGACCAGGATTGTTGACCACTGAATGTTAAAGATCCATCTTTCCACTCTTCTCCAGGTGTGCTGAGCTCCAGCACTGAGAATGTGCTTCTCTCTGAGAACCCGGGCTGTGGGGGCAACACGGTGACCTTGACGCTGTCTCCGGCCACTCAGCTGCAGAGCAGCAGCTGGGCTGTGGGGGACGCTCAGGTCCTGACCTGGTCGGGGGGCCAGCAGGCTGTGTTCCCGAGCCACAATGGCAGTGCCTCGGTGGACGTCAGCACGGGGACTCTGACCCTGACCTCCATCACAGTGGTCGAGTCAGGGTCTATGTGGTCCAGAGCACCAGCCCTCAGCTCACAGCCACCTCCACCCTCACTGTGATAGGTGAATCAGAGACATCAGCCCAGCTCACTATTAGATTAGTTAGATTAGACAAGTAATATCCTGAAGGCCCTGTGGGTCTTAATTGCCAATATAAAAGCTGTTTTTTGTTGTTGTTGAATAAATCAAAATGTTCCTTAAGGGCTTATAGTGCATTCATGATTCATTTGACAAGCAAAAATATAAATGAGACATGCAACAATTTCTCCGATTTTTCTGAATTACAGTTCATATAAGGAAATAAATTAATTAGGCCCTGTTAGGTTCTTATTTTTCAGAGTAAATAACTCACGGACACTAGAGAAGCTTTAACTAAGTTTATTCTTCCCAAAGGTTCTGTACAGCTGAAAACAGACAGCTAAAGATTTCAGACTTCACAGTTTATATACATCCTACTTAAAACACTACCCTTTCTCTCCAATCCTTACATTGTATGGCTCTACAGGAAGCTAATAAAGAGGGTAACAGGATTCCAAACATTTATTACTCTATTAAGAGAATCTGTCCTCACCTCCGGACCTCAACCCCTCTTTCATCTAATACACAGATGTCCATCTGTCTCCCCTGTATCAACACATCACTCCCATCTCCTCCATCAAACACATTCCAAAGCCTTCTGTCTTTCTTCTGAGAACCATTAACTTCTAACATAACTCAGTCTCTTTCATTTCCTATCATTAATTTAATATCTCAATGTTCAAAGTTTAGCTGATCCCAACAGCCCTAATCTATGGATCTCACATGACTGGGCAGAGGCGCAGCCATGGGTGGGCCTGGGAGGGCACAGGCCCACCCACTTGGGAGCGAGGCCCACCCAATGGGGAGCCAGGCCCAGCCAATGGGGAGCCAGGCCCAGCCAATCAGAATGAGTTTTTCCCCACAAAAGGGCTTCTTAACAGAAATAAATACTCCTCAACATCCCGCCCCTCCTCCCCTCAGTCGATCCCGCAGGTGAAGAAGCCAGATGTGGAGGTGTGGTTATACGTGGTCTGCGGTTATGAGGCCGGTCGGACGTACTGCCAAATTCTCTAAAATGCTTTGAATAAAGAAAAAATGCACGCTCCCTCAAAACTTGAGACATCTGTGGCATTGGGTTGTGTTACAAAACTGCACATTTTAGAGTGGCCTTTATTTATCCCCAACACAAGGTGCAACTCTGCAATGATAATGCTGTTTAATCATTTTCTTGACATGCCACACCTGTCACGTGAATGGATTATCTTGACAAAGGCTAAAATGCTCACTAACAGAGATGTAAACAGATGTGTGCACAAATTTTGAAAGAAATAAGATTTTTGTGTACATGGAACATTTCTGGGATCTTTTATTTCAACTCATGAAACATGGGACCAACACTTTACATGTTGCGTTTATATTTTTGTTCGGTGTAGAAATGAAAGGTTGTTTCTAACGGTGTAGAACCGTCAACCTATGTTGAACACACCCTTGTTGGTCTACCTGTGCCAGGTGTATTTGAGTGGCCTTTTGTATAGAAGCCTTCCTGTTTGTGTCAATCAGGAGATCTGAGAGGACGGGAGTTCTGGTGGTTTAAAGTTAATAGGAATTATTGTGAATGTAGTGCTTTTAGGCAATGGTGCCCATATTCTACCTAGAACTGCTCTCCTTCTCCCTGGGCACTCCCTCCGTGAGTGTACCAACACATTGTCTGTCAATAAAATGTATAAACCTAGTGATATTTGTTAGTGAGAAATCTGACATTGCTGTGTTAAAGTCTGTCTTGTAGGACAACTGTACGGAGCTCATGGAGCTGAAGATGCATTGAAATGATAAAGTCCTATTGAGATTGTACCTTTCTTGTGACGCTGAAAATGAAAATAAATTTGCATCCTAATATTGTTGTCTGATTCCCATGCTCCACTCCTTGATGCAAAGAACCTTTAGCTCAGTCCTGAGGACCTCATCTCATGTATAAAAGCTGCGTAGTATGGTTACAGGAATAGGTTACTGTTAAACCCTATGTTACATATTTTAACAGAACAATACCAACAATCACTAATGCTCCTTTTCATTTTGTGCTGACTGAAAACATGTCATAAATTATGATTCATTTGAGATGGCAGAGTTGATGCTAAAATAAGTTCCACTCATCACACTCTTCAAATCCTTGACCATAGATATACAGTGGCTTGCAAAACTATTCACCCCCCTTGGCATTTTTCCTATTTTGTTGCCTTACAACATGAAATTAAAATGGATTTTTGGGGGGTTTGTATCATTTGATTTACACAACATGCCTACCACTTTGAAGATGCAGAATATTTTTTATTGTGAAAAAAATAACAAATGAGACAAATATACAGAAAACTTGAGCGTGCATAACTATTCACCCTCCCCCCAAAGTCAATACTTTGTAGAGCCACCTTTTGCAGCAATTACATCTTCAAGTCTCTTGGGGTATGTCTCTATAAGCTTGGCACATCTAGCCACTGGGATTTTTACCCATTCTTCATGGCAATACTGCTCCAGCTCCTTCAAGTTGGATGGGTTCCACTGGTGTACAGAAATCTTTAAGTCATACCACAGATTCTCAATTGGATTGAGGTCTGGGCTTTGACTAGACCATTCCAAGACATTTAAATGTTTCCCCTTATACCACTCAAGTGTTGCTTTAGCAGTATGCTTAGGGTCATTGTCCTGCTGGAAGGTGAACCTCCGTCCCAGTCTGAAATCTCTGGAAGACTGAAACAGGTTTCCCTCAAGAATTTCCCTGTATTTAGCGCCCATCCATCATTCCTTAAATTCTGACCAGTTTCCCAGTACCTGCAGATGAAAAACATCCCCACAGCATGATGCTGCCACCACCATGCGAGGTGGTGGTGTTGCGCCAAACGTAACGTTTTCCTTGATGGCCAAAAAGCTACATTTTAGTCCCATCTGACCAGATTCATATACATTTACATTTAAGTCATTTAGCAGACGCTCTTATCCAGAGCTTTCTTCCATATGTTTGGGGAGTCTCCCACATGCTTTTAGGCAAACACCAAACGTGTTTACTTATTTTTTTCTTTAAGCAATGGCTTTTTTCTGGCCACTCTTACATAAAGGCCAGGTCTGTGGAGTGTACGGCTTAAAGTGGTCCTATGGACAGATACTCCAATCTCCGCTGTGGAGCTTTGCAGCTCCTTCAGGGTTATCTTTGGTCTCTTTGTTGCTCTCTGATTAATGCCCTCCTTGCCTGGTCCATGAGTTTGGGTGGGCGGCCCTCTCTTGGCAGGTTTGTTGTGGTGCCCTATTCTTTCAATTGTTTTGTAATGGAATATAATTTCTAATTTATAAGCTCCGTGGGATGTTCAAAGTTAGGGATAATTTTTTATAACCCAACCCTGATCTGTACTTCTCCACAACTTTGTCCCCGAACTGTTTGGAGAGCTCCTTGGTCTTCATGGTGCAGCTTGTTTAGTGGTGTTGCAGACTCTGGGGCCTTTCAGAACAGGTGAATATATATACTGAGATCATGTGACAGATCATGTGACACTTAGATTGCACACAAGTGGACTTTATTTAATAACTAATTATGTGACTTCTGAAGGTAATTGGTTGCACCAGATCTTATTTAGGGGCTTCATAGCAAAGGAGGTGACTACATATGCACGCACCACTTTTCCTTGTAGAAATCTTTTGAATTTTTTGAAACAAGTTATTTTTCTAATTTCACTTCACCAATTTGGACTATTTTGTGTATGTCCATTACATGAAATCCAAATAAAAATCAATTTAAATGACAGGTTGTAATGCAACAAAATAGGAAAAACACCAAGGGGGATGAAAACTTTTGCAAGGCACTGTAACTACTGTTAAGATAGCCTGGTTGTACAATGGCTTGCAGTGTAATACAACAATTCTGCCTGTCTGATATGGTGTAGAGATACTGGTTTCGTTTGAGTGTGCACCTGTGTGTGTCCTTGTCTCTGTTTGTACTTTTGTGTGTGTGTGTGCATAGAAGTGCTGACTTAATTGATGACCATGTCTGTGTTGGCATTTTGTCAGGGCCAGGTGACTGATGACTTGGCTGTTGGCCTTAATCATATACATCAAGCTGTGTGAATTGAGTATGGTTGTTTGAAGGTCAGCCATACTCATGGCATGTATCGGTACAATTCTGCAAGTCACCATTGTTATAGACACGTTTGTAATCAAAACTGGTTGTCTTTATCCTTTCCCAGAATTGTGTTTCCTCTGGTTTCTGTTAAGTGTTTCCCTCTCTCTCTCTCTCCCTCTCTATCTCACCCAGAGAACCTGTTTCTGCTGTGAGACTGGTGGCCAACAACACAGGAGACTTAGTGGAGTTCAATGGAACCGCTGAGCCTCTTTATCTCAATATCAGCAGTGAGTATGTCAAGCTTTGACTGACTCTTTACAGTGATTTGGGAGTGACACAATAACACACCTACAATCATATGGCCAATGATGTATGATTTATCATGATCAATTGATTTTGCTCAAGAACACATAGGCTCCCTGAATATCCCTTCAAGCGACGGGTTCCTCTCTACCACCAGGCCTCATTGGGTATCTACTACAATTCCATATTAGAGACATTATATATAGGATGCCACTTTTCCAACAAAGTCAGTTGGATAAATTTCGGTCCTGCTAGAGCTGCCCCGGTCAACTGTAAGGGCTGTTATTGTGAAGTGGAAACATCCAGGGGCAACAACAGCTCAGCCGCGTAGTGGTAGGCCACACAAGCTCACAGAACGGGACAGCAGGTTTCTGAAGCACATAGCGAAAAAATATTATCTATCCTCGGTTGCAACACTCACTATCGAGTTCCAAACTGCCTCTGGAAGCAACGTCAGCACAAGAACTGTTCGTCGGGAGCTTTATAAAATGGGTTTCCATGGTTGAGCAGCCGCACTCAAGCCTAAGATCATCATGCGCAATGCCAAGCATCGGCTGGAAATTTAGAGGGGTTGGGTTAAATGCAAATGACACATTTCAGTTGAAGGCATTCAGTTACACAACTGATTAGGTATCCCCCTTTCCCTATCCCTTCATCTGCTGTGGTGTAAAAGTCAACGAGTCACACTTTGTTTGTTAAGGTGACCTTGTGTGTGTCGAGGTGTGTTACTCTCTCTCAGGTGGGTTGTGGGTTCTAGTCCCAGATACAATACAACATATCTGTTGTGTTTGACACCTGTGTTGTATTAATGTACATTTACATCAAAACCCCAAGCCAATATGGAAGCCCAGAGATTAGTATTGAAATTACTCTCCATCAAGGGATAGATGGCAGGTTTTGGAAAAACATTTTACCATTTGGCTAATTTCCAACTTCCTTGTATCGCAACCCCATTCATCTCTCCTGTCCAGGATGATATCTGACTTTAGAAGAGTTACAGCTGGACCGTGTAGATACAGTGACTAGAGTGATATGTGTGGAGGCAACACCTGTGGTTAGTGGGTTTGTATAATAAAGGGTAAACAGAGAGACAGATGGATTAATGTCTCTATTAAATCACAGTCAATATTACCGAGTGCAAACACGCAGTAATAAAAATACTGCAAAAAGCTTTGATGTAGATGGCATATTCACTCTTAGACAAAATAGTTCCAAAAGGGTTCTTTGCTAAGGGATAGGGTTCTGCCAAGAACCGTTTTCATCTGAAGAACCCATTTTTGGTAATTGTTTATTTAATTCCCACTAAGCACAAACCAGATAGGATGGCGTATAGCTGCAGAATGCTGTGGTAGCCATGCTGGTTAAGTGTGCCTTGAATTCTAAATAAATCACAGACAGTGTCAACAGCAAGCACCCCCACACCATCACACCTCCATCTCCATAATTCACAGTGGGAACCATACATGCAGAGATCATCCTTTCACCTACTCTGGGTCTCACAAAGACACAGCGGTTGGAACCAAAAATCTCAAATATGGACTCATCAGACCAAAGGACAGATTTCCACAAGTCTAATGTTCAATGCTGGTGTTCCTTGGCCCAAGCACGTCCCTTCTTATTATTGGTGTCCTTTAGCAGTGTTTTTTTTGCTGCAATTTGACCACGAAGGCCTGATTCACGCAGTGTCCTCTGAACAGTTGATGTTGAGATGTGTCTGTTACTTTAACTCTGTTAAGCATTTATATGGGCTGCAATTTCTGAGGCTGTTAACTCTAATGAAATTATCCTGTGCAGCAGAGGTAACTCTGAGTCTTCCTTTCCTGTGGCGGTCCTCATGTAAGCCAGTTCCATCATAGCGCTTGATGGTTTTTGCGACTGCACTTGAAGAAACTTTCAACGTTTTTGACATTTTCTGGATTGACTGACCTTCATGTCTTAAAGTAATGATGGACTGTCGTTTCTCTTTGCTTATTTTAACTGTTCTTGCCATAATATGGACTTCGTCTTTTACCAAATAGGGCTATCTTCTGTATACCACCTCTATCTTGTCACAACACAACTGATTGGCTCAAACGCATTAAGAAGGAAAGAAATTCTACAAATCAACTTTTAACAAGGCACACCTGTTAATTGAAATGTATTCCTGGTGACTACCTCATGAATCTGGTTGAGAAAATGCCAAGAGTGTACAAAACTGTCATCAAGGCAAAGGGTAGCTACATTGAAGTTACTACATGATTCCATTTGTGTTTTTTCATAGTTTTGATGTCTTCACTATTATTCTACAATGTATAAAATAGTAAAAATAAAGAAAAACACTGAGTAGGTCTGTCCAAACTTTTGACTGTTACTATTTATATATATATAAAGGTAGGGGTGGAATACACATCTCATGAAAAAAGAAACGTCCTCTCACTGTCAACTGCGTTTATTTTCAGCAAACTTAACGTGTATAAATATTTGTATGAACATAAGATTCAACAACTGAGACATAAACTGACCAAGTTCCACAAACATGTGACTAACAGAAATTGAATAATTTGTCCCTGAACAACAGGGGGGGGGGGTCAAAATCAAAAGTAATAGTCAGTATCTGGTGTGGCCACCAGCTGCATTAAGTACTGCAGTGCATCTCTTCCTCATGGACTGCACCAGATGTGTCAGTTCTTGCTGTGAGATGTTACCCCACTCTTCCACCAAGGCACCTGCAAGTTCCCGGACATTTCTGGGGGGAATGGCCCGAGCACACATCCTCTGCTCCAACAGGTCCCAGACGTGCTCAATGGGATTGAGATCTGGGCTCTTCGCTGGCCATGGCAGAACACTGACATTCCTGTCTTGCAGGAAATCACGCACAGAACGAGCAGTATGGCTGGTGGCATTGTCATGCTGGAGGGTCATGGCAGGATGAGCCTGCAGGAAGGGTACCACATGAGGGAGGAGGATGTCTTCCCTGTAACGCACAGCGTTGAGATTGCCTACAATGACAACATGCTCAGTCCGATGATGCTGTGACATACCGCCCCAGACCATGACGGACCCTCCACCTCCAAATCGATCCCGCTCCAGAATACAGGCCTCGGTGTAACACTCATTCCTTCGACGATAAACGTGAATCCAACCATCACCCTTGGTGAGACAAAACCGCGACTCGTCAGTGAAGAGCACTTATTGCCAGTCCTGTCCTGCCAGTCCTGTCTTATTGCCAGTCCGTCCAGTGACGGTGGGTTTGTGCCCATAGGCGATGTTGTTGCCGGTGATGTCTGGTGAGTACCTGCCTTACAACAGGCCTACAAGCCCTCAGTCCAGCCTCTCTCAGCCTACTGCGGACAGTCTGAGCACTGATTGAGGGATTTTGCATTCCTGGTGTAACCCGGGCAGTTGTTGTTGCCATCCTGTACCTGTCCCGCAGTTGTGATGTTCGGATGTACCGATCCTGTGCAGATGATGTTACACGTGCTCTGCCACTGCGAGGACAAACAGCTGTCCGTCCTGTCACCCTGTAGCCCTGTCTTAGGCATCTCACAGTACGGACATTGCAATTCATTGCCCTGGCCACATCTGCAGTTCTCATGTCTCCTTGCAGCATGCCTAAGGCACGTTCACGCAGGTGAGCAGGGACCCTGGGCATCTTTATTTTGTTGTTTTTCAGAGTCAGTAAAAAGGCATCTTTAGTGTCCTAAGTTTTCATAACTGTGACCTTAATTGCCTACCGTCTGTAAGCTGTTATTGTCTTAACGACCGTTCCACAGGTGCATGTTCATTAATTGTTTATGGTTCATTGAACAAGCATGGGAAACAGTGTTTAAACCCTTTACAATGAAGATCTATGAAGTTATTTGGATTTTTACAAATTATCTTAGAAAGACAGGGTCCTGAAAAAGGGACACTTCTTTTTTTGCTGAGTTTATTTAAATACACTACCGTTCAAAGGTTTGGGGTCACTTAGAAATGTCTTTGTTTTTTAAAGAAAAGTACATTTTTTGTCCGTTAGAAATACAGTGTAGACATTGTTCATGTTGTAAATCACTATTGTAGCTGGAAACGGCAGATTTTTGTTATGAAATATCTACATAGGCGTACAGAGGCCCATTATCAGCAACCATCACTCCTGTGTTCCAATGCCACGTTGTGTTAGCTAATCCAAGTTTATCATTTGAAAAGGCTAATTGATCATTAGAAAACCCTTTTGCAATTATGTTAGCACAGCTGAAAACTGTAGTGCTGATTAAAGAAGCAATAAAACTGGCCTTCTTTAGACTAGTTGAGTAGGCTAAAGAAGCATCAGCATTTGTGGGATCTATTACAGGCTCAAAATGACCAGAAATAGGGCACTTTCTTCTAAAACTCATCAGTCTATTCTTGTTCTGAGAAATGAAGGCTATTCCATGCGAGAAATTGCCAATAAACTGGAAATCTGGTGCAACGCTGTGTACTACTTCCTTCACAGAACAGCACAAACTGGCCCTAACCAGAATAGAAAGAAGAGTGGGAGGTGCACAACTGAGCAAGAGGACAAGTACATAAGAGTGTCTAGTATGAGAAACAGATGCCTCACAAGTCCTCAACTGGCAGCTTCATTAAATAGTACCCTCAAAACATCAGTCTCAAAGTCAACAGTGAAGAGGCGACACCGGGATGCTGGTCTTCTAGGCAGAGTTCCTCTGTCCAATGTCTGTGTTCTGTGCACATCTTAATCTTTGATTTTGATTGGCCAGTCTGAGATATGGCTTTTTCTTTGCAACTCTGCCTAGAAGGCCAGCATCCCAGAGTCGCCGCTTCACTGTTGATGTTGAGACTGGTGTTTTGAGGGTATTATTTAATGAACACAGGAGTGATGGTTGCTGATAATGGACCTCTGTACGCCTATGTAGATGTTCCATAACAAAAATCTGCCGTTTCCAGCTACAATAGTCATTTACAACATGAATAATGCATGCAAATCACAATTTGATGTTTTGGTATGGCCTAGTCAAAGTCCAGACCTAATACCAATTGAGATGTTGTGGCAGGATTTGAAACGAGCAGTACATGCTTGAAAACCCCCAAAAGTCTCTGAGTTAAAACAGTTATTTTTGCTAGGTAAAGTCCCGCCTTATCTCAGCTCACTGGTCACCATAGCAGCACCCATCCATAGCAAGCGCTCCATCAGGTATATTTCACTGTCACCCCCAAAGCCAATTCCTCGTTCGGCCGCCTTTCCTTCTAGTTCTCTGCTGCCAATGACTGGAACAAACTTCAAAAATCACTGAAGCTGGAGACTCATATCTCCCTCACTAGCTTTAAGCACTAGCTGTCTGATCAGCTCACAGATCACTGCGCCTGTACATAGCTCATCTGTAAATAGCCCATCCAACTACCTCATCCCCATACTGTTATTTATTTTGTTTATTTTGCTACTTTGCACCCCAGTATCTCTGCTTGCACATTCATCTTCTGCACATCTATCACTCCAGAGTATAATTGCTATATTGTAATTATTTCACCACTATGGCCTATGTATTGCCTTATTGCCTTGTACAGTGAGGGAAAAAAGTATTCGATCCCCTGCTGATTTTGTACGTTTGCCCACTGACAAAGAAATGATCAGTCTATAATTTTAATGGTAGGTTTACTTGAACAGTGAGAGACAGAATAACAACAAAAAAATCCAGAAAAACGCATGTCAAAAATGTTATAGGCTTTTTTTATTGTATTATTGACTGTATGTTTGTTTATTCCATGTGTAACTCGGTGTTGTTGTTTGTGTCGCACTGCTTTGCTTTATCTTGGCCAGGTCACAGTTGTAAATAAGGACTTGTTCTCAACTAGCCTACCTGGTTAAATAAAGGTTAAATAAAAAAAGTTACGCATGGAAGAGTGGGACAAAATTCCTCCACAACAATGTGAGAGGCTGATCAACAACTACAGGAAGCGTTTGGTTGCAGTAATAAGTTGCAGAACTATGGAGTATCCTCTGGTGTGGGTTCTCATCCTGGTGCTGCTCAACTTCACTACAGGTAAAGTGGACAATAAGCTCATTCTGGAAATATATTGATGCCTATTTGTGCTTTATGGTACAAACGCTTGATTAAATAAGTAACAGGTTGTTCAAATGTCTCTGTTTGGTTGATGCACTATAGTTTGTTTGCAGTCATTGCAGGTATAGGTGGGACAACCAGTTATTGAGTGTAAAGGGGCAATTACTTTTTCACACAGGAGAATTGGGTGTTCCATAACTTTTTTGATTAAATAAATAAAATAAGTATCAATTTATTTAATTTTTTTTGTAAACTCAGGTTCCCTTTATCTAATATTGGGTTTTGGATGAAGATCTGATAACATTCAGTATCAAAACTATGCAGAAATACAGAACATCCGAAAGGGGGAAAATACTTTTTCATGGCACTGTAAGTGTTTTCTTGACAGGTTCAATGTGAACAGTGTCTTATGAGCCCACGTTGCCTTAGCCGCTGTGGATGGATCATGAGTTTCAACAGGGTCAGAGAACCTATACCCGGCCTCATTGGCCATGTACCATCCAGCCTTCTCCCAGGACCCGTATAGGACAGACAGAGTTGATCAGATTTACAGTAAACCATAATCAACATGAAAACACCCCTTTGTGTCAACAAAAAACACCGTGGGAAAAAGGTACTTGAGCAAAACAGGGCGTGGGTAGTTGGGTAGGTGTGCGTGAGTGCGTTCTGGCGGCAGGTAAGGTGGGTTGGTACATAGGCATCACCTGACAATTTGTTGATTGAGAGGAGACTGTGACTGTGCAGTATCAACATGTTTGGATTTACCAAGAAGTCTGGACAGTCATTTGTTTAATAGGAAAGTGTCCCGTTCACTTCTGATCCGTGGTGTTTGATAAGTTGCAGAACTATGGAGTATCCTCTGGTGTGGGTTCTCATCCTGGTGCTGCTCAACTTCACTACAGGTAAAGTGGACAATAAGCTCATTCTGGAAATATATTGATGCCTATTTGTGCTTTATGGTACAAACACTTGATTAAATAAGTAACAGGTTGTTCAAATGTCTCTGTTTGGTTGATGCACTTCAGTCAAACAGTATCAAGTTAGAAAGGTGGAGATTTCTATTTATCTGCCATTGACAACAATGTCTAGAGTAGACATTAGAAATAGATACTAGGTCATGTTGTAAATTGTGTGTTCAACTTGAAGGCACTAAATTTAAACAAAAGCTTGTATTTCTGTTAAAGTGCCAGAGTCTAAAGATTTGATTAATCTCAAGTAAAATATTTTAAAGAACTTTAAAGACTTTTGTACTGATTAATAATATCTCAAAACATGAACTAAACTCATCAATCCATCCTCTTCTAGGTGTCTCTGGCCAGGTGGTGGTTCCCTCTATGAACCCCTTAGCTGTGGGCAGTAATGTCACACTGAACCTAGTTCCTCAAAGCCCCATCAATGTAGGGACCTGGTCATATGAAACTACAATCATCGTACTTTTCTATCCTGGTGCCATTAGTGTGAGTACAAGTTATCGAGGCAGAGTCTCATTCAACAGCTCCTCCTCAGAGCTGTCCATAAGCTCTCTCCAACTCAACGACTCAGGACGATATACCGTGCAGGGAATAGAGCCAGCCCTGAAAGCTGTGGTGACTTTGTCTGTCCAGGGTAAGGAACTGACCTCTGCCTGTCTGTTTATCTTTCTATGATTGTAGACTCTCACTCACTGGCACACATCGTCACTTATGCGCACACATGCTCACCCGCACACTTACTTAACCATTCACATACTTTATTGCAAGCAGGTTCACATGCAAACATACTTGCACATCAGAGGAGGCTGTTGAGGGAAGGACAGCTAATAATAATGGCTGGAATTGAGTGTAATGGAGTGAATTGAATGGTATCAAACACATGAAAACCATGTTTTGATACCATTCCATTTACTCCATTCCAGACATTATTATGAGCCGTCCTCCCCTCACCAGCCTCCACTGATGGGCATACATTATCTATCAATGATTAATCTCTGTCACAATAATAAAAGTCATTTTCCTGACATGGAAAGCTAACACTTAAATGTGTCAATGTTTTCTGAACCCATAGTGAAGTTGGCCTACATAATACCTTTGAAAAGAATGAACCTGAACAGATCACAGAGTATGAGCAAACTGTTCATTTACATTTCAGATAAGACGTACACAAGACGTTTTATGTGTGTGCAAAGAGCTCTACAGTGCTCAATCCTATAACTTGGTCTCTATCATAAGTAAATTTAAAAAAATACCATATTTAGATTTCCAAAACAAGTTTTACAGTGTGAAACAAATATAAACAATATGGTTGTTATTCTACTCTCTCACCCACAGAGCCTATTTCAAACGTGACTCTAAGGGCCAATGCCACTGATCTAGTGGAATTGAACGACACTGCCATTTTCACCTGCTCTGTCTCCTCTGGCACCTCCCTCTCCTACCGCTGGCTGAATGGCAGCTCAGAGGTCACAGCCAGTGACAGAGTTCGGCTTGGTGTTGGGTACAACACTCTTACCATAGTCAGTGTGACACGATACGATGAAGGGCCGTTCAGATGTGAGGTCATCAATGGAATCAGCAATGGCACCAGCCAGCCCGTTGGCCTAAATGTTAGATGTGAGTATCAGAGTATGCAGTATACTGTACATTAATCATACACAACAGACATGGATTGTACCTTGTCATTGAGATCCAGCATTCCATGCAATGATGTAATATGCCTATTTTCATCCCAAACCATTCCTCTGTGATCACATGATCCAGGTCATAATTTGCATGGATCATTAGTACACTGTGTTATGTTCCTCGGCCTGCACAATAGAGCAGGATGGAAACATATTCTAGGTAATGTTTACCCAACACTTCATTGTAATTTGTTCCTCCCATAGATGGCCCAAGTAACCTCACCATGATGGTAGTTCCTGAGATGACCATAGGACATACAGCCTACAAGGCGGGCTCTGTCATCACTCTGTCCTGCTCCGCTCAGTCCAAACCCGCTGAGTCCTACAAGTGGAGGTTTAATGGGACGTTCCTCAACGAGCAAAGCCCACAGCTCAGCCTGCAGAACACCAGGGAGAACCAGACAGGAAGATACGCCTGCTTAGCCTACAACAATGTCACAATCCAATTTGCCAATATAAACACAATGATAAAGATTGTGGGTAAGGCAACATTCATCGTTACGAAATGTCATATAGTTGGTAGTGAATATTTGATTATTGATGGTTATGAATACAATGTTATATCATGGTATTTTTACCACCGATCGAGTGAAGTTCTCCTCTTCTTTTCACCATAGAGCCGATATCAGCGGTGTCGTTGAACCGTGATGGGAATCTACCGATACTGGATCAGTCCTTCACTCTGCGGTGTGAGGTGACTGGACCTGTAGACTACATTCACTGGCTGATGAACGGCCAGCTCATCTCCCTAAACAGAACATTCTTCTCTACGGGCAACAACACAATGGTTATCAACCCAATCCAGTTGTCTGATAGTGAAGAATATCTCTGTGAGGCCTTTAATGCTGTCAGCAACCTGACCAGCATGACATACAAGCTTGTGGTGAACTGTGAGTATTACAAGAGCTGGTAGTCTTTGTCTGATAAAACCAATTCAATGGCCTTGTAGTTAAGAGTTTCCGCCCTGAGATATGAAGGTTGGGAGCTTGATCCTTGGACGAGTCATAACAACGACTGTAAAAATGGGACCCAATGTGTCTATACTTGGCACTCAGCATTAAGGAGATAGATTGGGGGGTAAGGGCCTGTGATTGACTAGCGACCTGTCCAGGGGATGTACTTGTAAATCAAGCTGCAACACGCTACAGAAACAGGAGATAATGAAGGCTCCTGCTCCTATCAGCTCCTTCTCCAACCCTAACCCTAACCCTAACCCTAACCAAACTCGCACAAGCCGAGGATTGTGGAAGGCTGCTTACATTTACATTTAAGTCATTTAGCAGACGCTCTTATCCAGAGCGACTTACAAGTACATACATTCATACTTTTTTTTTTTTTTTTTTGTACTGGCCCCCCGTGGGAATCGAACCCACAACCCTGGCGTTGCAAGCGCCATGCTCTACCAACTGAGCCACACGGGGCCCTGCTTACTTACTTATCTTTGTCAAAATAGTCAAACCATAAGATTAACCATACTGCCTTGTGTTTAACAGTTGGACCAGAGAGACCTGGTATATCTAGTCCGGATATAGCAATGACAGGACACATCGTGACCTTCAACTGCTCAGCCTCCTCTCAGCCTCCCAGCCAGTTCAGCTGGTTCTTCAATGGCTCCCAGGTGGCGACTGGCTCAGAGTATGAGACTGGCCCACTGACCTTAGCCAGTCATGGGGAATACACCTGTGTGGCTTTCAACAACGTCACTGTCAAAAACAGCACTGTCTCCAGGATGCTCACCGTCATTGGTAAGACAGAAGAGACATCCAAACTGTTTAACTTGTACATGTAGATATAGGCCTTTCAACATACATACAGTGATTGTGATTTTAGTCAATATTATTGTGACACTGATGTTTTCTTCACAGTCCCAGTAACCATGGCCATGGTGAAAGTCATGGGTGCCCAGCCAGTAGCAGACTACATGTTTACTCTGACCTGTGAGACCACTGGAACCATTTACTCCATTCACTGGAAGAGGAACGGCTGGCCTCTGTATGCTGACAACAGAACAGACTTCTCTATGAACAACAATACACTGACCTTCAACTCCGTCCAGCATTCTGACAACGGAGACTATCAGTGTTCTGCCTTCAACCCAATGAGCAACATGACCAGCCCAGAATACAGACTGATCGTCAACTGTGAGTAGTTGTTATGGCCCAAAACCAAACTTGATATGTGAAAATGTAATTCTAAATTTGAACTATAATGAGGGTAATGTGGAATTTATAGAAATGGAGTTGAGGTAAGTTTGGATCCCACTTCTGACACCAATGTAATAAAGCCAAGGGGATGGATGGGTATTAATGGGGTCAGACCAAAGCAAGCACAATAATGGCAGTTCTAATAGCTAATCTCATTCAATATCTTCATTATATTGTGTTTCCCAGATGGTCCAGAGAGACCTGTTATCATGAGTCTGGATACAGCGATGACAGGACACATCGTGACCTTCAACTGCTCAGCCTCCTCTCAGCCTCCCAGCCACTTCAGCTGGTTCTTCAATGGGTCCCAGGTGGCGACTGGCTCAGAGTATGAGACTGGCCCACTGACCTTAGCCAGTCATGGGGAGTACACCTGTGTGGCCTTCAACAATGTCACTTGCAGAAACAGCACTGTCTCCAAGTTGCTCACTGTCGTTGGTGAGTCAGTAACTGCTACTTAATATCAAGGGACTATAAGTTTCTTTAATTTGTGATCTGTTGGTTTTAGACAGTATATGTGCTGTTGAACCTACAGTATAATTAGATGGAAGTTCAGATATAAAGTTATATAAAAAAAAACTTTCATCTGCTTTCCACAGCACCTGTGACCATGACCATTGTGAAAGTCATTGGAGTCCAAACAATACTGAATGAGAGATTCTCTCTGACCTGCGACACAGCTGGAACGGTTTACTCCATTCATTGGATGAGGAACGGCTGGCTTCTGTGTGCTGACAACAGAACAGACTTCTCTATGAACAACAATACACTGACCTTCAACTCCGTCCAGCATTCTGACAACGGAGACTATCAGTGTTCTGCCTCCAACCCCTTCAGCAACATGACCAGCCCAGAATACAAACTGATCGTCAACTGTGAGTAGGCATTAACAAGTTCAACTTTGACCCCATGGCCTGAGGTGGAATCTTTTTGAACATCCTTTATAAATATTGTGTTGGAGTCAATGTGATGGTTTGGATCTCACCTCTTAAATCATCTGACATATGTTGATAACCTTTGACCTTCTGGCCAATGACAGACGTTGGATTTAACTCAAATGTGTCATACTCATTCCACAGAAGGTTGAGTGTCAGCGGGTTTTTCGATCCTCCCTTGAACTTGCTTGATGTATTAAGGTCCCTTATTAGTAAGGAAATCCCCAAACCTGGCTGTCTAGGTCTCAATTGAAAGAAAAAACTAAAAACCAGCAGACACTAGGAACTCCATGGAATTAATTTGATGCACCTGGTCTAACTGATTGTCTATTGTATCATAGATGGACCGGAGATGCCTTTAATAACAGGACCAGCATTAGGAGAAACAGGACACAGCGTGACCTTCAACTGCTCAGCCTCCTCTCAGCCTCTCTGCCACTTCAGCTGGTTCTTCAATGGCTCCCAGGTGGCGACTGACTCAGTGTATGAGACTGGCCCACTGACCTTAGCCAGTCATGGGGAATACATCTGTGTGGCCTTCAACAACATCACTTGCAGAAACAGCACTGTCTCTAAGATACTCAACATTGTTGGTGAGTCAGTAACTGCTACTTAAAATCAAGTGACTAAAAGTGTATTTACTTTGTTTCATTTGGTTTTAGACACAGTATACGTGCTGTTGAACCTACAGAATAATAAAATGGAAGTTGAGATAAAAGTGCTGAAAAAAACATTTGATCTGCTTCCACAGCACCTGTAACCATGACCAACGTGAAAGTCAATGAAACCCAGCAAATACTGAACCAGAGATTCTCTCTGACCTGTGACACCACTGGAACGGTTTACTCCATTCACTGGATGAAGAACGGCTGGCCTCTGTATGCTGACAACAGAACAGACTTCTCTATGAACAACAATACACTGACATTCAACTCCGTCCAGCATTCTGACAACGGAGACTATCAGTGTTCTGCTTCCAACCCCCTCAGCAACATGACCAGCCCAAACTATAGACTGATCGTGAACTGTGAGTAGTTATTAACAAGTTCAACTTTGACCCCATGGCCTGAGTTGGAATCTTTTTAAACTTCCTTTATAATTATTGTAGTAAAGTCAATGTGATGGTTTGGATCTCACCTCTATTACCATCTGACAAATGTTGATGACCTTTGACCTTCTGTCCAATGAAAGATGTTGCGTTTAACTCACGTGTCAAACTCATTCCACAAAGGGACGACTGTCAGTGGGTTTTCAAACCTAACTTGAACTTGATATACATTTTAACGTCCCTTATTAGTAAGGAACTCCCCAAACCTGGTTTTCCATGTCTCAATTGAAAGGAAAAAACAAAAACCAGCAGACACTAGGAACTCCATGGAAGGAATTTGACACACCTGGTCTAACTGATTGTCTTTTGTATCATAGATGGACCGGAGATGCCTATTATAACAGGACCAGCATTAGGAGAAACAGGACACAGCGTGACCTTCAACTGCTCAGCCTCCTCTCAGCCTCTCTGCCACTTCAGCTGGTTCTTCAATGGGTCCCAGGTGGCGACTGGCTCAGAGTATGAGACTGGCCCACTGACCTTAGCCAGTCATGGGGAGTACACCTGTGTGGCCTTCAACAACGTCACTTGCAGAAACAGCACTGTCTCCAAGTTGCTTACTGTCGTTGGTGAGTCAGTAACTGCTACTTAATATCAAGGGACTATAAGTTTCTTTAATTTGTGTTCTGTTGGTTTTAGACAGTATATGTGCTGTTGAACCTACAGTATAATTAGATGGAAGTTGAGATATAAAGTTATGAAAAACCCTTTCATCTGCTTTCCACAGCACCTGTGACCATGACCATTGTGAAAGTCATTGGAGTCCAACCAATACTGAATGAGAGATTCTCTCTGACCTGCGACACAGCTGGAACGGTTTACTCCATTCATTGGATGAGGAACGGCTGGCTTCTGTGTGCTGACAACAGAACAGACTTCTCTATGAACAACAATACACTGACCTTCAACTCCGTCCAGCATTCTGACAACGGAGACTATCAGTGTTCTGCCTCCAACCCCTTCAGCAACATGACCAGCCCAGAATACAAACTGATCGTCAACTGTGAGTAGGCATTAACAAGTTCAACTTTGACCCCATGGCCTGAGGTGGAATCTTTTTGAACATCCTTTAAAAATATTGTGTTGGAGTCAATGTGATGGTTTGGATCTCACCTCTTAAATCATCTGACATATGTTGATAACCTTTGACCTTCTGGCCAATGACAGACGTTGGATTTAACTCAAATGTGTCATACTCATTCCACAGAAGGTTGAGTGTCAGCGGGTTTTTCGATCCTCCCTTGAACTTGCTTGATGTATTAAGGTCCCTTATTAGTAAGGAAATCCCCAAACCTGGCTGTCTAGGTCTCAATTGAAAGGAAAAACTAAAAACCAGCAGACACTAGGAACTCCATGGAATTAATTTGATGCACCTGGTCTAACTGATTGTCTATTGTATCATAGATGGACCGGAGATGCCTTTAATAACAGGACCAGCTTTAGGAGAAACAGGACACAGCGTGACCTTCAACTGCTCAGCCTCCTCTCAGCCTCTCTGCCACTTCAGCTGGTTCTTCAATGGCTCCCAGGTGGCGACTGACTCAGTGTATGAGACTGGCCCACTGACCTTAGCCAGTCATGGGGAATACATCTGTGTGGCCTTCAACAACATCACTTGCAGAAACAGCACTGTCTCTAAGATACTCAACATTGTTGGTGAGTCAGTAACTGCTACTTAAAATCAAGTGACTAAAAGTGTATTTACTTTGTTTCATTTGGTTTTAGACACAGTATACGTGCTGTTGAATCTACAGAATAATAAAATGGAAGTTGAGATAAAAGTGCTGAAAAAAACGTTGATCTGCTTCCACAGCACCTGTAACCATGACCAACGTGAAAGTCAATGAAGCCCAGCAAATACTGAACCAGAGATTCTCTCTGACCTGTGACACCGCTGGAACGGTTTACTCCATTCACTGGATGAAGAACAGCTGGCCTCTGTATGCTGACAACAGAACAGACTTCTCTATGAACAACAATACACTGACATTCAACTCTGTCCAGCATTCTGACAACGGAGACTATCAGTGTTCTGCTTCCAACCCCCTCAGCAACATGACCAGCCCAGAATACAGACTGATCGTGAACTGTGAGTAGTTATTAACAAGTTCAAATTTGACCCCATGGCCTGAGTTGGAATCTTTTTGAACTTCCTTTATAATTATTGTAGTAAAGTCAATGTGATGGTTTGGATCTCACCTCTATTACCATCTAACAAATGTTGATGACCTTTGACCTTCTGGCCAATGAAAGATGTTGCGTTTAACTCACCTGTGTCAAACTCATTCCACAAAGGGACGACTGTCAGTGGGTTTTTCAAACCTAACTTGAACTTGATATACATTTTAACGTCCCTTATTAGTAAGGAACTCCCCAAACCTGGTTTTCCATGTCTCAATTGAAAGGAAAAAACAAAAACCAGCAGACACTAGGAACTCCATGGAAGGAATTTGACACACCTGGTCTAACTGATTGTCTTTTGTATCATAGATGGACCGGAGATGCCTATAATAACAGGACCAGCATTAGGAGAAACAGGACACAGCGTGACCTTCAACTGCTCAGCCTCCTCTCAGCCTCTCTGCCACTTCAGCTGGTTCTTCAGTGGGTCCCAGGTGGCGACTGGCTCAGAGTATGAGACTGGCCCACTGACCTTAGCCAGTCATGGGGAATACACCTGTGTGGCTTTCAACAACGTCACTGTCAAAAACAGCACTGTCTCCAGGATGCTCACCGTCATTGGTAAGACAGAAGAGACATCCAAACTGTTTAACTTGTACATGTAGATATAGGCCTTTCAACATACATACAGTGATTGTGATTTTAGTCAATATTATTGTGACACTGATGTTTTCTTCACAGTCCCAGTAACCATGGCCATGGTGAAAGTCATGGGTGCCCAGCCAGTAGCAGACTACATGTTTACTCTGACCTGTGAGACCACTGGAACCATTTACTCCATTCACTGGAAGAGGAACGGCTGGCCTCTGTATGCTGACAACAGAACAGACTTCTCTATGAACAACAATACACTGACCTTCAACTCCGTCCAGCATTCTGACAAAGGAGACTATCAGTGTTCTGCCTTCAATCCAATGAGCAACATGACCAGCCCAGAATACAGACTGATCGTCAACTGTGAGTAGTTGTTATGGCCCAAAACCAAACTTGATATGTGAAAATGTAATTCTAAATTTGAACTATAATGAGGGTAATGTGGAATTTATAGAAATGGAGTTGAGGTAAGTTTGGATCCCACTTCTGACACCAATGTAATAAAGCCAAGGGGATGGATGGGTATTAATGGGGTCAGACCAAAGCAAGCACAATAATGACAGTTCTAATAGCTAATCTCATTCAATATCTTCATTATATTGTGTTTCCCAGATGGTCCAGAGAGACCTGTTATCATGAGTCTGGATACAGCGATGACAGGACACATCGTGACCTTCAACTGCTCAGCCTCCTCTCAGCCTCCCAGCCACTTCAGCTGGTTCTTCAATGGGTCCCAGGTGGCGACTGGCTCAGTGTATGAGACTGGCACACTGACCTTAGCCAGTCATGGGGAGTACACCTGTGTGGCCTTCAACAACGTCACTTGCAGAAACAGCACTGTCTCCAAGTTGCTCACTGTCGTTGGTGAGTCAGTAACTGCTACTTAATATCAAGGGACTATAAGTTTCTTTAATTTGTGTTCTGTTGGTTTTAGACAGTATATGTGCTGTTGAACCTACAGTATAATTAGATGGAAGTTGAGATATAAAGTTATGAAAAACCCTTTCATCTGCTTTCCACAGCACCTGTGACCATGACCATTGTGAAAGTCATTGGAGTCCAACCAATACTGAATGAGAGATTCTCTCTGACCTGCGACACAGCTGGAACGGTTTACTCCATTCATTGGATGAGGAACGGCTGGCTTCTGTGTGCTGACAACAGAACAGACTTCTCTATGAACAACAATACACTGACCTTCAACTCCGTCCAGCATTCTGACAACGGAGACTATCAGTGTTCTGCCTCCAACCCCTTCAGCAACATGACCAGCCCAGAATACAAACTGATCGTCAACTGTGAGTAGGCATTAACAAGTTCAACTTTGACCCCATGGCCTGAGGTGGAATCTTTTTGAACATCCTTTATAAATATTGTGTTGGAGTCAATGTGATGGTTTGGATCTCACCTCTTAAATCATCTGACATATGTTGATAACCTTTGACCTTCTGGCCAATGACAGACGTTGGATTTAACTCAAATGTGTCATACTCATTCCACAGAAGGTTGAGTGTCAGCGGGTTTTTCGATCCTCCCTTGAACTTGCTTGATGTATTAAGGTCCCTTATTAGTAAGGAAATCCCCAAACCTGGCTGTCTAGGTCTCAATTGAAAGGAAAAACTAAAAACCAGCAGACACTAGGAACTCCATGGAATTAATTTGATGCACCTGGTCTAACTGATTGTCTATTGTATCATAGATGGACCGGAGATGCCTTTAATAACAGGACCAGCTTTAGGAGAAACAGGACACAGCGTGACCTTCAACTGCTCAGCCTCCTCTCAGCCTCTCTGCCACTTCAGCTGGTTCTTCAATGGCTCCCAGGTGGCGACTGACTCAGTGTATGAGACTGGCCCACTGACCTTAGCCAGTCATGGGGAATACATCTGTGTGGCCTTCAACAACATCACTTGCAGAAACAGCACTGTCTCTAAGATACTCAACATTGTTGGTGAGTCAGTAACTGCTACTTAAAATCAAGTGACTAAAAGTGTATTTACTTTGTTTCATTTGGTTTTAGACACAGTATACGTGCTGTTGAATCTACAGAATAATAAAATGGAAGTTGAGATAAAAGTGCTGAAAAAAACGTTGATCTGCTTCCACAGCACCTGTAACCATGACCAACGTGAAAGTCAATGAAGCCCAGCAAATACTGAACCAGAGATTCTCTCTGACCTGTGACACCGCTGGAACGGTTTACTCCATTCACTGGATGAAGAACAGCTGGCCTCTGTATGCTGACAACAGAACAGACTTCTCTATGAACAACAATACACTGACATTCAACTCTGTCCAGCATTCTGACAACGGAGACTATCAGTGTTCTGCTTCCAACCCCCTCAGCAACATGACCAGCCCAAACTATAGACTGATCGTGAACTGTGAGTAGTTATTAACAAGTTCAACTTTGACCCCATGGCCTGAGTTGGAATCTTTTTAAACTTCCTTTATAATTATTGTAGTAAAGTCAATGTGATGGTTTGGATCTCACCTCTATTACCATCTGACAAATGTTGATGACCTTTGACCTTCTGTCCAATGAAAGATGTTGCGTTTAACTCACGTGTCAAACTCATTCCACAAAGGGACGACTGTCAGTGGGTTTTCAAACCTAACTTGAACTTGATATACATTTTAACGTCCCTTATTAGTAAGGAACTCCCCAAACCTGGTTTTCCATGTCTCAATTGAAAGGAAAAAACAAAAACCAGCAGACACTAGGAACTCCATGGAAGGAATTTGACACACCTGGTCTAACTGATTGTCTTTTGTATCATAGATGGACCGGAGATGCCTATTATAACAGGACCAGCATTAGGAGAAACAGGACACAGCGTGACCTTCAACTGCTCAGCCTCCTCTCAGCCTCTCTGCCACTTCAGCTGGTTCTTCAATGGGTCCCAGGTGGCGACTGGCTCAGAGTATGAGACTGGCCCACTGACCTTAGCCAGTCATGGGGAGTACACCTGTGTGGCCTTCAACAACGTCACTTGCAGAAACAGCACTGTCTCCAAGTTGCTTACTGTCGTTGGTGAGTCAGTAACTGCTACTTAATATCAAGGGACTATAAGTTTCTTTAATTTGTGTTCTGTTGGTTTTAGACAGTATATGTGCTGTTGAACCTACAGTATAATTAGATGGAAGTTGAGATATAAAGTTATGAAAAACCCTTTCATCTGCTTTCCACAGCACCTGTGACCATGACCATTGTGAAAGTCATTGGAGTCCAACCAATACTGAATGAGAGATTCTCTCTGACCTGCGACACAGCTGGAACGGTTTACTCCATTCATTGGATGAGGAACGGCTGGCTTCTGTGTGCTGACAACAGAACAGACTTCTCTATGAACAACAATACACTGACCTTCAACTCCGTCCAGCATTCTGACAACGGAGACTATCAGTGTTCTGCCTCCAACCCCTTCAGCAACATGACCAGCCCAGAATACAAACTGATCGTCAACTGTGAGTAGGCATTAACAAGTTCAACTTTGACCCCATGGCCTGAGGTGGAATCTTTTTGAACATCCTTTAAAAATATTGTGTTGGAGTCAATGTGATGGTTTGGATCTCACCTCTTAAATCATCTGACATATGTTGATAACCTTTGACCTTCTGGCCAATGACAGACGTTGGATTTAACTCAAATGTGTCATACTCATTCCACAGAAGGTTGAGTGTCAGCGGGTTTTTCGATCCTCCCTTGAACTTGCTTGATGTATTAAGGTCCCTTATTAGTAAGGAAATCCCCAAACCTGGCTGTCTAGGTCTCAATTGAAAGGAAAAACTAAAAACCAGCAGACACTAGGAACTCCATGGAATTAATTTGATGCACCTGGTCTAACTGATTGTCTATTGTATCATAGATGGACCGGAGATGCCTTTAATAACAGGACCAGCTTTAGGAGAAACAGGACACAGCGTGACCTTCAACTGCTCAGCCTCCTCTCAGCCTCTCTGCCACTTCAGCTGGTTCTTCAATGGCTCCCAGGTGGCGACTGACTCAGTGTATGAGACTGGCCCACTGACCTTAGCCAGTCATGGGGAATACATCTGTGTGGCCTTCAACAACATCACTTGCAGAAACAGCACTGTCTCTAAGATACTCAACATTGTTGGTGAGTCAGTAACTGCTACTTAAAATCAAGTGACTAAAAGTGTATTTACTTTGTTTCATTTGGTTTTAGACACAGTATACGTGCTGTTGAATCTACAGAATAATAAAATGGAAGTTGAGATAAAAGTGCTGAAAAAAACGTTGATCTGCTTCCACAGCACCTGTAACCATGACCAACGTGAAAGTCAATGAAGCCCAGCAAATACTGAACCAGAGATTCTCTCTGACCTGTGACACCGCTGGAACGGTTTACTCCATTCACTGGATGAAGAACAGCTGGCCTCTGTATGCTGACAACAGAACAGACTTCTCTATGAACAACAATACACTGACATTCAACTCTGTCCAGCATTCTGACAACGGAGACTATCAGTGTTCTGCTTCCAACCCCCTCAGCAACATGACCAGCCCAGAATACAGACTGATCGTGAACTGTGAGTAGTTATTAACAAGTTCAAATTTGACCCCATGGCCTGAGTTGGAATCTTTTTGAACTTCCTTTATAATTATTGTAGTAAAGTCAATGTGATGGTTTGGATCTCACCTCTATTACCATCTAACAAATGTTGATGACCTTTGACCTTCTGGCCAATGAAAGATGTTGCGTTTAACTCACCTGTGTCAAACTCATTCCACAAAGGGACGACTGTCAGTGGGTTTTTCAAACCTAACTTGAACTTGATATACATTTTAACGTCCCTTATTAGTAAGGAACTCCCCAAACCTGGTTTTCCATGTCTCAATTGAAAGGAAAAAACAAAAACCAGCAGACACTAGGAACTCCATGGAAGGAATTTGACACACCTGGTCTAACTGATTGTCTTTTGTATCATAGATGGACCGGAGATGCCTATAATAACAGGACCAGCATTAGGAGAAACAGGACACAGCGTGACCTTCAACTGCTCAGCCTCCTCTCAGCCTCTCTGCCACTTCAGCTGGTTCTTCAGTGGGTCCCAGGTGGCGACTGGCTCAGAGTATGAGACTGGCCCACTGACCTTAGCCAGTCATGGGGAATACACCTGTGTGGCTTTCAACAACGTCACTGTCAAAAACAGCACTGTCTCCAGGATGCTCACCGTCATTGGTAAGACAGAAGAGACATCCAAACTGTTTAACTTGTACATGTAGATATAGGCCTTTCAACATACATACAGTGATTGTGATTTTAGTCAATATTATTGTGACACTGATGTTTTCTTCACAGTCCCAGTAACCATGGCCATGGTGAAAGTCATGGGTGCCCAGCCAGTAGCAGACTACATGTTTACTCTGACCTGTGAGACCACTGGAACCATTTACTCCATTCACTGGAAGAGGAACGGCTGGCCTCTGTATGCTGACAACAGAACAGACTTCTCTATGAACAACAATACACTGACCTTCAACTCCGTCCAGCATTCTGACAAAGGAGACTATCAGTGTTCTGCCTTCAATCCAATGAGCAACATGACCAGCCCAGAATACAGACTGATCGTCAACTGTGAGTAGTTGTTATGGCCCAAAACCAAACTTGATATGTGAAAATGTAATTCTAAATTTGAACTATAATGAGGGTAATGTGGAATTTATAGAAATGGAGTTGAGGTAAGTTTGGATCCCACTTCTGACACCAATGTAATAAAGCCAAGGGGATGGATGGGTATTAATGGGGTCAGACCAAAGCAAGCACAATAATGACAGTTCTAATAGCTAATCTCATTCAATATCTTCATTATATTGTGTTTCCCAGATGGTCCAGAGAGACCTGTTATCATGAGTCTGGATACAGCGATGACAGGACACATCGTGACCTTCAACTGCTCAGCCTCCTCTCAGCCTCCCAGCCACTTCAGCTGGTTCTTCAATGGGTCCCAGGTGGCGACTGGCTCAGTGTATGAGACTGGCACACTGACCTTAGCCAGTCATGGGGAGTACACCTGTGTGGCCTTCAACAACGTCACTTGCAGAAACAGCACTGTCTCCAAGTTGCTCACTGTCGTTGGTGAGTCAGTAACTGCTACTTAATATCAAGGGACTATAAGTTTCTTTAATTTGTGTTCTGTTGGTTTTAGACAGTATATGTGCTGTTGAACCTACAGTATAATTAGATGGAAGTTGAGATATAAAGTTATGAAAAACCCTTTCATCTGCTTTCCACAGCACCTGTGACCATGACCATTGTGAAAGTCATTGGAGTCCAACCAATACTGAATGAGAGATTCTCTCTGACCTGCGACACAGCTGGAACGGTTTACTCCATTCATTGGATGAGGAACGGCTGGCTTCTGTGTGCTGACAACAGAACAGACTTCTCTATGAACAACAATACACTGACCTTCAACTCCGTCCAGCATTCTGACAACGGAGACTATCAGTGTTCTGCCTCCAACCCCTTCAGCAACATGACCAGCCCAGAATACAAACTGATCGTCAACTGTGAGTAGGCATTAACAAGTTCAACTTTGACCCCATGGCCTGAGGTGGAATCTTTTTGAACATCCTTTATAAATATTGTGTTGGAGTCAATGTGATGGTTTGGATCTCACCTCTTAAATCATCTGACATATGTTGATAACCTTTGACCTTCTGGCCAATGACAGACGTTGGATTTAACTCAAATGTGTCATACTCATTCCACAGAAGGTTGAGTGTCAGCGGGTTTTTCGATCCTCCCTTGAACTTGCTTGATGTATTAAGGTCCCTTATTAGTAAGGAAATCCCCAAACCTGGCTGTCTAGGTCTCAATTGAAAGGAAAAACTAAAAACCAGCAGACACTAGGAACTCCATGGAATTAATTTGATGCACCTGGTCTAACTGATTGTCTATTGTATCATAGATGGACCGGAGATGCCTTTAATAACAGGACCAGCTTTAGGAGAAACAGGACACAGCGTGACCTTCAACTGCTCAGCCTCCTCTCAGCCTCTCTGCCACTTCAGCTGGTTCTTCAATGGCTCCCAGGTGGCGACTGACTCAGTGTATGAGACTGGCCCACTGACCTTAGCCAGTCATGGGGAATACATCTGTGTGGCCTTCAACAACATCACTTGCAGAAACAGCACTGTCTCTAAGATACTCAACATTGTTGGTGAGTCAGTAACTGCTACTTAAAATCAAGTGACTAAAAGTGTATTTACTTTGTTTCATTTGGTTTTAGACACAGTATACGTGCTGTTGAATCTACAGAATAATAAAATGGAAGTTGAGATAAAAGTGCTGAAAAAAACGTTGATCTGCTTCCACAGCACCTGTAACCATGACCAACGTGAAAGTCAATGAAGCCCAGCAAATACTGAACCAGAGATTCTCTCTGACCTGTGACACCGCTGGAACGGTTTACTCCATTCACTGGATGAAGAACAGCTGGCCTCTGTATGCTGACAACAGAACAGACTTCTCTATGAACAACAATACACTGACATTCAACTCTGTCCAGCATTCTGACAACGGAGACTATCAGTGTTCTGCTTCCAACCCCCTCAGCAACATGACCAGCCCAGAATACAGACTGATCGTGAACTGTGAGTAGTTATTAACAAGTTCAAATTTGACCCCATGGCCTGAGTTGGAATCTTTTTGAACTTCCTTTATAATTATTGTAGTAAAGTCAATGTGATGGTTTGGATCTCACCTCTATTACCATCTAACAAATGTTGATGACCTTTGACCTTCTGGCCAATGAAAGATGTTGCGTTTAACTCACATGTGTCAAACTCATTCCACAAAGGGACGACTGTCAGTGGGTTTTTCAAACCTAACTTGAACTTGATATACATTTTAACGTCCCTTATTAGTAAGGAACTCCCCAAACCTGGTTTTCCATGTCTCAATTGAAAGGAAAAAACAAAAACCAGCAGACACTAGGAACTCCATGGAAGGAATTTGACACACCTGGTCTAACTGATTGTCTTTTGTATCATAGATGGACCGGAGATGCCTATAATAACAGGACCAGCATTAGGAGAAACAGGACACAGCGTGACCTTCAACTGCTCAGCCTCCTCTCAGCCTATCTGCCACTTCAGCTGGTTCTTCAGTGGGTCCCAGGTGGCGACTGGCTCAGAGTATGAGACTGGCCCACTGACCTTAGCCAGTCATGGGGAATACACCTGTGTGGCCTTCAACAACGTCACTTGCAGAAACAGCACTGTCTCCAAGTTGCTCACTGTCGTTGGTGAGTCAGTAACTGCTACTTAATATCAAGGGACTATAAGTTTCTTTAATTTGTGTTCTGTTGGTTTTAGACAGTATATGTGCTGTTGAACCTACAGTATAATTAGATGGAAGTTCAGATATAAAGTTCTGAAAAACCCTTTCATCTGCTTTCCACAGCACCTGTAACCATGACCAACGTGAAAGTCAATGAAGCCCAGCAAATACTGAACCAGAGATTCTCTCTGACCTGTGACACCACTGGAATGGTTTACTCCATTCACTGGATGAAGAACGGCTGGCCTCTGTATGCTGACAACAGAACAGACTTCTCTATGAACAACAATACACTGACATTCAACTCCGTCCAGCATTCTGACAACGGAGACTATCAGTGTTCTGCTTCCAACCCCCTCAGCAACATGACCAGCCCAAACTATAGACTGATCGTGAACTGTGAGTAGTTATTAACAAGTTCAACTTTGACCCCATGGCCTGAGTTGGAATCTTTTTAAACTTCCTTTATAATTATTGTAGTAAAGTCAATGTGATGGTTTGGATCTCACCTCTATTACCATCTGACAAATGTTGATGACCTTTGACCTTCTGGCCAATGAAAGATGTTGCGTTTAACTCACGTGTCAAACTCATTCCACAAAGGGACGACTGTCAGTGGGTTTTCAAACCTAACTTGAACTTGATATACATTTTAACGTCCCTTATTAGTAAGGAACTCCCCAAACCTGGTTTTCCATGTCTCAATTGAAAGGAAAAAACAAAAACCAGCAGACACTAGGAACTCCATGGAAGGAATTTGACACACCTGGTCTAACTGATTGTCTTTTGTATCATAGATGGACCGGAGATGCCTATTATAACAGGACCAGCATTAGGAGAAACAGGACACAGCGTGACCTTCAACTGCTCAGCCTCCTCTCAGCCTCTCTGCCACTTCAGCTGGTTCTTCAATGGGTCCCAGGTGGCGAATGGCTCAGAGTATGAGACTGGCCCACTGACCTTAGCCAGTCATGGGGAGTACACCTGTGTGGCCTTCAACAACGTCACTTGCAGAAACAGCACTGTCTCCAAGTTGCTCACTGTCGTTGGTGAGTCAGTAACTGCTACTTAATATCAAGGGACTATAAGTTTCTTTAATTTGTGTTCTGTTGGTTTTAGACAGTATATGTGCTGTTGAACCTACAATATAATTAGATGGAAGTTGAGATATAAAGTTATGAAAAACCCTTTCATCTGCTTTCCACAGCACCTGTGACCATGACCATTGTGAAAGTCATTGGAGTCCAACCAATACTGAATGAGAGATTCTCTCTGACCTGCGACACAGCTGGAACGGTTTACTCCATTCATTGGATGAGGAACGGCTGGCTTCTGTGTGCTGACAACAGAACAGACTTCTCTATGAACAACAATACACTGACCTTCAACTCTGTCCAGCATTCTGACAACGGAGACTATCAGTGTTCTGCCTCCAACCCCTTCAGCAACATGACCAGCCCAGAATACAAACTGATCGTCAACTGTGAGTAGGCATTAACAAGTTCAACTTTGACCCCATGGCCTGAGGTGGAATCTTTTTGAACATCCTTTATAAATATTGTGTTGGAGTCAATGTGATGGTTTGGATCTCACCTCTTAAATCATCTGACATATGTTGATAACCTTTGACCTTCTGGCCAATGACAGACGTTGGATTTAACTCAAATGTGTCATACTCATTCCACAGAAGGTTGAGTGTCAGCGGGTTTTTCGATCCTCCCTTGAACTTGCTTGATGTATTAAGGTCCCTTATTAGTAAGGAAATCCCCAAACCTGGCTGTCTAGGTCTCAATTGAAAGGAAAAACTAAAAACCAGCAGACACTAGGAACTCCATGGAATTAATTTGATGCACCTGGTCTAACTGATTGTCTATTGTATCATAGATGGACCGGAGATGCCTTTAATAACAGGACCAGCTTTAGGAGAAACAGGACACAGCGTGACCTTCAACTGCTCAGCCTCCTCTCAGCCTCTCTGCCACTTCAGCTGGTTCTTCAATGGCTCCCAGGTGGCGACTGACTCAGTGTATGAGACTGGCCCACTGACCTTAGCCAGTCATGGGGAATACATCTGTGTGGCCTTCAACAACATCACTTGCAGAAACAGCACTGTCTCCAAGATGCTCACTGTTGTTGGTAAGACAGAAGAGACATCCAAACTGTTTAACTTGTACATGTAGATATAGGCCTTTCAACATACATACAGTGATTGTGATTTTAGTCAATATTATCGTGACACTGATGTTTTCTTCACAGTCCCAGTAACCATGGCCATGGTGAAAGTCATGGGTGCCCAGCCAGTAGCAGACTACATGTTTACTCTGACCTGTGAGACCACTGGAACCATTTACTCCATTCACTGGAAGAGGAACGGCTGGCCTCTGTATGCTGACAACAGAACAGACTTCTCTATGAACAACAATACACTGACCTTCAACTCCGTCCAGCATTCTGACAAAGGAGACTATCAGTGTTCTGCCTTCAACCCAATGAGCAACATGACCAGCCCAGAATACAGACTGATCGTCAACTGTGAGTAGTTGTTATGGCCCAAAACCAAACTTGATATGTGAAAATGTAATTCTAATTTTGAACTATAATGAGGATAATGTGGAATTTATAGAAATGGAGTTGGGGTAAGTTTGTATCCCACTTCTGACACCAATGTAATAAAGCCAAGGGGATGGATGGGTATTAATTGGGTTAGACCAAAGCAAGCACAATAATGGCAGTTCTAATAGCTAATCTCATTCAATATCTTCATTATATTGTGTTTCCCAGATGGTCCAGAGAGACCTGTTATCATGAGTCTGGATACAGCGATGACAGGACACATCGTGACCTTCAACTGCTCAGCCTCCTCTCAGCCTCCCAGCCACTTCAGCTGGTTCTTCAATGGGTCCCAGGTGGCGACTGGCTCAGTGTATGAGACTGGCCCACTGACCTTAGCCAGTCATGGGGAGTACACCTGTGTGGCCTTCAACAACGTCACTTGCAGAAACAGCACTGTCTCCAAGATGCTCACTGTTGTTGGTGAGTCAGTAACTGCTACTTAAAATCAAATGACTAAAAGTGTATTTACTTTGTGTACATTTGATTTTAGAGTCAGCATACGTACTGTTGAACCTACAGTATATTAAAATGGAAGTTTAGATAAATGTGAAAAAAAAAACGTTGATCTGCTTCCACAGCACCTGTAACCATGACCAACGTGAAAGTCAATGAAGGCCAGCAAATACTGAACCAGAGATTCTCTCTGACCTGTGACACCGCTGGAACGGTTTACTCCATTCACTGGATGAAGAACGGCTGGCCTCTGTATGCTGACAACAGAACAGACTTCTCTATGAACAACAATACACTGACCTTCAACTCTGTCCAGCATTCTGACAACGGAGACTATCAGTGTTCTGCTTCCAACCCCCTCAGCAACATGACCAGCCCAGAATACAGACTGATCGTGAACTGTGAGTAGTTATTAACAAGTTCAACTTTGACCCCATGGCCTGAGGTGGAATCTTTTTGAACTTCCTTTATAATTATTGTAGTAAAGTCAATGTGATGGTTTGGATCTCACCTCTATTACCATCTAACAAATGTTGATGACCTTTGACCTTCTGGCCAATGAAAGATGTTGCGTTTAACTCACATGTGTCAAACTCATTCCACAAAGGGACGACTGTCAGTGGGTTTTTCAAACCTAACTTGAACTTGATATACATTTTAACGTCCCTTATTAGTAAGGAACTCCCCAAACCTGGTTTTCCATGTCTCAATTGAAAGGAAAAAAGAAAAACCAGCAAACACTAGGAACTCCATGGAAGGAATTTGACACACCTGGTCTAACTGATTGTCTTTTGTATCATAGATGGACCGGAGATGCCTATAATAACAGGACCAGCATTAGGAGAAACAGGACACAGCGTGACCTTCAACTGCTCAGCCTCCTCTCAATCTCTCTGCCACTTCAGCTGGTTCTTCAGTGGGTCCCAGGTGGCGACTGGCTCAGAGTATGAGACTGGCCCACTGACCTTAGCCAGTCATGGGGAGTATACCTGTGTGGCCTTCAACAACATCACTTGCAGAAACAGCACTGTCTCCAAGATGCTCACTGTTGTTGGTAAGACAGAAGAGACATCCAAACTGTTTAACTTGTACATGTAGATATAGGCCTTTCAACATACATACAGTGATTGTGATTTTAGTCAATATTCTCGTGACACTGATGTTTTCTTCACAGTCCCAGTAACCATGGCCATGGTGAAAGTCATGGGTGCCCAGCCAGTAGCAGACTACATGTTTACTCTGACCTGTGAGACCACTGGAACCATTTACTCCATTCACTGGAAGAGGAACGGCTGGCCTCTGTATGCTGACAACAGAACAGACTTCTCTATGAACAACAATACACTGACCTTCAACTCCGTCCAGCATTCTGACAAAGGAGACTATCAGTGTTCTGCCTTCAACCCCCTCAGCAACATGACCAGCCCAGAATACAGACTGATCGTCAACTGTGAGTAGTTATTAACAAGTTCAACTTTGAACCCATGGCCTGAGGTGGAATCTTTGAAAACTTCCTTTGTTAATATTGTAGTAAAAATCAATGTGATGGTTTGGATCCCACCTCTTATACCATCTGACATATGTTGATGACATTTGACCTTCTGGCCAATGACAGACATTGGATTTAACTCACATGTGTCAAACTCATTCCACAGAAGGTTGAGTGTCAGCGGGTTTTTCGATCCTCCCTTGAACTTGCTTGATGTATTAAGGTCCCTTATTAGTAAGGAATTCCCCAAACCTGGCTGTCTAGGTCTCAATTGAAAGGAAAAACCAAAAACCAGCAGACACTAGAAACTCCATGGAAGGAGTTTGACACCCCTGGTCTAACTGATTGTCTATTGTATCATAGATGGACCGGAGATGCCTATTATAACAGGACCAGCATTAGGAGAAACAGGACACAGCGTGACCTTCAACTGCTCAGCCTCCTCTCAGCCTCTCAGCCAGTTCAGATGGTTCTTCAATGGCTCCCAGGTGGCGACTGGCTCAGTGTATGAGACTGGCCCACTGACCTTAGCCAGTCATGGGAAATACACCTGTGTGGCCTTCAACAACATCACTTGCAGAAACAGCACTGTCTCCAAGATGCTCACTGTTGTTGGTGAGACTCGTTCTAACCGTAATCTTTTAAATGATTAGTTTGGTGTACTTTCTTGAGAACAAATAATCCCTCTGCAGCCATTAAACCTACTGCAACCATTGAAACAGTTTCACTTTGTTCTCAGCGCCAATAACCTCAGTGTCCATAAGCACCAGTGGAACCCAGGCGATAGAGGGTGACCCCTTTACAATGACTTGCAATATCGTTGGTGATCCTAGCTCCATTCACTGGTGGAAGAACCTCACGTTAGTGCATCTGGATAACAGAACCCACGTCTCTTTCGACAACAGAACACTGACCTTCAACCCTGTCCAGTATTCTTCCTATGGAGAATATCAGTGTATGGCCAGAAATAGTGTGAGCAACAGAACTAGCAACCGCTACACACTCCTAGTGAATTGTAAGTAATAATGGGGATGTATTCTTGTCAAAGATAGAGAAGGAAATAACTGTGATGACATATTAAGAAGTCAATAATCAACCATAAGGTAGTTAAAGTTGAATGTTTCGATGTCGTTATCTGATTTTCACAGATGGACCCAAGCAACCTGTGATAGCTGGTGCACCCATTGCCGAAACAGAACAAAGAGTGACCTTCAACTGCTCAGCCTCCTCTCAGCCTCCCAGCCAGTTCAGCTGGTTCTTCAATGGCTCCCAGGTGGCAACAGGCTCAGAGTATGAGACTGGCCCACTGACCTTAGCCAGTCATGGGGAGTACACCTGTGTGGCCTTCAACAACGCCACTGGCAGAAACAGCACTGTCTCCAAGATGCTCACTGTCATTGGTAAATCAGACTACAGATTCCCATAAATTGTCCTTATGCACAAAAAGTGTATTTCTCTCAAAAGTTATGCACAGATTTGTTTACATCAAAAATCTAATTCATTTATATAGCCCTTCTTACATCAGCTGATATCTCAAAGTGCTGTACAGAAACCCAGCCTAAAACCCCAAACAGCAAGCAATGCAGGTGTAGAAGCACGGTGGCTAGGAAAAACTCCCTAGAAAGGCCGAAACCTAGGAAGAAACCTAGAGAGGAACCAGGCTATAAGGGGTGACCTGTCCTCTTCTGGCTGTGCCGGGTGGAGATTATAACACAACATGGCCAAGATGTTCAAATGTTCATAGATGACCAGCATGGTCAAATAATAATAATCACAGTAGTTGTCGAGGGTGCAGCAAGTCAGCACCTCAGGAGTAAATGTCAGTTGGCTTTTCATAGCCGATCATTAAGAGTATCTCTACCGCTCCTGCTGTCTCTAGAGAGTTGAAAACAGCAGGTCTGGGACAGGTAGCACGTCCGGTGAACAGGTCAGGGTTCCATAGCCGCAGGCAGAACAGTTGAAACTGGAGCAGCAGCACGGCCAGGTGGACTGGGGACAGCAAGGAGTCTTCATGCCAGGTAGTCCTGAGGCATGGTCCTAGGGCTCAGGTGCTCCGAGAGAGAGAAAGAAAGAGAGGAGAAGTACTCCAGATATAACAAACTGACCCTAGCCCCCCGACACATAAACTACTGCAGCATAAATACTGGAGGCTGAGACAGGAGGGGTCAGGAGACACTGTGGCCCCATCCGATGATACCCCCGGACAGGGCCAAACAGGAAGGATATAACCCCACCCACTTTGCCAAAGCACAGCCCCCACACCACTAGAGGGATATCTTCAACCACCAACTTACCATCCTGAGACAAGGCCGAGTATAGCCCACAAAGATCTCCGCCACGGCACAACCCAAGGGGGGGGCGCCAACCTACCATCCCTACCATACATTCCTGTTAGTGAGCAGTTCTTTATTGCCAAGATAATCCATCCACCTGACAGGTGTGGCATATCAAGAAGCTGATTAAACAGAATGATCATTTCACAGTTGCACCTTGTGCTCGGGACAATAAAAGGCCACTCTAAAATGTGCAGTTTTGTCACACAACACAATGCCACAAATGTGTCATGTTTTGAGGGAGCGTGCAATTGGCATGCTGACTGCAGGAATGTCCACCGGAGCTGTTGCCAGATAATTTAAAATTAATTAATTAATTTCTTTGGGGGGCCGCACAGCCCTCCATGTGCTCGCCAGAGGTAGCCTGACTGCCATTAGGTACCGAGATGAGATCCTCAGACCCCTTGTGAGACCATATGCTGGTGCGGTTGGCCCTGGGTTCCTCCTAATGCAAGACAATGCTAGACCTCATGTGGCTGGAGTGTGTCAGCAGTTCCTGCAAGAGGAAGGCATTGATGCTATGGACTGGCCCGCCCGTTCCCCAGACCTGAATCCAATTGGGAGGAGATCCCTCAGGAGACCATCCGCCACCTCATCAGGAGCATGCCCAGGCGTTGTAGGGAGGTCATACAGGCACGTGGAGGCCACACACACTACTGAGCCTCATTTTGACTTGTTTTAAGGACATTACATCAAAGTTGGATCAGCCTGTAGTGTGGTTTTCCACTTTAATTTTGAGTGTGACTCCAAATCCAGACCTCCATGGGTTGATAAATTTGATTTCCATTGATAATTTTTGTGTGATTTTGTTGTCAGCACATTCAACTATGTAAAGAAAAAAGTATTTAATAAGAATATTTCATTCATTCAGATCTAGGATGTGTTATTTTAGTGTTCCCTTTATTTTTTTGAGCAGTGTATATATACATGTTTTATATATCCAACTTTTGTGTCGCTGGAACTAAACATTTGATCAAATGACAAATCTTGATACTGTACATAAAGCAATACACTTCCTCTGTCCTCACAGAGGCTATAAAGTCAGTGATGGTGAAACGAAACAAAATACCAATATCATCTGACAACCTAACCCTGACCTGTGACGTCACCGGGCGTTATGACACCATCTACTGGATGAAGGACAACCTGTCTCTGGTCCTGAACAACACCTTGAACTCTGACATCACCATATCTAACAACTCTCTGCACTTCAGTCCAGTCAAGGTGTCTAACGATGGAAACTATCAGTGCGTTGCCACCAACCTCTTTGGTCCACACACCAGCCCTAAATACCAGCTACTGGTGAACTGTAAGTACTGGTGTTTTAATCTGTTGGTAAAATGGTTAGTGCTTCTGGGATCTTTGGGACGTCCCTACCCAAGACCCTAACCTTAACCATAACCTTTACCTAACTCTGAGCTTTACCCTTACCTTAACCATTTTACATTTCAACTTCAATGGGGTGATTTCAGAGTTGGATATCCCAAGGATTCCGTTTAGACTTTTCCCTATTATGACCCCTCCTCTCTGAACCTCTCTCTGTAGATGGCCCTCTGAGTGTGAACGTCTCTGGCCCAGGCTTAGTGGTGATTGGCTCAGTAATCCCTGTCAATCTGAAGTGCTCAGCCGACTCCCGGCCAACCAGCGAGTACCGATGGAAATACAACAACCAATCATTGCCCGCGACTGGTCCTTTGATGGCTGTAGGCGTCTCCTTGAAAAATGCAGGGATATACACCTGTGTGGCCAAGAACTCTCTAACTAACATCTCAATGTCCAAGACCATTAGTCTGGATGTCACCGGTAAGTGGGTGGGTTGTTGTAGTAAGACCTAGGTGGGATATAATGCGTAATTAAATGTCACAAAGTTGTTTTTATTACGTAGAATTTAATTTGGTTCTAGTTTGCGTACGTGTTTGTGCAGGGATCATTTTCATACATCATGGAAATGCAATACAGACATTTTCTGAACTGGTGGGTACAGACAGGAATCGAGAAGATATATACAATTGAATTCGGAAGTTTACATATCCCCCTCTTCTCCGATTATCTTTGTACCCTCCTCTCCGATTATCTTTGTCCCCCTTCTCTCCCAATCTTCTTTCTCTCTCAGGCCACTCACCTGTCCCTCCATTCCAGTCCAGAGTTGGTCTGATGTTGATGGGCCTTGTAGCTCTCTCTCTGCCTCTGATCAACCACTGAGACTACCACACTGCACGTCTGCTGGCTGGGAGCCAATCACTTCCTTCCCTCTACCCTCACTGACTCCCCTCGAAGATCTGAAAAAGGACTGGATAGAAATAAGTGGTATTGTCAATATTGTAATTGCCCCATCTTGCCACTATAGGGCTGGGTTTAGTGTGCTCAGCTCCTTTCCAATGCTTTTACGTTGTGAGGAGAGAGTCAACAAGAGGTCAGATGGGAGGGGTCTATCCCCTTAGAATAGAACCCACCTCGACAGTGTGTTTTTATGTCAATCATCTCTATAAACTGATATTCTTTTTAAAAACTGGTCTTCAACAAGGTAATTGAAGGGGCAAACATCCACTGCTCAGTTGTGCTGCCTATTTCTGTTTCTAATTAAATGTTCTTAGATATTCACTGCCCTTGTGACTGACTGTTGCCCTGGAGTCCATTCACTGAGTCCCTTTCTGTGTTCTGCGTTTGATCATGTATGTAAACTCTATAGTTCAAGTACAAATTCAGGTTTATTACCTTATAAATACCTTAAAGTTAAAACGTTTCAAAACGATAATACATTTAACTGGTGTTCATGTAAAACATGGCTTGTTTTTCACATTTAATATATAAGCTTGTAAATCCTCGGAGGAGACTAAGGCTTGTGCTCTTGTCTTATGTTTATACTTCCTCTTCATTAATTATTGTCTTAAATTAAGTTTTGTCTTTTCACCCATGTCCTACTGAATGGTGCAATCTTGGGTGATTTCTTTATCAGCAAAATCGCTGTGAAGCAATGTGAATTTAATGAAGTAGCAACAGAGGTATTTAGAGTGGCACAAAAAACGCAAAAGGAAATATGAAATCTAATGATAAAATTATAAAATAATACATTGGAATTCAATTCACACACATAGTGAAACTTGTTATAAAAACATGTATTTCAAAGGAGTATAATTATATAAAACATTTTTATATAAAAAACTAGTCATGGTTCCTGAGCGAGCAATATGACATTACAAAACATTGTTACAAGGTTTATAAACTAGTTATTAAAGGTCAACTCTTTAAATTGGAATACTCATGAAGTTTTTGCCTTGGTCACCCTTTGACCTCTGTACTCTTTCCATGATCTTCTGGCATTTCCACTGATTCTTAAATCCTTTTCTTAGGCACATTGCCACAACTGGATTGTGCGTAGGTCAGAGAGGATGGGATGGGAGAGAGATACACAGATTGGTGACTTTGGGAGAGTCCATGGTAACAAGTGTTGTAGAAACTCTTGAATGTACTGCTGTTGGTGTTACAGAAACTCACAGGCCTTCCTGGGCTTGCGGTAGGATTTGGCAGACTCCTGGCAGAGGCAGCCTCCACTCAAACCCTCTCTCCTCCTCCCTGAGTGACACAAAGTAAACTGCTGTATTAGTCTGAGTACCATTCAGTTTCTGCCAACTAATTGCCATTCAAAAACATTACTATCATGGTTTGTAAGAAACAGACTGACAAGCAGGCTAGGATTGTATCCACTTACTGGACAAATAGCACTGAGTTCCTAATCACTCACCCTTACAGTCACACAGTCTGTCATGGTGTCTGGGGGGGTTGATCTGGTCTCCAACTCTCCCTGGGTACTACACTGTACCTGTAGCTTGACTGACACCTGAACGTTGTACATCAGTTTCAGGAATCCCTTGGTAGAGAGGATGAGTGAGAGAGGTTGATCAGAATGGATATGTACAGTAAGTATGATGGATATTTTTCAATGATTGATGAGTATGTATGATGGATATGTACAGTTGAAGTTGGAAGTTTACATACACCTCAGTCAAATACATTTATACTCAGTTTTTAACAATTCCTGACATTTAATCCTAGTAAAAATGACCTGTCTTATGTCAGTTAGAACACCACTTTATTTTAAGAATGTGACATGTCAGAATAATAGTAGAGAATGATTTATTTCAGCATTTATTTATTTCATCACATTCCCAGTGGGTCAGAAGTTTACATACACTCAATTAGT
Source organism: Salvelinus namaycush (assembly GCF_016432855.1). Lineage (NCBI taxonomy): Eukaryota > Metazoa > Chordata > Actinopteri > Salmoniformes > Salmonidae > Salvelinus > Salvelinus namaycush. Next base: position 62,151,700 of record NC_052311.1, on the reverse strand, counting down.
ATTTGGGTTGCATTGCCTTTAAATTGTTTAACTTGGGTCAAACGTTTCAGGTAGCCTTCCACAAGCTTCCCACAATAAGTTGGGTGAATTTTGGCCCATTCCTCCTGACAGAGCTGGTGTAACTAAGTCAGGTTTGTAGGCCTCCTTGCTCGTACACGCTTTTTCAGTTCTGCCCACAAATTTTCTATAGGATTGACGTCAGGGCTTTGTGATGGCCACTCCAATACCTTGACTTTGCTGTCCTTAAGCCATTTTGCCACAACTTTGGAAGTATTCTTGGGGTCATTGTCCACTTGGAAGACCCATATGCGACCAAGCTTTAACTTCCTGACTGATGTCTTGAAATGTTGCTTCAATATATCCACATAATTTTCCTTCTCATGATGCCATCTATTTTGTGAAGTGCACCAGTCCCTCCTGCAGCAAAGCACCCCACAACATGTTGCTACCACCCCCGTCCTTCACAGTTGGGATGGTGTTCTTCGGCTTGCAAGCCTCCCCTTTTTTCCTCCAAACATGACGATGGTCATTTTGGCCAAACAGTTCTGTTTTTGTGTCATCAGACCAGAGGACATTTCTCCAAAAAGTACGATCTTTGTCCTCATGTGCAGTTGCAAACCATAGTCTGGCTTTTTTTATGGTGGTTTTGGAGCATGGTGGATTTGGAGCCTTTTCCAAGCTTCTAACTTGCTGAGTGGCCTTTCAGGATATGTCGATATAGGACTCGTTTTACTGTGGATATAGATACTTTTGTACCTGTTTCCTCCAGCATCTTCACAAGGTCCTTTGCTGTTGTTCTGGGATTGATTTGCACTTTTCGCACCAAAGTACGTTCATCTCTAGGAGACAGAACGTGTCTCCTTCCTGAGCGGTATGACGGCTGCATGGTCCCATGGTATTTATACTTGCATACTATTGTTTGTACAGATGAACGTGGTACCTTCATGCGTTTGGAAATTGTTCCCAAGGATGAACCAGACTTGTGGACGTAAACAAAAAAAATTCTGAGATCTTTGCTGATTTCTTTTGATTTTCCCATGATGTCAAGCAAAGAGGCACTGAGTTTGAAGGTAGGCCTTGAAATACATCCACAGGTACACCTCTAATTGACTCAAATAATGTCAATTAGCAGAAGCTTCTAAAGCCATGATATCATTTTCTGGAATTTTCCAAAATGTTTAAAGGCACAGTCAATTTAGTGTATGTAAACTTCTGACACACTGGAATTATGATACAGTGAATTATAAGTGAAATAATCTGTCTGTAAACAATTGTTGGAAAAATGACTTGTGTCATGCACAAGATAGATGTCCTAACCGACTTGCCAAAACTATAGTTTGTTAACAAGAGATTTGTGGAGTGGTTGAAAAATTAGTTTTAATGACTCCAACCTAAGTGTATGTAAACTTCCGACTTCAACTGTATGTAATCAAATCAGATTTCACAACATACCCAATACACACAAATCTAAGTAAAGGCATGGAATTAAGAATATATAAATATATGGACGAGCAATGTCAACACGGCATAGACCAAGATACAGTAGAATAGTATAGAATACAGTATATACATATGAGATAAGTAATGCAAGATATGTTAACTATTAAAGTGACTAGTGTTCCATTTATTAAAGTAGCCAGTGATTTGAAGTCTGTATATATAGTCAGCAGCCTCTCTGTGCTAGTGATGGCTGTTTAACAGTCTGATGGCCTTGAGATAGAAGCTGTTTTCAGTCTTTTGGTCCCAGCTTTGATGCACCTGTACTGACCTCGCCTTCTGGATGATAGCGGGGTGAACAGGCAGTGGCTCGGGTGGTTGTTGTCCTTGATTATCTTTTTGGCCTTCCTGACAGGTGCTGTAGGTGTCCTGGAGGGCAGGTAGTTTTCCTGGCACCACACTCCCAGCGCCCTCACCTCCTCACTGTAGGCTGTCTTGTCGTTGTTGGTAATCAAGCCTACTACTGTTGTGTCGTCTGTAAACTTGATGATTGAGTTGGAAGCGTGATTGGCCACGCAGTCATGGGTGAATAGGGACTACAGGAGGGGTCTGAGCATGCACCCTTGTGGGGCCCCAGTGTTGAGGATCAGTGAAGGTGTCGTTTCCTACCTTCACCACCTGGGGGCGGCTCGTTAGGAAGGCCAGTACCCATTTGCACAGGGAGGGGTTCAGACGCAGGGCCTCGAGCTTAATGATGATCTTGGAGGGTACTATGATGTTGAATGCTGAGCTTTAGTCAGTGAACAGCATTCTTACATAGGTAATCCTCTTGTCCAGATGGGATAGGACAGTGTGATGGCGATTGCATCGTCTGTGGACCTATTGGGGCGGTAAACAAATTGAAGTGGGTCTAGGGTGACAGGTAAGGTGGAGGTGATATGGTCCTTGACTAGTCTCGCAAAGCACTTTATAATGACTGAAGTGAATGCTACGGGGCAATAGTCATTTAGTTCAGTTACCTTTGCCTTCTTGGGTACAGAAACAATGGTGGCCATCTTGAAGCATGTGGGGACAGCAGACTGGGATAGGGAGAGGTTGAATATGTGCCAGCTGATTGAATATGCCAGCTGGTCTGCGCATGCTCTGAGGACGCGGCTAGGGATGCCGTCTGGGCCAGCAGCCTTGAGAGGGTTAACACGTTTAAATGTCTTACGTCGGCCAGAGGAGAGCCCACAGTCCTTGGTAGCGGGTCATGTCAGTGGCACTGTATTATCATCAAAGAGGACAAAGAAGGTGTTTAACATGTCTGGAAGCAAGACGTCGGTGTCCGCGACGTGGATGTTTTTCCTTTTGTAGTCCGTGATTGTCTGTAGACTCTGCCACATACGTCTCGTGTCTGAGCCGTAGAATTGCGACTCCATTTTGTCTCTATACTGACGTTTCGCCTGTTTGATTGCCTTGAAGAGGAATGACTACTCTGTTTGTATTCTGCCATATTCCCAGTCACCTTGCCATGGTTAAATGCGATGGTTGGCACTTTCAGTTTTGCATAGAATGCTGCCATCTATACAACGTTTCTGGTTAGGGTAGGTTTTAATAGTGGATACACAGTGGATACAACATCTCCTATACACTTCCTCAGTTACCGTCTCGGTGTATTCGTCGATATTGTTCTCGGAAGCTACGATGGATATGTCTGTATGATGGATATTTCTGTATGATGGATGTCTGTATGCAACTACTATGAGATGGCTATCTCTGTCTGCAGCGCTTCATGAAACACTCAAAACATCATAAGACTCCCTATGAGTTAACTTCTCTAGGGTAGGGGGCAGCATTCTGAATTTTGGATGAAAAGCATGCCCAAATTAAACTGCCAGCTACTCAACCCCAGAAGATAACATATGCATATTATTAGTAGATATGGATAGAAAACACTCTGAAGTTTCTAAAACTGTTTGAATTATGTCTGTGAGTATAACATAACTTATTTAGCAGGCGAAACCCCGAGGACAAACCATTCAGATTCTTTTGTTTTTGAGGTTACTCTCTTTTCAATGAGTTTCATTGGGAAACCAGATTTCTAAGGGACCTGCTTGCAGTTCCTACCGCTTCCACTGGATGTCAACAGTCTTGAGAAATTGGTTGAGGTTATTCCTTTGTGTAATGAAGAAGTACGGCCATCTTGAACGAGAGTCACTTGAAGTGTCCTGTTAGATAGAAGCGCGTGACCAGAAAGCTAGCTACAGTTGGTTTTAATCCTGTATTGAACACAGATCATCCCGTCTTCAATTTTATCGATTATTAACATTACAAAATACTAAAAGTTGTATTACAAAAGTAGTTTGACATTTTTTGGCAAAGTTTACAGGTAACCTTTGAGATATTTTGTAGTCACGTTTGAGCAAGTTGGAACCTGTGTTTTTCTGGATCAAAAGCGCCAAATAAATGGACATTTTGGATATATATCGACGGAATTAATCGAACAAAAGGACCATTTGTGATGTTTATGGGACAAATTGGAGTGCCAACAACAGAAGCTCGTCAAAGGTAAGGCATGAATTATATTTTTATTTCTGCGTTTTGTGTCGCGCCTGCATGGTTGAAATATGCTTCTCTGTCTTTGTTTACTATTGTGCTATCCTCAGATAATAGCATCGTTTGCTTTCGCCGAAAAGCCTATTTGAATTCTGACATGTTGGCTGGATTCACAACCAGAGTAGCTTTAATTTGGTATCTTTCATGTGTGATTTAATGAAAGTTTGATTTTTATAGTAATTTTCATAGTAATTAATTTTAATTTGGCGCTCTGCATTTTCTCTGGCTTTTTGCCAAGTGAGACAGTAGGGTCCCGCCTAAACTCAGATTTTTGGATATAAATATGAACTTTACCGAACAAAACATACATGTATTGTGTACAATGAAGTCCTATGAGTGTCATCTGATGAAGATCATCAAAGGTTAGTGATTAAATTTATCTCTTTCTGCTTTTTGTTACTCCTCTCTTTGGCTGGAAATATGGCTGTCTTTTTCTGTGACTTGGCTCATACCTAACATAATCGTTTGGTGTGCTTTTGTCGTAAAACCTTTTTGAAATCGGACACTTTGGCTGGATTTACAACAAGTGTATCTTTAAAATGGTGCAAAATACTTGTATGTTTGAGGAATTTAAATTATGGGATTTCTGTTGTTTTGAATTTGGCGCCCTGCAGTTTCACTGGCTGTTGACGAGGTGGGACGCTACCGTCCCACATACCCTAGAGAAGTTAAGAGCTAAATGTAGTTCTTTCACAGACACCTCAAATAATGCACATCAGTAGCATCTGTAATAAGTGTAACCTGCTATAGCTCACTGTACATGCAACAGTAAATCACACAGAATATTCCATACTTTACCTTGTCCTTGACCGGTGAATGCCAATACACAGAACAGCATTAGCATCTTTAATCCCATTCCTATGGCCACAATATCCTTGTGAATGTGCAATAAAACCTCTGCAGCTTCTGCTGAATGAACAACTAACCTCTGCAGTTACTTCAGCCCTTTATATAGACGTGTGTCTCAATCTGAGATGAAAGGGCCATGTTGTATGAAGCCCGTGCCCCTACCTAAACCAACACCTGCCTTGTGGCTTGTGTTATATACGCCAAGCGTTTTGGAAAGAGTGGACGTTGGCCAAAACAGCACCTCATAGTGCTACTGATGAGTGAAGTCAGCCTGACAGGTGGATGAGGGCCCTTTATGATACTGACCTGTGATAGACACTATGACAAAACACTCTTCTGCCTTCATGGCTTATGTTCAATAAATATACCTTCTTTGAGAGCAAACTAGCAAATAACATTCATTAAATAGAATGTTCACCTGAAGACTTGAAGGCAGCTTGAAACTGTCAGCCAGACACTGTGATTGTGTTTCCTTGGCAAACATGAAGACAATGATCAAATGTTCCTCTAGCAAAACAATGAGGAAATTAAAGCATCATTGATCTGATAGGTCAATATGTTGCCCAGATCATCATTCAAGCGATTAGGCCAAACTAAAATGACAGTTTGTGTGAAAGGGTTAGAGAAGTTCTGTTTGCACCTAGTCAAATCTCACATTGACTATCACAGGACATGAACATTCTTTCACGGCATAATGGTTTGATGCTTGCTGGATTCCATTAATCAGTCACGGTATTGGGCTCCACACCGCTACGCTGGATTGGCTGGATCATTCACCCCCATGTCGATGATATCTCTGATTCTCTGAAGACCAACTTAAAAACAGATATTTACACTTGGTCTCTTGAGCATGTTAGAAGCTATATAGTGGAACTGGTAAATAAATACTTCTTGACAACTGACACTGCCAACTAACCATACAAAGGAGTGGGTCCAATGTCTCATCACAGTACAGTGTGTCACTAGACAGCTCTCTTGTGGTTCTCTGCTCAGACATAACTCAAGGTGTGGTATCTTGGATGTGCTCAGAACATCACACGCAGGTATAAAACTGTTTGGTCATCCCAATTCAATAAATCTCACCATTATTGTGTACTCTGTTAGAATCGGCTAACCTTTGAACATTGAGATATTAAATGATAAAGAAGAAGCCTTGAATAGAAAGAGTCTGTAGAAAGCCAGAAGGCTTTGGAATGTGTTTGATGGAGAGGAGAGCGACGTATTGATATAGGGAAGACAGATGGATATCTGTGGATTAGGTGAAGGAGGGGTTGAGGTCAGGAGGTGAGGTCAGTTCCCCTTAAGGGAGTAATCAGGGTTTAGTATCTGGTTACCTTCTTCCTGTTGGGCTAAAACTATAAGGAATGGAGAGAGGAAGTGTCTTAAGTAGGATGTATATAACTGTGATGGAGAGAAATGTTTTGCTGTCTGATTACAGCTGACCAGAACCTTTGGGAAGAATTAAACTTGGTTAAAGCTTCTCTAGTGTCCGTGGGTTATTTACTGAAAAATAAGAACCTAACAACTCTCACCGCACCCATTAGTTTGAGTACATTAAGCAATCAAACACACACACACAGGACGTTTTGACAAGCTACAGCTGAAGGTCAATTATGTTATTATTTTGGTTTAAAAACTTTTCTTTGCAGAACCATCGTGCAGACACACTTCAGTGGTTGAAAGCTGCAAACAAAGAAGCAATGTCCATAGTGTAAGCCTTCATTGGTTTTAATGCATTGCATTTTGACATCACATATTCCACAATCAACATTCAAAATACAGAGGCAGGTAGGACTACACAGGCAGTATATACAAACAGTCAAAGCAGCCTTTTACAGGGAGTCTTGGGTCTCGTGGGGGGACTGCCTTTGAATAAAGAGTATAAGCTAGCTACAACACATCCATACACACTGACTATGGTATCATATCCAAGCCAAATACCCACCAGTCTCAGCGCTACTTTGAAATGCCCTCATCGTTCACTCCAAAAACACCATACCCTTCCCTTTCATTCTCCATATTTGTACAGCCAAAATAAGACATATTGAGGGTAAATCTTCACAAGAAACAAAAAGTTATGGTTGTAAACAGATACCGGAAACAAGTAATGCTTTAACAGTGGAGCCAACTGGCCAAGTGACGCCTTGTTGCATCGTCAACATAAATGGTCTCTGTGTCTAAACACATGATACCATTAAAGGGATTTTAAATGATACTATTAGTAACCAATCAGATCAATAGGACTGTATATGTTTTCAAAGTTAAGAGAAAAAGACAGGAAATGTGGGTATTTTGACAGAGGAAACAAAACAAACCTTTAGGATGGTAGCTTTTCAGATTCTCCTAACCTTTGTGGGGAAGCTCTTATAATGTATCTATCAGCCAGAGGAGAGAGATCCTGGCATATTATTCATCATATCCACCATACAGTATGAAACTAAAGAGGATAATCTCTCAAATCAGCTCAATCAAATCTCAGTTGGTGATAAGCAGTGAAATCTGACTAGCAACACAGATGTTTGATCCTATTAGTGCTTAGTGGTCTTCTACTAAGCCATTTTGGTGGTAAGTTACAGTATCGTCCCATAGAATAGAGTTGTGCAGTGGTTACCAACCCTGGTTCTGGAAAGCCTTTCAAGAGAAGGCTTTTCTTCCAGCCCAGCATTCAACACATTCAACCAATCAAGGACTAGATATTATTTGAATCATGGGATGGAACAAAAGGCTGTACTAAAATACTAAGTGTTCTTATTAAAGTAGTGAATGTGCTAAAAGCCTGTACTCTTGTGGCTCTCCAGGACCAGTGTTTTTACCTCTGATGTAGTGAGTCATTTGGTCATTGGCCATCAGTTCTCCATCAGTTGGTCTTTGGCCTTCAGTTTTCAGCCTGTTTCTCCAGCAGGCCCTTGAGGTGGGTGTGTAGCGGCTGGCACACAGCCTGGTAGCCCTGCGGGGTGAGGTGGAGGTAGTCATACAGGTCCTGGTGGGAGATGCTGCCGTCCGAGTGCACCAAGCCGGGGTCCACATTGAGGAGGGAGGCGTGGGGGAGAGAGGACACAGCCTCCTGAACCAGCTTGTTGACCTGGGCGTTCCTCTCCCGCAGGGAGTTGGGCATCTTACCCCTGGGTAGCACTCCCTGTGGTTGGAAACATACATGATAGCACAGGAGGCTGCTGAGAGGCGAAGAGCTCACAATAATGTCCGGAATGGAGCAAATGGAATGGCATCAAACACCTGAAAACCATGTGTGATAGCATTCCACTGATTCAGCTCCAGCCATTACCACAAGTCCGTTCTCCCAAATTAAGGTCCCACCAACCCCCTGTGCATTGTAGTCACTAGATTCCCATGCTAGAAAGGACAAATGTGCCAATATGGTTAGCAATGATAATGGAGTCCATAAAGTATGCAGTTCATAATTTAAGTTTGTGTTATCAAAAAGGTTAATGGTTGTAAAGGGGATTTTCCAGGTGAACAAAACAGAGAGCAGTCAATCATATTAATCTAAATCCTTTCAGTTTATTACAAGAATTCAAGGAGAACATCTCCAGAAAAGAAGCCAAGAGAAGTGTCTAACGAATTTCTCTTAGAAGGCGCTTATATTTTTTATTTTACCTTTATTTAACCAGGTAGGCTAGTTGAGAACAAGTTCTCATTTACAAATGAGCAGTTCGACACAAACAACAGAGTTACTCATGGAATAAACATACAGTCAATAATACAGTAGAAAAAAAAGAAGTATATATACAGTGTGTGCAAATGAAGTAAGGGAGGTAAGGCAATAAAATAGGCCATAGTGGTGAGGTAATTACGATATAGCAATTAAACACTGGAGTGGTAGATGTGCAGAAGATGAATGTGCAAGTAAAGATACTGGGGTGCAAAGGGGCAAAATAAATACAGTATGGGGATGAGGTAGTTGGATTGGCTATTTACAGATGGGCTATGTACAGGTTCAATGATCTGTGAGCTGCTCTCACAGCTGGTGCTTGAAGTTAGTGAGGGAGATAAGAGACTCCAGCTTCAGCGACTTTTGCAGTTCGATCCAGTCATTGGCAGCAGAGAACTGGAAGGAAAGGCGGCCAAAGGGGAAGTGGCTTTGGGGATGACCAGTGAAATATACCTGCTGGAGCGCGTGCTGCGGGTGGGTGCTGCTATGAGATAAGGCGGGGCTTTACCTAGCAAAGAATTGTAGATGACCTGGAGCCAGTGGGTTTGGCGACGAGTATGAAGCGAGGGCCAGCCAACGAGAGCATACAGGTCGCAGTGGTGGGTAGTATATGGTGCTTTGGTGACAAAATGGATGGCACTGTGATAGACTACATCCAATTTACTGAGTAGAGTGTTGGAGGCTATTTTGTAAATGACAATGCCGAAGTCGAGGATCGGTAGGATAGTCAGTTTTACGAGGGTATGTTTGGCAGCATGAGTGAAGGATGCTTTGTTGCGAAATAGGAAGCCGATTCTAGATTTAATTTTGGATTGGAGATGCTTAATGTGCGTCTGGAAGGAGAGTTTACAGTCTAACCAACACCAACACCCACATATTCTAGGTCAGAACCGTCCAGAGTAGTGATGGACGGGCGGGCAGTGATCGGTTGAAGAGCATGCATTTAGTTTTACTTGCATTTAAGAGCAGTTGGAGGCCATGGAAGGAGAGTTGTATGCCATTGAAGCTCGTCTGGAGGTTAGTTGGCACAGTGTCCAAAGAAGGGCCAGAAGTATACAGAATGGTGTCGTCTGCGTAGAGGTGGATCAGAGAATCACCCGCAGCAAGAGCGACATCATTGATGTATACAGAGAAGAGAGTTGGCCCGAGAATTTAACCCTGTGGCACCCCCATAGAAACTGCCAGAGGTCCGGACAACAGGCCCTCCGATTTGACACACTGAACTCTGTCTGAGGAGTAGTTGGTGAACCAGGCGAGGCAGTCATTTTAGAAACCAAGGCTGTGGAGTCTGCCGATAAGAATGTGGTGATTGACAGAGTCGAAAGCCTTGGCCAGGTCAATAAATACGGCTGCACAGTATTGTCTTATCGATGACAGTTTTGATATTGTTTAGGACCTTGAGCGTGGCTGAGGTGCATCCATGACCAGCTCGGAAGCCAGATTGCATAGCGGAGAAGGTACGGTGGGATTCGAAATGGTCGGTGATCTGTTTGTTAACTTGGCTTTCAAAGATCTTAGAAAGGCAGGGTAGGATAGATATAGGTCTGTAGCAGTTTGGGTCTAGAGTGTCTCCCCCTTTGAAGAGGAGGATGACCGCGGCAGCTTTCCAATCTTTGGGGATCTCAGACGATACGAAAGAGAGATTGAACAGGCTAGTAATAGGGGTTGCAACAATTGCGGCAGATAATTTTAGAAAGAGAGGGTCCAGATTGTCTAGCCCGGCTGATTTGTAGGGGTCCAGAATTTGCAGCCCTTTCAGAACATCAGCCACCTGGATTTGGGTGAAGGAGAAATGGGGAGGCTTGGGCGAGTTGCAGTGGGGGGGTACAAGGCAGTTGACCGGGATAGGAGTAGCTAGGTGGAAAGCATGGCCAGCCGTAGAAAAATGCTTATTGAAATTCTCAATTATCGTGGATTTATCAGTGGTGACAGTGTTTCCTAGCCTTCAGTGCAGTGGGCAGCTGGGAGGAGGTGCTCTTATTCTCCATGGACTTTAGTGTCCCATAACTTTTGGGAGTTTGTGCTACAGGATGCAAATTTCTGTTTGAAAAAGCTAACCTTAGCTTTCCTAACTGCTTGTGTATATTGGTTTCTAACTTTCCTGAAAAGTTGCAATTCGCAGGGGCTATTTGATGCGAATGCAGTACACCACAGGATGTTTTTGTGCTTGTCAAGGGCAGTCAGGTCTGGAGTGAACCAAGGGCTATATCTGTTCCAGGTTAAAAAATAATAATAATAATGGGGCATACTTATTTAAGATGGTGAGGAACGCACTTTTAAAGAATAACCAGGCATCCTCTACTAACGGGATGAGGTCAATATCCTTCCAGGATACCCGGGCCAGGCCTGCTCACTGAAGTGTTTTAGGGAGCGTTTGACAGTGATGAGGGGTGGTCGTTTGACCGCAGACCCATTATGGGTGCAGGCAATGAGGCAGTGATCGCTGAGATCTTGGTTGAAGACAGCAGAGGTGTATTTGGAGGGCATGTTGGTTAGGATGATGTCTATGCCCGTGTTTACGGATTTGGGGTTGTACCTGGTAGGTTCATTGATAGATCATTTGTGTGAGATTGAGGGCATCAAGCTTAGATTGTAGGATGGCCGGGGTGTTAAGCATGTTCCAGCTTAGGTCATCTAGCAGCACGAGCTCTGAAGATAGATGGGGGACAATCAATTCACATTTGGTGTCCAAGGCACAGCTGGGGGCAGAAGGTGGTCTATAACAAGTGGAAACAGTGAGAGACTTGTTTCTGGAAAGGTGGATTTTTAGAAGTAGAACCTTGAATTGTTTGGGCACAGACCTGGATAGTATAACATAACTCTACAGGCTATCTCTGCAGTAGATTGCCACTCTGCCCCCTTTGGCCGTTCTATCTTGTCGGAAAATGTTATAGTTAGGGATGGAAATTTCAGGGGTTTTGGTGGTCTTCCTAAGCCAGGATTCAGACACGGCTAGGACATCCGGGTTGGCAGAGTGTGCTAAGGCAGTGAATAAAACAAACTTGGGGGGGAGGCTTCTAATGTTAACATACATGAAACAAAGGCTTTTACAGTTACAGAAGTCAACAAATGGGAGCGCCTGGGGAATGGGAGTGGAGCTAAGCACTGCTGGGCTTGGATTAACCTCTACATCACCAGAGGAAGAGTAGGATAAGGGTACGGCTAAAGGCTATAAGAACTGGTCGTCTAGTACATTCGGAACAGAGAGTAAAAGGAGCATGTTTCTGGGCGCGATAGAATAGATTCAAGGCATAATGTACAGACAAAGGTATGGTAGGATGTGAATACAGTGGAGGTAAACCAAGGCATAGAGTGACGATGAGAGAGATATTGTCTCTAGAAACATCATTTAAACCAGGTGATGTCACTGCTTGTGTGGGAGGTGGAACTGAAGGTTTAGCTAAGGCATATTGAGCAGGGCTAGAGGCTCTACAGTGAAATAAGACAATAATCACTAACCAGAAGAGCAATGTACAAGGCATATTGACATTAGGGAGAAGTATGCGTAGCCGATTGATCATAGATGTCCAGTGAGTAGTTAAGCTGGCTGGAGACACGGCGATTCAGACAACCAGCGGGCCGGGGCTAGCAAGCTAGCAGAATGGCCTTAGAGGTACTTCTCGACGGAAGAGGTCTGTTGTAGCCTCCTCATGCGGAGCCTCGCCGTGATGGATTAGTAGGGTTCCGTGTAGTAAAGGTGCCCAGTCCAATTGGCAAAATAGGTATAGTGGCCCAAGAAAATTGGCCGATGGACCTATTCAGCTAACAGTCCGATATGCCCTAGACAGCTAGCGGGCCGTGGCTGGCAGGCTAGCAGATGACGTCGCAACGGAGGGGCTTGTTGCAAAAAGAACCCTCGGGCAGATTACGTCGGAAGTCCAGTCGTGATGGATTAGCAGGGCTTCGTGTAGTGAAAGAGGTCCAGGCCAATTGGAAAAATAGGTATTGTAGCCCAATGAGTGGCTGAAGGACCTCTTCAGCTAGCCGGGAGATGGGCCTAGCATGGGAAAGCTCAAGGCTAATTGGTGCTTGAGACAGAGACGTTAGCCAGGAGTAGCAACTCGGATTGCAGCTAGCTAGCTGCGATGATCCAGTTGAAAAGGTTCAGAGCTTGAAGTAGGAATCCAGGGATATGGAGAGAAAATAAGTCCGGTATGCTCTGGTTTGAATCGTGTTCAAACTGATACAAACTGGCGAGAGATTTCCGAGCTAGAGGTTAGCTGATGTCCGCTAGCAGTGGTTAGCTGACTACTACCTAGTAGCTAGTTAGCTGGTTTCTGGTTCAAAAGTAAAGAAAAATACTTGAGAAAATAGCAGAACATACCACATTGGGTGAGGCGGGTTGCAGGAGAGTATATTGAAGTTGAGGTTTAGGAAAAATATAAAAAAGATATGCAATAAAAAAGATATATACATGGGACACGGGACAAGACGAGGACAAAGACATCTGACTGCTACGCCATCTTGGAATCTTGGAATATATTAATCCTACAGCACTGAGTGTTGACTAAACACCAGCCCGAAGGAAGTCACAACATCAGCGGCTACAGAATCACAGTGTAACAGATACAGTTGAAGACGGAAGTAAACATACACTTAGGTTGGAGTCATTAAAACCCGTTTATCAACCACTCCACAAATTTCTTGTTAACAAACTACAGTTTTGGCAAGTTGGTTAGGACATCTACTTTGTGCATGACAAGTAATTTTTCCAACAAATGTTTACAGACAGATAATTTCACTGTATCACAATTCCAGTGGGTCAGAAGTTTACATACACTAAGTTGACTCTGCCTTTAAACAGCTTGGAAAATTCCAGAAAATTATGTCATGGCTTTACAAGCTTCTGATAGGCAAATTGACATAATTTGAGTCAATTGGAGGTGTACCTGTGGACGTATTTCAAGGCCTACCTTCAAACTCAGTGCCTCCTTGCTTGACATCATGGGAAAATCAAAAGAAATCAGCCAAGACCTCAGAAAAAAATTGTAGACCTCCACAAGTCTGGTTCATCCTTGGGAGCAATTTCCAAATGCCTGAAGGTACCACGTTCATCTGTACAAACAATAGTACGCAAGTATAAACACCATGGGACCACGCAGCCGTCATTACCGCTCAGGAAGGAGACGCTTTCTGTCTCCTAGAGATGAACGTACTTTGGTGCAAAAAGTGCAAATCAATCCCACCCAGAACAACAGCAAAGGACCTTGTGAAGATGCTGAAGGAAACAGGTACAAAAGTATCTATATCCACAGTAAAACGAGTCCTATATCGACATATACTGAAAGGCCACTCAGCAAGAAAGAAGCCACTGCTCCAAAACCGCCATAAAAAAGCCAGACTATGGTTTGCAACTGCACATGAGGACAAAGATCGTACTTTTTGGAGAAATGTCCTCTGGTCTGATGAAACAAAAATAGAACTGTTTGGCCATAATGACCATCGTTATGTTTGGAGGGAAAAGGGGGAGGCTTGTAAGTCGAGGAACACCTTCCCAACCGTGAAGCACGGGAATGGCAGCATCATGTTGTGGGGGTGCTTTGCTGCAGGAGGGACTGGTGCACTTCACAAAATAGATGGCATCATGAGGTGGAAAATTATGTGGATATATTGAAGCAACATCTCAAGACATCAGTCAGAAAGTTAAAGCTTGGTCGCAAATGGGTCTTCCAAATGGACAATGACCCCAAGCATACTTCCAAAGTTGTGGCAAAATGGCTTAAGGACAACAAAGTCAAGGTATTGGAGTGGCCATCACAAAGCCCTGACCTCAATCCCATAGAAAATGTGTGGGCAGAACTGAAAAAGCGTGTGTGAGCAAGAAGGCCTACAAACCTGACTCAGTTACACCAGCTCTGTCAGAAGGAATGGGCCAAAATTCACCCAACTTATTGTGGGAAGCTTGTGGAAGGCTACCCGACACGTTTGACCCAAGTTAAACAATTTAAAGTCAATGCTACCGACTACAAATTGAGTGTATGTAAACATCTGACCCACTGGGAATGTGATGAAGGAAATAAAAGCTGAAATAAATCTTTCTTTCTACTATTATTCTGATATTTCACATTCTTAAAATAAAGTGGTGATCCTAACTGACCTAAGACAGGGAATTTTTACTAGGATTAAATGTCAGGAATTGTGAAAAACTGAGTTTAAATGTATTTGGCTAAGGTGTATGTAAACTTCCAACTTCAACTGTACATTATCATTGTGTCCTCAGCGAAGTCTGGCAGCAAACTTTAACCAGAACATTCCACACCGGCAGACATTTGATATTGGCAGTTAAACAGGTCAAAGATAGAACATCAGTACTTAGTAACAGTAAATCAAATACAGGAAAATTATTAATCAAACATTTCCCATTAATGGTTTAAGTCACATTTGTGGTAGAAAAGAGGTAATACAACCTACCAGTACGAGAGTGTAAGCCTTCGGCAGCTTGTCCTTGATGAGTTGGACTATGGCCATGATGCCTCCACAGATCTGTTCTGCAGTGTGACCATGATTATTGGTGCCCACCCACAGCACCACAACCTGGTGGAGGCAGAGGCACAAACATCAACTTGGTGGGCAGTTTCATTCATACCACTTGATTTAAAAGCATGTTGAATGATTGATACTGAAAGTGCTTTTTGGCCCAGGAACAGGCTTGGGACCATGGGTCTGTGCAGCCATTAGGGTTTAAATCTGAACAATGAGGAGTGTATGATCAACTCTAATGTAACATCCTAACATGTTGTCTGTATGTATACATGCCTTTGGGCTGATGTGGGCCAACTCTCCATTGCTCAATCTCCACAAGACATGCTGTGTTGCATCACCTCCCACCCCAAAGTTGAGAGCGTGGAGAGGGGAAAACAGGTCTCGCCACACCTGACAAAGACACATCAACACCATTATGTCAACTAGCATAACATAGCAGCTAACATGTACTTTCTTCAGACTTGTAATCAGAAAATATTTCAATGTGCCAAATGATGTTAGCTTCAGTTTCAAACAACAAACGTCACCAATGTTTGCAGTCCCCTTACAGCTGTCAGGATAGAGAGATTACCTCAAACTGGTGCAAGAGCTGGACAAGAGAGTCTCCTACAAACAGGACATCAGGCTCCTTGTCCTTGCTGTTAGACACAAAGTGGTTATGCTGTATGCAGAGGGAGAGAGGAATGGAGATACCTAGTCAATGCATTCAACCCGAAATGTGTCTTCCACATTTAACCTAACCACTCTGAATCAGGACACGAGAGGAAATTGACCTTCCAAGACTAGAACTACTGCTGTTCTAAAATGGCAGATGTAATGTATTGGTGAGGCAAACAGCAGGATACACACCAAAGACATCCATCGCCCATCTCCCTGGGTGTCCACACCAGGAGTGGGTGTGGCGGCGGGGTTGGAGTCTCCTGAGCTCATCACTTTGTCTGTCTAGTGTCAGAAAGAATCAAAGTGAAAATCATGGCTTGGTAGATTAGAGCTGATGGATGGATGCTTATTGTATGTGAATCAATAAAGCAACTAACTATAGGTAGCTAGCTAGGTCACTACAGTAGAATAGCGCAAAACAATTCCAAGTGAAATGTGTAACCCTATTCACAAATGGGCGTACACTGGCATTATGGGGGCTAATAATAATATATAACGAATAACGATGTCAGAAAATAATACTTTAGCACAAGTAACCAAAACACGAGCTAGCTAGCTGACCATTCCTGTAGCCTGGCATATTTCAAGCCAGGCTACAGGAATAGTCAGCTAGCTATACAGTACTGTAGCTAGCTAATCATTCAGTTAGTATAAAGTGCTATGAACCAATGATGCATTGGCAATGTGGTGCATCAACATACAGGCGTACAGACTTTTTCATATTAATAGGTGAGATCGCTGAATAGCTAACAATTATTATTGTTTTACAATACCGTAATGGTGGTTCGGTCGGTCCGCCTGATGTTCCTGAAAGTAACATTTCAAGTCACTACAGAATGTACCATTGGCCACTCATAGGTGAGCTACTTCAGTAAAATACCGTTTTGTTTTCAGTCTAGTAATATGTGTACGCATATAAGTAGTAATGTGTATGATTACCTCCCTAAAACGCGATTTTCACAGTAAATTACGGCTATCAACGTGACTGCCAAAGGGAATTATAGTTGCGGATAAAATGTAGCCTACCTCCGCATGTCTAGATTTGGACTAGTTCGATGGTGTTCACGAGGTAAGAGGCGTGCCGCGGTTGCGCAGATTTGACGTTTTAGTCATTTAGCAGAAGCTCTTATTCAGAGCAATAGAGTTCTTACATTTTCATACTTTTCCCCGTACTTGTCCTCCGTGGGAATCGAACCCATAACCCTAAAGCTGGTAGGCGCCGTGCGCTGCTATGTGAGCTACACGGGACCAACTATCTGACAGACCATGAGAGCTTCTCAACTTCTTAATTCAAACATATAACTTTACAAAGACCTCTCGCATCATTAGTCAATCCAATCATGTCCATTTTACGTCTCCCCAATTTCACAAACGTGTATGGTTGTTTCATTGAACGTGATTGCAATTGCAAGATTGTTTAGTCAGCTACAACGTTACTCTGTATATTACATTTAGTTCGCCCTAGCTAGTTAGTCAACTGCACGTACCACTTGCTGAGGAAATTATGCAAATTAAATGTGCTATTTTACTAAATTTGGGGATATTGTTGAATATATCCTACACACACGCAGTCTCATTGATTAGCATCACTTTTTCAATGTGATATTGGCGGCTAGTCCGGGATTTTGCTGGGCAACCCAACAACTTCAAATGCAAAACTAGAACGTTTACCCCAACTTCCATTTTTGGATAGTTTGCGAAATTGTAGATTACACGTTTTCTGAGTCTTGCTAGCTAACGTTACAGTGTTGCGTTTACCAGTAATATTATGTATCAGGGTGTCTTTCTGTGTTGTCTTTTTTTAAATTTGCCTTGATTTCCTGCACGTGTGCCTTAATTTGTGTTAATGACCAAAATGATTGTTTTCCAATAATACTTATGCATGTGAACCAACAGCCATCTAGAATTGTTTTAAATTATTCAGTCTTTTCTGTGCACCTAGCATTCCACCTCATGATTAGCCATCTACATGGCAGAGCCTTAACAGAGAAGCAGAATGTCCTGCATGTTTTTAGCAAGCAATTCAAGTCTACAGATAAAACCTGTTGCCCAACCAACAGATCCACTCCACACTGCTGCTCTTCAAGCCATACCAAGAACACAGAAGCACAAAACAGCCAGATGAACAAGACCAAACGACTGAAAACACACAAAGAGAAGGACCCCTGTCATGGTTGCTGTCAAAGCAGCTGTTGCCCTCCTCCACGGAGAGATGCCCTGTTAGCCCGCGTCCTCCCCGCTGGGCTCTTGCCCAGCATCATCACGAACAACCGCCTCATCAGCCACCATGGCTTGTTCAACCATGAGGTGAACTCCATTGACATTGAGCGGCTGCTGAGTGAGCAGAGGAAGTTGGAGAAGCTTGGGCAACGCGGGGGGCGAGGCAAAACCACGGCTACTCTGCCTCCCCTTCCACCTTCATCTTCCCTTCCTTTCTCCTCTCCTGGGCCTGATTCAGATGTGGGTGAAGTTGCTGTTCCTGACAATGTATAGGAGGCTCCAGTTCAAGGGAGAGTAGAAAGAGTAGTAGCAAAGAGTAGTACTAAGGCCAACACGCGTGATGAGTGTAGGTCTAATTCAGAAAGCAGACTTTTTAAGTGTTCTCATGGGGATACACAAGAGGATTTCAGAAGAAAATTTACATCTATTCAGGTTTGTCTGGAGAAGAATGTAGCCAGTCACTCTAACAGCCAAGAGTCTGGTATCACACCAGGGCATACACATCACAGCGGTCTGACATCAGAGGGCGACGTAGTTACCCTATCATCCACAGAGAGTCCCTCACGTGTGGTACGAAACAAGAGCAAGGGGCCCAGGCCTGTAGTCCGTGAAACACTGTTGTCACCCAGTGGAAAGAATGAAAATGAGAGACCACCTGACACAAGGGCCGAGGTTAAGCCCGTTGTCCTCACTTTGGAGCAGACCCCCAAAAACAATGGACTTATTCTTCCACACACACAGCCATTCAGGCCCAGTCCAAACATCACAGTGTCTTCCTTCCCAGCAAGAGGTGGAAGCAGTGAGAGCTCAGACAATCAGATGCAGCAAACTGTCACCAACCCTGTCAGTGTGGTAGCTGTGCGTCTGTGCAGGTCTCTGCAGCTGCCACTGCTCCGCAGGAGACACCTGGTGGCGGAAGGTAGGGAGGTGCTGTTGCAGGCCCTACGGGAGAGGCACGGGCTCCAGCTGCAGGAGAACATCCTCAGCATGCAGCGACGTCTCACCTTCTGTACAGGACCCACCACAACCAGGGCCAGCCAGGGGCAGAGCACAATCGTAGATGCAGATGGAGGCTGGCCTGCAGGTACGGTATATAATGTGCTTGTGGTTGTGAGTGTTGGGTTGAGGACCGCAATAAGAAATGGAATCCTCTGTACTCTTGATCATATAATCATACTGTAACTAATCAGATCATATTGATTGTAATGTTGGCCTATCTGTATTATTTGTCAAATGTTTTATTGGTCTAACTGCATTTGGATATCGATAGTATTGTACACCAAAGTGGGGACTTTGAAAATATCTTCAGTGGTGTAGTTTAGTTGAATGATTTTTCAACTATGTCTTCCTATCACAGCTCCATTGGATGGTGGTTTTGGAGAGAGCATGGTGGAGCATTCGTGCCTGGACTCCCAGAGGTCACCCCCCAACAAGAGGAGAAGGAAGCAGCTATGCTGCTTTGGGTCGCAGCACAGCCTGGACACGGTACGAGCATAAGACATTGGGCTATCAGTCATCATCAGCTATATAGTGTAATAGTAAATTAAAATGGTGAATTTACATCTAATATATAACATCAGTCATATAGCGTAATAGTACATTAAAATGGTGAATTTACATCTAATATATAACATCAGACAAATAGCGTAATAGTACATTCAAATGGTGAATTTACATCTAATATATAACATCAGTCGTATAGCGTAATAGTACATTAAAATGCTCAATTTACATGTAACATATAATTGGTAATTGTAGGGTTAATATGATAGGATTTCCTAAATAAATTAGCAATAGAACGTGCCACTATAATGCTACAGTACATTTTGTTCGTGAAATTGTCACAGAATGTTCTAAATGACAGTCTTCTTTGCAATACTTAGATGTACTGTATGATAACAAACCAATTGCTGCCACACTTGCTTCTCTTTAGGCTGCTGCATGGAACCCCAACCCCAGTGTCGAGCAGGTTGGGGAACTGATCAGAGAACTACTTAGGCCCGCTTCCTCCTCGCACTTCCTCATGGACCTCCAGCCCTCTTGTTCCCCCTCTCGCCACCACGTCTTTGCACCCCTGCCTCACCTTGGGCAGCTCAATCTGGTCCGCCTCAGCCCTGGGATGACGTATTCTACAGGGAAAGCATGAGATAGTCAACCAGGGAGGATCCATTTGAGAACTGGAGGTATGACCCAGATTTGAGGTTTCTAAACCAGACAGAAACAGTGAGGGAGAGAAGCAGTGGGCCTTTCTATCAGAGGAGTATGCAGTGTTTCCTGCAGTATCCCACAGGGCCACCAGGGGGACACAGAGACAGACACTTGCCACAGCAGCAAGATCCATACGACATTGAAAGAGGCCATTCCTTTTGTGCTCCCACCCACTATCAACTACTAGACAGTCATCAGCTCCACCCTTTTTATCGCTTCAACCACCGCCCCCCAACCAGCCCTGTAAACTCCAGGTCCCACCTTCCTGACATGGCTTACTATCCCCCCTCCCATATGCTGGAGAGTGGCCTGTCCCCTCCTCTGCTCCCCGGGTCCCTGCCTGCTTTCCCCAGCCCTGAACGCTGGTCTTTCCCCCGGATGAGACTGTACTGATCCACATCCACTGTGCCTGTCCAGAGACTGCATAGTGATGCCTCTGTGTAGTAGAGACATGCATAAGCGCAATGCTGTTGAGTATTTTCCAAATGCATACCATCAAGTCTAATTGTTTACAATTACAACTGACTTTATTTTATTTATTGTTATTGAATATCATCATATGAGGGGCAGAAAGACAAAGTGCCATCCAGGAAATGTTGTTTGTATTTTTACAGATATAAGTTAAATGTGTGAGAAAACATTACTATTTTAAATAATATTTTCTTTCATGTTTCACATACTCTAAAACTACTTACAGACTGGAGAATGTATTTTTTATTGCATGAATACTTCTAAATGAAATATGCGCATGTAAAAACATACAGAAGCACTGTAAGAGAAAATGCATTGCAGAACTTATGCAGTATGTTGTTTACAGACAGCTACAGTGGACAAGTCAACTTTGGCAGCACATGTGAATGTGTCCCTCGTTATTTTTGGGGCCAATGGGCATACTCAAAGTATACTTTATTATTTTTGACAAGCAGAATGCTTTAGCTCAGATTATAAAAGACATGAATCAGCATTAATGCATTATGCAGAGGATTGTCTGCTGTCCATGGTTAGATCCCAATTGCATGTTCCTCGCCTCGTCTCCTTCTCAAAACCCATTGGATGAGAAAGCCAGAGGTCCCTCCCCTCTGGAGAAAAAGGTCAATTGGTTTTGAGAAGGAGTGAGGACACGAGGAGTATACAATTCTCTCCCTGTAAGATGGACTGAATATAATGAACCTGTGAATAAAAGACTACATAGTCACTCACTGCGTCTTATATTAAAATCTAATAATAGATTATTTATTTACTTGTTTTAGTTTGTGTACTACTGATTGAGACAGTGATATTTTCCAACAAGAAGTATACTTATAGAATATTTAAATTCACTTTGCAACATGATTTGTCAAGGTACGCCTGATCATCTTATTTCCAATTTCCATCTTTTAAATGTACATACAGTATTACAATATTAAGTACTGATCACAACAGGATAAAGTTCATTTTTTCCATGACAGCAAATTACAAATACAAACAAATGATGGCTTTAGCTTATTATAGCAGTCAATCAAAGCATCAACAATGCTGAATTTCAAGCAAGTAGAACGAACAACCAAATAACGTCAAATGTTATTTGTCACATGCACCAAATACAACAGGTACTTACAGTGAAATGCTTCACCTTACAGTGAAATGCTTACTTACAAGCCTTTTTTTATTTTTTTATTTTATCCCCTTTTCTCCCCAATTTTTTGTGGTATCCAATCGCTAGTAATTACTATCTTGTCTCATCGCTACAACTCCCGTACGGGCTCGGGAGAGACGAAGGTCGAAAGCCATGCGTCCTCCGAAGCACAACCCAACCAAGCCGCACTGCTTCTTTAACACAGTGCGCCTCCAACCCGGAAGGCAGCCGCACCAATGTGTCGGAGGAAACACCGTGCACCCGCCCCCCTCGGTTAGCGCGCACTGCGCCCGGCCCGCCACAGGAGTCGCTGGAGCGCGATGAGACAAGGATATCCCTACCGGCCAAACCCTCCCTAACGGACGACGCCGGACGACGCTGTGCCAATTGTGCGTCGCCCCACGGACCTCCCGGTCGCGGCCGGCTGCGACAGAGCCTGGGCGCGAACCCAGAGACTCTGGTGGCGCAGTTAGCACTGCGATGCAGTGCCCTAGACCACTGCGCCACCCGGGAGGCCCACTTACAAGCCTTTAACCAACAATGCAGTTTTAAGAAAAAAATAAGTGATAAGTACATTTAAAAAAATAAAAGTAACAAATAATTAAAGAGCAGCAGTAAAATAACAATAGCGAGGCTATATACAGATGGTTCCGGTACAGAGTCATGGCACGGAGGACACATTTACAAGATTTTCAGTTCCTCTCTCTGTTTCTATATGTGGGTAGGCATAATGTCAGTACTTTTACTACATTGAACTTTGTTTAATGTCCTGGAAACAGGCTGCTGCCAGGGCCAAGCGTGTCCTCTAACCCTTTCCTTAAGTCATTAAGTAATAGGTCTCATCTGTCGGTGTATTGCTGATTTGAGACAGTGATATTTACCAACAAGAAGTATACTTAAAGAATACTTTAACTTTGCAACATGATTTGTCAGGGTATGTCTGATCATCTTATTTCCATTTTCCTCTGCATCTTTTAAATATACATACATTATTACAATATTATTTAGTACAGAACAGGATTAAATGTGTTTTTTTTCCATGAGCAAATTACAAAAGCCCCCCAAAAATGAATTAAGCTTATTATAGCAATCAATCAAAGCATAGACAATGCTTGATTTCAAGCAAGTAGAAAATCATGGCACAAAGAACATATTTACAAGAGATTCAGTTCCTCTCTCTGTCTTTGTATGTGTCTGTGTGTGTGCATAATTTCTGTACTTTTACTACATGGAACTTTGTTTCATATCCAGGAATCAGGCTGCTGCTAGGGCAAAGTGTGTCCTATAACCCTTTCCTTAAGGCATTAAGTAATAGTTATCATCCGTCGGTGGCTGATTGAAGTATTCCTCCCTCCCCTCATCCTCCTCTTCAAACCTGCTGCTCCCGCTCCTCAGTGCCCTCCTCAGATGGTTCCAAAACAGTTCCTGGGCTTTGACCGGGTCAGTGCAGTCTGACCCCGGCCACTGCAGGTAGGTCTTCTTCAACATGACCTTTCTCATACGGTGGTAAGCCGACAGCTGTCTTTCAGGGATGGGCTCCAGGAAGATGAGCAGGAGCACGTCCCGGAGCTCGTGGAAGAGCCTGTAGCTGGCCAGCTGGATCTCCAGGGAGCACCACTCGCTGCACAGGAAATTCCTACTAACCACGCAGATGGTCTTGCGGCTGCTGTACACGGCGGAGACGATGTTGTCCACAATGTTGCGGCCCAGCTCAAAGTCACGGTGGTGCAGGCACAGCCGGAAAGAGGCTCCGTTGCCCTCCAGGTTGGGAAGTAGCTGGTCTAGTACCCAGGGCTCGTCCGCCGAGTTATAGGAGATGAAAGCATCGTATTTGCAGTGCTCCTCTTTCTGCCTCAGCCTGCGCCAGTGTTGGCCGAACCAGGAGCGGAACACATAATAGCTATACTTCAGTTTCCAATACAGCTTGGTGTAGAGAAGTGGGATTATAGTCAGCAGTAAAATCACAGTGGTTGTGGTAGCAAAAAGGTACTCTCCCAGGTCCAGGTAGCAAACATTGGTGTCAAAGTTGTAGAAGCTTTTTTGGAGTTTTTTATCTTGGCACTGTAAACTGTATAGTAAGACTAACTGGACTCTCTGGTTAGTCAAAGTCCAGTTCTGCAGGTGACTGTTGATGCAGGTGCAACTAAGAGGAATGTTGCGCAGGTCCAGGTAGCGCAGTTTAGGGAGAGCCTCCAGCACTTTCCAATCTAAGGATTGCATTACGTTTTGGTTGAGAAGCAAGATCTGCAGCTCTGTCAGATTCCCAAAAACCTCATTTGAGAAGGACTGGATGCCCATGTTCCTTGCACTGAGCTTGCTCAATTTCCGCAGGTTTTTGAAGACGCCCGGCTGCAGCTGCATCACCCCGGCACAGGAGTTGTCCAAGGAGAGGAAAGTCAAGTTGGTCAGATCGTCAAAAGTGTCTGCTGCGAAGCTGAAGATGTGATTGTCGGTGAGGTAGAGCGATTGGAGGGAGTTGAGACCACGGAAAAAGGCATAAGGCAGCATGTTGAGGCCGTGGGGCATCTGCGCATCTAGTTTGAGGTTGCGAAGTTTTGTTAGATTCACGAAAGGAGAGTTGGTACGTTTAGAGGAGAAGCTAACCTGATTCCCATGTAGATCAAGAACTTCAAGTGTGGCGTGGAATGGTTTAAACTTGGCGCTGTCGATCTGTTTGAGATTGTTTCCGTCGAGGTACAAATTGGCCAGGTTAACGAGCCCCACAAAGGCTGACTCTTCAAAATGACTGATTTTGTTCCCTCCAAGATCCAAAATGTGCAGGCATTTGAGTGAATGGAAAGTCTTGTTGAAAATAACAGCTATCTGATTGTTACGTAGATTAAGTATTTCCAGGCTATGCAGATCTTCAAAGCTATCCTTGTACAGATCGGTCAGGAGGTTATTGTCCAGACGCAGTGTGACAAGACTAGTCAGCCCACTGAAAGCCTTATGGTCAAGATAGGCGATTATGTTTATGTTGAGTTGTAGGGTCTTCACATTTGGTGTGTGGTGGAAAGCAAAAGAGTTGACTTTGAGTATGCGATTGTAACGGTAGCTCAGATCTGTCAGATTTGGGAAAGAGAGGTTCTGTCTGTTGCAGGACATTAGGGAGGTGAGGTGGTTTTTCTCTGCTGTGAAGTTCTTGATTTGATCCTGTCCTTTAAGAAAGTGGAGGCATCTTACCTTCCTCAACTGGTTGAAGGAAAGGTCCAATAAACCTCGGATTGGTGGACAGTTTGAAAGTGTGTTCTTTCGCAATGACAGAATCCCATTGCTTCCCAGACTCAACTTTTTAACAAATGTGACCTTTGTACTCAAAAGGCTGCATAACTCCATGAGCAGATTGTCAGTCTTCAACCCCATACCAGAGAAGTCTATGTTCCCAGCTCTAACATTGCTGACATTCAAAAGCTCTGGCACTGTAACATTGGTTGAACGCAAACGCATGTAGTTTAGCTTCTGCAAGTCCAGACCTTGAAAAGCCCTCGAAGGGAGCTGGTTATTGTAGGAGAGATCCAGCAGTAGTACATGGCTGAGGAAGCCCCACTCACATGCTAAAGTGACCAGTTTGTTTTTACAGAGATAGAGGGAGGTGAGGGACTCCGGTAGGTCTGTATGGTTAGAATGATGGAGGGACGTTAGATAGTTATTGCACAGGTCTAGTTTTGTCAGCTTCGTTAAGTGAGTCACAGATTCTGCCACCGCAGAGAAGTTGTTCAGGTAGTTCTGCCGTAATATGAGGACATCCAGATTGGAGAGTGAAGAGAAAATACCCGGAGGGAGCATAATCAGTGAGTTATTATTTAGTGACAGGTTGACAAGGTTTTTGAGGTCTTGAAATACAGAGGAGCTGAGATTTGATATTTTGTTCAAGGACAGGTTTAGGCTCTTCAGTTGGCTCATATTTTGGAATGGCTGGTTATCTATGGTCTCCAGATGGTTATTGTCAATCTGAAGAGTCCTGAGGTTAGGAAAGTGATCAAAGGTATTGTCAGGTATGTGTTTTATCAGGTTTACGGAGATTATAATTGTGGTGGCATAAGGTGGCAGGTCACCTACAATGGTAGAAATGTTCTTTGCCTGGTGATGGATGCAAATGAATTTTGTGTGGTTTGAGGTTGGATCCTCAGTGCAATTCCTGAAGCTATAGCCAACTGTGAACTGGGCAATGTGAAGGACAATTGCCACTGATGCCAATATTTTATATTTTAGCCCGGCCATGTTGTCTGACGTGTGCAGCAGGAGAGTAATAAGGTGAGTAATGTTCTACATCTCCTCCAATGGTTCTGAACTCTTTCCAAGGGGAATCTTGTCCTTTAAAATCACAGTACGTTCATTTTAAGTTCCAGGAAATGCATGCATTGGGAAAATAAAGCTGTTGATTTTCTTTCTTCAAAAGAGCTGTATGGCTGTCATAATCATCCTGAATTATACTTCTTTATTCTCCATGGTTGAGAATGCTGATAAGAAAGCCAGCTAAATGGAAGAAGGGAAAAACACATTTTAGCAACTTTACAATACATTTCTCAGTGACTTCACTGGAAAACAAAAGTCTTAGTTCTCGTGGCTTTCAGGTTCCTCTTTTCCATTAGGTACAGTGGCTTGCGAAACTATTCACCACCCTTGGCATTTTTCCTATTTTGTTGCCTTACAACCTGACTTATTTTTTTGGGGGGGGTTGTATCATTTGATTTACACAACATGTCTACCACTTTGAAGATACAGAATAGTTTTTATTGTGAAACAAATAAGACAAAAAAACAGAACTTGAGCATACATAACTATGCAACCCTCCCCCAAAGTCAATACTTTGTAGAGCCACCTTTTGCAGCAATTACAGCTGCAAGTCTCTTGGGGTATGTCTCTATAAGCTTGGCACATCTAGACACTGGGATTTTTGCCCACTCTTCATGGCAATACTGCTCCAGCTCCTTCAAGTTGAATGGGTTCTCCTGATGTACAGCAATCTTTGTCACACCACAGATTGTCAATTGGATTGAGGTCTGGGCTTTGACTAGGCCATTCCAAGACATTCAAATGTTTCCCCTTAAACCACTCGAATGTTGCTTTAGCAGTATGCTTAGGGTCATTGTCCTGCTGGATGGTGAACCTCCGTCCAAGTCTCAAATCTCTGGAAGACTGAAACAGGTTTCCCTCAAGAATTTCCCTGTATTTAGCACCATCCATCATTCCTTAGATTCTGACCAGTTTCCCAGTCCTTGCCGATGAAAAACACCATCCTGAGAGGATGTTTTCAGGGTGATGAGAGGTGTTGGGTTTGGCCAGACATAGCGTTTTCCTTGATGGCCAAAAGGCTCAATTTTAGTCTCATCTGACCAGAGTACCTTCTTCCATTTGTTTTGGGAGTCTCCCACATGCCTTTAGGCAAACACCAAACGTGTTTACTTATTTTTTCTTTTTAAGCAATGGATTTTTCTGGCCACTTCCGTGAAGCCCAGCTCTGCGGAGTGTACGGCTTAAAGTGGTCCTATGGACAGATACTCCAATCTCCGCTGTGGAGCTTTGCAGCTCTTTCAAGGTTATCTCTGGTCTCTTTGTTGCCTCTGATTAATGCCCTCCTTGCCTGGTCCGTGAGTTTTGGTGGGCGGCCCTCTCTTGGCAGGTTTGTTGTGGTGCCATATTCTTTCCGTTTTTAAATAATGGATTTAATCTTGCTCCGTGGGATGTTCAAAGTTTCAGATATTTTTTTATAACCCAACCCTGGTTTGTACCTCTCCACAACTTTGTCCCTGAACTGTTTGGAGAGCTCCTTGGTCTTCGTCGTGTCGCTTGCTTGGTGATGCCCCTTGTTTAGTGGTGTTGCAGACTCTGGGGCCTTTCAGAACAGGTAAATATATATATATATATATATATATATATATATATATATATATATATATATATATATATACACTGCTCAAAAAAATAAAGGGAACACTTAAACAACACAATGTAACTCCAAGTCAATCACACTTCTGTGAAATCAAACTGTCCACTTAGGAAGCAACACTGATTGACAATAAATTTCACATGCTGTTGTGCAAATGGAATAGACAAAAGGTGGAAATTATAGGCAATTAGCAAGACACCCCCAATAAAGGAGTGGTTCTGCAGGTGGTGACCACAGACCACTTCTCAGTTCCTATGCTTCCTGGCTGATGTTTTTGTCACTTTTGAATGCTGGCGGTGCTTTCACTCTAGTGGTAGCATGAGACCGAGTCTCGGGGCTGTCGCTGGGCAATACGGACTTTCAGCTCCCTCCAAAGATGTTCTATTGGGTTCAGGTCTGGAGACTGGCTAATCCACTCCAGGACCTTGAGATTTTTCTTACGGAGCCACTCCTTAGTTGCCCTGGCTGTGTGTTTCGGGTCGTTGTCATGCTGGAAGACCCAGCCACGACCCATCTTCAATGCTCTTACTGAGGGAAGGAGGTTGTTGGCCAAGATCTCGCGATACATGGCCCCATCCATCCTCCCCTCAATACGGTGCAGTCGTCCTGTCCCCTTTGCAGAAAAGCATCCCCAAAGAATGATGTTTCCACCTCCATGCTTCACGGTTGGGATGGTGTTCTTGGGGTTGTACTCATCCTTCTTCTTCCTCCAAACACGGCGAGTGGAGTTTAGACAAAAATCTCAATTTTTGTCTCATCAGACCACATGACCTTCTCCCATTCCTCCTCTGGATCATCCAGATGTCATTGGCAAACTTCAGACGGGCCTGGACATGCGCTGGCTTGAGCAGGGGGACATTGTGTGTGCTGCAGGATTTTAATCCATGACGGCGTAGTGTGTTACTAATGGTTTTCTTTGAGACTGTGGTCCCAGCTCTCTCCAGGTCATTGACCAGGTCCTGCCTTGCATGGAGCCCCAGACCGAGGGCGATTGACCGTCATCTTGAACTTCTTCCATTTTCGAATAATTGCGCCAACAGTTGTTGCCTTCTCACCAAGCTGCTTGCCTATTGTCCTGTAGCCCATCCCAGCCTTGTGCAGGTCTACAATTCTATCCCTGATGTCCTTACACAGCTCTCTGGTCTTGGCCATTGTGGAGAGGTTGGAGTCTGTTTGATTGAGTGTGTGGACAGGTGTCTTTTATACAGGTAACGAGTTCAAACAGGTGCAGTTAATACATGTAATGAGTGGAGAACAGGAGGGCTTCTTAAAGAAAGACTAACAGGTCTGTGAGAGCTGGAATTCTTACTGGTTGGTAGGTGATCAAATACTTATGTCATGCAATAAAATGCAAATTAATTACTTAAAAATCATACAATGTGATTTTCTGGATTTTTGTTTTAGATTCCGTCTCTCACAGTTGAAGTGTACCTATGATAAAAATTACAGACCTCTACATGCTTTGTAAGTAGGAAAACTTGTAAAATCGGCAGTGTATCAAATACTTGTTCTCCCCACTGTATATACTGAGATCATGTGACACAATATGTGACACAATGTGTGACACTTAGATTGCACACAGGTGGACTTTATTTAACAAATTATTTGACTTCTGAAGGTAATTGGTTGCACCACATACATGTGCACGCACCACTTTTCCGATTATAATTTTTTTACATTTTTTGAAAAGTTATTTTTCTAATTTCACACAAAATAGTCCAAATTGGTGAAGTATGTCCATCACATGAAATTCAAATAAAAATATATTTAAATTACAGGTTGTAATGCAACAAAATAGGAAAAACACCAAGGGGGATGAATACTATTGTAAGGCACTGTACTTTCCTTCACCTTATCATGATACACCTCAACCTCACCTCAGACATCTCCCAATGGGTCTTTTAAGTTGGACAGAGTTCAGTTTTGTTATTAAATCTTTTATTCATTTACATTTTTTATAAAATGTAGTCGGAAATGTGGAGGGGAGGCAGATGCAGAGAGGACGGGTTAAGAGGGAATTGTACCCATATCGCCAGGGGTATATGTGGCCCAGAGTCTTGGAGGATAACCACTAAACCAGACTGCCACAGTTCACAGTTTTAGTGTTTAAAAAGATTTCACTTCAGTCAATTCGGGAAGCAATTTGAAATTCCAATGACATAATTTAAATGAGAATTTATCTAAAATGAATTGCAATTATTATACTTGCATCCTTGAAAGTATGAATAGTATGACAATTTGAACTGACATTTTAGTTCTAATCCTGAATGACACAAAATTAAGTTGGAAATGACCCCAATCCAGATCAAGAAATGGATCATACAGCTCGTGTCATAGGTATGAATGCTGCTCAAGGGTTTTTCTGTAAATAGTGGGGCCCAAGTGTAACATTGGGATCAAATCAGTCCATTTCATTAAGTTAGGCCCTAGTCTATGGATTTCACATGACTGGGCAGGGGTGCAGCCATGGGTGGGCCTGGGAGGGCATAGGCCCACCCACTGGGGAGCAAGGCCCAGACTCTCCGCAAAAGGGCTTTATTACAGACAGAAATACGCCTCAGCACCCCCCCTCTCACCCACAATTGCACACTCCCTCAAACTTGAGACATCTGTGGCATTGTGTTGTGTGACAAAAATGCACATTTAAAGTGGCCTTTTGTTGTCCACAACGCAAGGAGCACCTGTGTAGTGATCATGCCGTTTAATCAGCTTCTTGATATGCCACACCTGTCAGGTGGATGGATTATCTTGGCAAAGGAGAAATGCTCACTAACAGGGATGTAAACAGATTTGTGCACACAATTTGAGAGATGTTTTTTGTGTGTATGTTGGGACCAACACTTTACATGTTGTGTTTATATTATAGTCTGCCGACACAATGCGCGTTAGACTGTGTTCAATCCGAGGCACAAAAACGTCTGAAAGTTATGATTTGGAAAGGCACATACCTGTTTATATAAGGTCCCACAATTGACAGTGATGTCAGAGCAAAAACCAAGCCATGAAGTCGATGGAATTGTCCGTAGAGTGCCGAGACAGGATTGTGTCGAGCCACAGATCTGGGGAAGGGTACCAAAAAAATGTCTGGAGCATTGAAGGTCCCCAAGAACACAGTGGCCTCCAATATTCTTTAATGAAAGAAGTTTGGAACCTCCAAGACTCTTCCTAGAGCTGACCGCCCTGCAAAACTGAGCAATCTGGGAAGAAGGGCCTTGGTCATGGAGGTGACCAAGAACCCGATGGTCACTCTGACAGAGCTCCAGAGTTCCTCTGTGGAGATGGGAGAACCTTCCAGAAGGACAACCATCTCTGCAGTACTCCACCAATCAGGCCTTTATGGTAGTGGCCAGATGGAAGCCACTCCACAGTAAAAGGCACATGACCGCCCGCTTGGAATTGGCAAAAAGGCACCTACAGTAAAGATTCTCAGACCTCTGGTCTGATGAAACCAAGATTGGAGGAAACCTGGCACCATCCTTACGGTGACGCATGGTGGTGGCATAATCATGATCCTTGATGAAAACCTGCTCCAGAGCTCTCAGGACCTCAAACTGGGGCGATGGTTCACCTTCCAACAGGACAATGACCCTAAGCACACAGCCAAAACAACGCAGGAGTGGCTTTGGGACAAGTCTATGAATGTCCATGAGTGGCCCAGCCAGACTTAAACCTGATCGAACATCTCTGGAGAGACCTGAAAATAGCTGTGCAGAAACGCTCCCCATCCAACCTGACAGAGCTTGAGAGGATCTGCAGAGAAGAACGGGAGAAACTCCCCAAATACAGGTGTGCCAAGCTTGTAGTGTCATACCCAAGAAGACTGGAGACTAATTGCTTCCAAAGGTGCTTCAACAAAGTGCTGAGTAAAGGGTCTGTTTTCCGGGTTTTATTTTTAATAAAATTAGCCAACATTTCTAAACCTGTTTTTGCTTTGTCATTATGGGGTATTGTGTGTAGATTTGATGAGGGGCAAAAAAAATTGAATACATTTTAGAATAAGGCTGTAACTTAACAAAATGTGGAGAAAGTCAAGGGGTCAGTATATTTTCTGAAGGCACTGGAACTTGTGACCCCAAAATGCACGAACACGACAGTTGATCGTCACTTGACTATCATTCAGAAATGTTCTTCCTGATGATGTGGAAAAATGGCAAAATGTAGGCTAATTAAACAGCTAGTACCCTCGTTTATTGAAAGACCCTCAACCACTGTGAGAAATCAAAGCATTGACTTTTGTAATGCTGCATGCAGCAATTTTCATAATCTGACAAATTAGTTTAATTTCATTCATCATAATCCATAGCAACTTCTACAGCTTTCATTTGCCTATCATAATCCATCATAACATAATTGAATGAAGGGTTATCAAACACGTTTCAAGAGTTATTTTACAAATCACATTAAAATAAAGCAAAATCATATCTCAAGTCCCATTTCATCTTTAATTAAAAGCCTTGAGTCCAGCCTTACCTCCGTTCTGGGGGCTGTATCATGTCTGTATCATGTCCTTTCTGCTACATTATGAAAGCTAGGCTCTTATTCATCGTGTAATGACTGCCTCGCTTTGGTTGTACAGAAAGAGGAAGGAAAGTTGGTTGGATTAATTGTGTCCACCACACCGAGGTAGTTGGCTGAAGAGGGTGTGGCAGGTAGTCTGGAGGACCATGAACATTTAGCAAACCTTTACAAATAAAAAATTGCCAAAAGAGGCTTTGGTAGAAGCTTTATTTACTCAGGTAATCAGGTACTTTTCAGACAAACAAATACACACATTTCTTAACTGAATCATGATATAAAACAACACTATACAAAGTACATCCTTTGAGGAAACTGTAAACTGGCCGTCTGACAGATTCTGCAGAGAGGCAGGCAGGCAGGCCATGACTACCCAGCAGTGGTGGAAAAAGTATCCAATTGTCATACAGTACTTGAGTAAAAGTAACACTGTTTCCCATGCTTGTTCAATGAACCATAAACAATTAATGAACATGCACCTGTGGAACGGTCGTTAAGACACTAACAGCTTACAGATGGTAGGCAATTAAGGTCACAGTTATGAAAATGTAGGACACTAAAGAGGCCTTTCTACTGACTCTGAAAAACACCAAAAGAAAGATGCCCAGGGTCCCTGCTCATCTGCGTGAATGTGCCTTAGGCATGCTGCAAGGAGACATGAGAACTGCAGATGTGGCCAGGGCAATACATTGCAATGTCTGTACTGTGAGACAGTGCTAAGACAGTGCTACAGGGAGACAGGACGGACAGCTGGTCGTCCTCGCAGTGGCAGACCACATGTAACAACACCTGCACAGGATCGGTACATCTGAACATCACACCTGCGGGACAGGTACAGGATGGCAACAACAACTGCCCGAGTTACACCAGAAATGCACAATCCCTCCATCAGTGCTCAGACTGTCCACAATGGGCTGAGAGTGTCTGGACTGATGGCTTGTAGGCCTGTTGTAAGGAAGGTCCTCACCAGACATCACCGGCAACAAAGTCGCCTATGGGCACAAACCCACCATCGCTGGACCAGACAGGACTGATCTCGCTCTGGAGCGGGATCAATTTGGAGTTGAAGGGTCCGTCATGGTCTGGGGCAGTGTGTCACAGCATCATCGGACTGAGTGTTGTCATTGCAGGCAATCTCAACGCTGTGCGTTACAGGGAAGACATCCTCCTCCCTCATGTGGTACCCTTCCTGCAGGCTCGTCCTGACATGACCCTCCAGCATGACAATGCCACCAGCCATACTGCTCGCTCTGTGCGTGATTTCCTGCAAGACAGGAATGTCAGTGTTCTGCCATGGCCAGCAAAGAGCCCAGATCTCAATCCCATTGAGCACATCTGGGACCTGTTGGATCGGAGGGTGAGGGCTATGGCCATTCCCCCCAGAAATGTCTGGGAACTTGCAGGTGCCTTGGTGGAAGAGTGGGGTAACATCTCACAGCAAGAACTGGCAAATCTGGTACAGTCCATGAGGAGGAGATGCACTGCAGTACTTAATGCAGCTGGTGGCCATACCAGATACAGACTGTTACTGTTACTTTTGATTTTGACCCCCCCTTTGTTCAGGGACACATTATTCAATTTCTGTAAGTCACATGTCTGTGGAACTTGTTCAGTTTATGTCTCAGTTTTTGAATCTTATGTTCATACAAATATTTACATATGTTAAGTTTGCTGAAAGTAAACACAGTTGACAGTGAGAGGACGTTTATTTTTTTGCTGAGTTTATTTGGTTTTAAATATACTTAAGTATCAAAAGTACATGTAATTTCTAAAATATACGTAAGTATCAAAAGTAGAAGTAAAAGCATAAATCATTTCAAATTCCTTAAATTAAGCAAAACAAACTGCACCATTTTCTTGTTTTTAAACTGTATGGATAGCCAGGGGCATACTCCAACATTATTTACAAAAGATGCATTTGTGTTCAGTGAGTCTGCCAGACCAGAGGCTGTAGGGATGAGCACGTGTTCTCTTGATAAGTACGTGAATTTCACAACTTTCCTGTCCTGCTAAGCATTCAAAATGTAATGAGTACTTTGGGTTGTAAGGAAAAATGTATGGAGTAAAAAGTACAGCATTTTCTTTAGAAATGTAGTGAAGTAAAAATATAAAAATATAAATATATAAAGTACAGATACCCCCCAAAAATACTTAAGTAAAAATACTTTAAAGTACTACTTAAGTACTTTACACCACTGCTACCTAGTCATCACGCACGGATCCCTGGATAAAAACAAACAAACAAACATAAATCTTGACATCACACACTATGAAACCACTTAAAGGTAGGGCCTTGACTTTTTCTTGACTAAGTGACCTTTAAGAGAGAGATCTCAGCCAGGCTGCAGTTTTAGGCTGTAAATACAGTCTTGGCCCTAAAATAAAGAACAACTATAACAGAGGGTGAAGACACAGAGACAGACACTTGCCACAGCAGCAAGATCCATATGACATTGAAAGGAGCCATTTTCCTCATCCTCATCTGCTCTCACCCACTATCCACTAGACAGTCATCAGCTCCACCCTTTCAATTGCCGCCCCCCAACCAGCCCTGTAATCTCCAGGACCCACATTCCTGACATGGCTTACTATCCCCCCTCCCACATGCTGGAGAGTGGCCTGTCCCCTCCTCTGCTCCCCGGGTCCCTGCCTGCTTTCCCCAGCCCTGAACGCTGGTCTTTCCCCCGGATGAGACTGTACTGATCCACATCCACTGTGCCTGTCCAGAGACTGCATAGCGATGCCTCTGTGTAGTAGAGACATGCATAAGTGCAATGCTTAGGCTATATGCTATGTTGATGAGTGAGTATTTTCCAAATGCATACCATCAAGTCTAATTGTTTACAATTACAACTGACTTGATGTTTTATTTCTCTGTTGAATAGCGTCAGGCCATATGATTGGCAGGAAGACAAAGTGCCAGCCAGGAAATGTTTGCATTTTTACAAATATTTTGAAATCTTTTCTTTCATATGTTTTCCATACTCTAAAACTACTTACAGCCTGGACAATAAAAACACAATTATGCTGTGGAAAAGTAACAGCAGCAGATTGTATTTTTTATTGTATGAATACTTCTAATTGAAACGTGTGTATGCAAAAACATATAGAAGCACTATAAAATAAAATGCATTGCATAACTTATACAGTATGCTGTTTACAGACAGCTACAGTGAGAACTTTGGCAGAACAAAATATCCACAAATGTGTCCCTCAGGTTTTTTTTGCCACTGGGCCTACTCAAAGTATATTTTAAATTATTTTTGACAAGCAGAATTCTTTATCACAGATGATCAAAGACATAAATCAGCATGAATGCGTTATGCAGAGGATTGTCTGCTGTCCATGGGAAGATCTCAATTACATACTTCTCACATCTTCTCTTCTCAGAGGTCCCTCCCCTCTGACCTTTTCCTCTGGGTTTTGAGGATGAGAGAGGATGCGATTATGTAATTGAGATTCTCACCATTTAAGATTGACCGAATAAAATTAAACCTGTGAATATAATACTGTACATAGTAACGCACTATTTTATATTCAAATCAAATAATAGATCATTCATTTATTTGTTTTATTTTGTGCATTCCTCATTGAGAAAGTGATATTTACCAACAAGAAGTATACTTATAGAATATGTAAATTAACTTTGCAACATGATTTGTCTGATCATCCTATTTCTCATGTCCATATCCATTTTCCTGTAATACATACAGTATTACAATATTATTAAGTACTGATCACAGCAGGATTAAGTTAGTTTTGTCCATTACAAAAGCTGGATTTCAAGCAAGTTGTCACGATCGTCTATGGGTGAGAGAGAGGACCAAGGCGCAGCGTGTGGAAAATACATCTTTTATTTAGAAGAGAGAAAACACGAAACGAACACTATACATAAACTGAAACAAAACAACAAACGACCGTGAAGCTACAAACGTTAGTGCACACACAAGCTACAAACGTTCAACATAGACAATTACCCACAAACACCTAAAGCCTATGGCTGCCTTAAATATGGCTCCCAATCAGAGACAACAATAAACAGCTGTCTCTGATTGAGAACCAAATCAGGCAACCATAGACTTTCCTAAACACCTACACTGAACACTACCCCATACCTACTACAAAACCCCCTAAACAATACACACACCCTAAACTAGACAAAACCCACAAACATTCCCCATGTCACACCCTGACCTAACTAAAATGATAAAGAAAACAAAGAATACTAAGGCCAGGGCGTGACACAAGTAGAATGTTGTGGTAATGAAGGCACTTTCACAAGATATTCAGTTCCTCTCTGGCTTTGTATGTGTGTGGGTAGGCATAATTTCAGTACTTTTCTACATTGAACTTAGTTTCATATCCTGGAATCAGGCTGTTGCCAGGGCAAAGTGTGTCCTCTAACCATTTCCTTTAGTCATTAAGTAGTAGATCTCATCTGTCAGTGTATTACAATTTGAGCCAGTGATATAATTATTATAGAATATTTAAATTAACTTTGCAACATGATTTGTCAGGGTACGTCTCATCAATTTAATACCCATTTCCATTTCCCTCTACATCTTTTAAATGTACACACAGTATTACAATATTATTAAGTACTGATCACGACAGGATTAAGTTTGTTTGCCATGAGAGCAAATAAAAAAAGGAAACAAATTATGACTAGCTTATTATAGCAATCGATCAAAGCAAGTAGAACATCATTGTACTGAGGACACATTTACAAAATATTCAGTTCCTCTCTCTGTGTATGTGTGCCTCATTTTAGTACTTTTACAACATTGAACTTTGTTTCATATCCAGGAATCAGGCTGCTGCTAGGGCAAAGTGTGTCCTCTAACCCTTTCCTAAAGGCATTAAGTAATACTTAGCATCATCGTCGGTGGCTGAATTAACTATTCTTCCCACCCCTCTTCCTCTTCAAACCTGCTGCTCCCGCTCCTCAGTGCCCTCCTCAGATGGTTCCAAAACAGTTCCTGGGCCTTGACCGGCTCAGTGCAGTCTGACCCCGGCCACTGCAGGTAGGTCTCCTTCAACATTACCTTTCTCATACGGTGGTAAGCCAACAGCTGCCTTTCAGCGATGGGGTCCAGGAATATGAGCAGGAGCACGTCCCGGAGCTCGTGGAAGAGCCTGTAGCTGGCCAGCTGGATCTCCAGGGAGCAACACTCGCTGTGCCGGAAGTGCCTGTTAACCACGCAGATGGTATTGCGGCTACTGTACACGGCAGAGACGATGTTGTCCACAATGTTGCGGCCCAGCTCAAAGTCACGGTGGTGCAGGCACAGCCAGAAAGAGGCTCCGTTGCCCTCCAGGTTGGGAAGTAGCTGGTCTACTAAGCGGGATTATAGTCAGCAGTAAAATCACAGTGGTTGTGGTGGCTTAAAGGTACTCTCCCAGGTCCAGGTAGAAGACATTGGTGTCAAAGTTGTGTATGGTTTGTTGGAGTTTTTTTCTGGGCAATGTAGTCAATAGAGTAAGACTAACTGGACTCTCTGGTTTGTGAAAGTCCAGTACTGAAGATCGCTGTTGAGGCAGGTACAACTAAGAGGAATATTACGCAGAGCCTCCAGCACATTCACATCTAAGGATTGCATTACGTTTTGGTTGAGAAGCAAGATCTGCAGCTCTGTCAGATCCCTAAACTAACTAAAATGATAAAGAAAACAAAGAATACTAAGGCCAGGGCGTGACAGTAACCCCCCCCCCCCCAAAGGTGCGGACTCCGACCGCACAACCTGACATAGAAGGGGGGGATCCGGGGTGGGCCTTATTATGGTGGCGGCTCGGGTGCGGGACGTGGCCCCCACTCCACCATTGTCAATACCCGCTTTGGTGGCGCCTCTGGAGCGGCGACCCTTGTAGCAAGTCCCGGACTGAAAACCATCCCAGATGGCGCCACCGGACGGATGGGTAGCTCCGGACTGAGGGGTAGCTCCGGACTGAGGGACGGCAGCTCCGGACTGAGGGACGGCAGCTCCGGACTGAAGGACGGCAGCTCCGGACTGAGGGACGGCAGCTCATGGCTGGCTTACGGATCTGGCTGCTCATGGCTGGCTGACGGATCTGGCTGCTCATGGCTGGCTGACGGATCTGGCTGCTCATGGCTGGCTGACGGATCTGGCTGCTCATGGCTGGCGGACGGATCTGGCTGCTCATGGCTGGCGGACGGATCTGGCTGCTCATGGCTGGCGGACGGATCTGGCTGCTCATGGCTGGCGGACGGATCTGGCTGCTCATGGCTGGCGGACGGATCTGGCTGCTCATGGCTGGCGGACGGATCTGGCTGCTCATGGCTGGCGGACGGATCTGGCTGCTCATGGCTGGCGGACGGATCTGGCTGCTCATGGTTGGCGGACGGATCTGGCTGCTCATGGCTGGCGGACGGATCTGGCTGCTCATGGCTGGCGGACGGATCTGGCTGCTCATGGCTGGCGGACGGATCTGGCTGCTCCTGGCTGGCGGACGGATCTGGCTGCTCCTGGCTGGCTGACGGATCTGGCTGCTCCTGGCTGGCTGACGGCTCAGACGGTGCTTGGCAGACGGGCGGCTCAGACGGTGCTTGGCAGACGGGCGGCTCAGACGGTGCTTGGCAGACGGGCGGCTCAGACGGTGCTTGGCAGACGGGCGGCTCAGACGGTGCTTGGCAGACGGGCGGCTCAGACGGTGCTTGGCAGACGGGCGGCTCAGACGGTGCTTGGCAGACGGGCGGCTCAGACGGTGCTTGGCAGACGGGCGGCTCAGGCTGATCCTGTCTGGCGGACGGCTCTGGCTGATCCTGTCTGGCGGACGGCTCTAGCGGCTCGGGACAGACGGGCAGCTCTGACGGTGCTTGGCAAACGGGCAGCTCAGACGGTGCTTGGCAGACGGGCAGTTCAGACGGTGCTTGGCAGACGGGCAGTTCAGACGGCGTTGGGCAGACGGGCAGTTCAGGCGCCGTTGGGCAGACGGGCAGTTCAGGCGCCGCTGGGCAGACGGGCAGTTCAGGCGCCGCTGGGCAGACGGCAGACTCTGGCCGGCTGAGACGCACTGTAGGCCTAGTGCGTGGTGCCGGAACTGGAGGTACCGGGCTAATGACACGCACCATCAGGCTAGTGCGGGGAACAACAACAGGGCACACTGGACTCTCAAGGCGTACTATAGGCCTGGTGCGTGGTACCGGCACTGGTGGTACCGGGCTGAGGGCACGCACATCAGGGCGAGTACGGGGAGAAGGAACAGTGCGTACAGGGCTCTGGAGACGCACAGGAGGCTTGATGCGTGGTGCCGGAACTGGAGGCACTGGGCTGGAGACACGCACCACAGGGAGAGTGCGTGGAGGAGGAACAGGGCTCTGAAAACGCACAGGACTCTGGAGACGCACAGGAGGCTTTGTGCGTGGTGTAGGCACTGTCTCAACCAGATGGCTAGCACGCACCTCAGGACGAGTATGGAGAGCTGTTCCCGGTGACATTAACTCACCAACACGTTCAGTCGGACGGATGCCGTGCCTCATGCACCAAACCAGTACATCCCTCATAACTCTCTCCTCCAATTTCTCCTTTACTGTCTCTGCGTCACTCACCTCCAAATCCGCCCTCACCAGCTCCTTACGGTAAGCAGGAGGAGTTGGCTCACGTCTCCTGACTGACCCAACTACACTACCCGAGAGCCCCCCCCCCCCCCCCCCCAATACATTTTTGGGTTTGACTTACGGGTTTCCAGCCTTGTTTCCGTGCTGCCTCCTCATATCGCCGCCTCTCCGCTTTAGCTGCCTCCAGCTCTTCACGACGGAGGCGATATTCTCCCGGTTGTGCCCAAGGTCCCTTTCCATCAAATATCTCCTCCCATGTCCATGAATCCTTTATGCACTGCTCCCGTTGTTGTTTTACACGCCGCTTGGTCCGATTCTGGTGGGTAATTCTGTCACGATCGTCTATGGGTGAGAGAGAGGACCAAGGCGCAGCGTGTGGAAAATACATCTTCTTTTATTTAGAAGAGAGAAAACACGAAACGAACACTATACATAAACTGAAACAAAACAACAAACGACCGTGAAGCTACAAACGTTAGTGCATACACAAGCTACAAACGTTCAACATAGACAATTACCCACAAACACCTAAAGCCTATGGCTGCCTTAAATATGGCTCCCAATCAGAGACAACAATAAACAGCTGTCTCTGATTGAGAACCAAATCAGGCAACCATAGACTTTCCTAAACACCTACACTGAACACTACCCCATACCTACTACAAAACCCCCTAAACAATACACACACCCTAAACTAGACAAAACCCACAAACATTCCCCATGTCACACCCTGACCTAACTAAAATGATAAAGAAAACAAAGAATACTAAGGCCAGGGCGTGACACAAGTAGAATGTTGTGGTAATGAAGGCACTTTCACAAGATATTCAGTTCCTCTCTGGCTTTGTATGTGTGTGGGTAGGCATAATTTCAGTACTTTTCTACATTGAACTTAGTTTCATATCCTGGAATCAGGCTGTTGCCAGGGCAAAGTGTGTCCTCTAACCATTTCCTTTAGTCATTAAGTAGTAGATCTCATCTGTCAGTGTATTACAATTTGAGCCAGTGATATAATTATTATAGAATATTTAAATTAACTTTGCAACATGATTTGTCAGGGTACGTCTCATCAATTTAATACCCATTTCCATTTCCCTCTACATCTTTTAAATGTACACACAGTATTACAATATTATTAAGTACTGATCACGACAGGATTAAGTTTGTTTGCCATGAGAGCAAATTAAAAAAGGAAACAAATTATGACTAGCTTATTATAGCAATCGATCAAAGCAAGTAGAACATCATTGTACTGAGGACACATTTACAAAATATTCAGTTCCTCTCTCTGTGTATGTGTGCCTCATTTTAGTACTTTTACAACATTGAACTTTGTTTCATATCCAGGAATCAGGCTGCTGCTAGGGCAAAGTGTGTCCTCTAACCCTTTCCTAAAGGCATTAAGTAATACTTAGCATCATCGTCGGTGGCTGAATTAACTATTCTTCCCACCCCTCTTCCTCTTCAAACCTGCTGCTCCCGCTCCTCAGTGCCCTCCTCAGATGGTTCCAAAACAGTTCCTGGGCCTTGACCGGCTCAGTGCAGTCTGACCCCGGCCACTGCAGGTAGGTCTCCTTCAACATTACCTTTCTCATACGGTGGTAAGCCAACAGCTGCCTTTCAGCGATGGGGTCCAGGAATATGAGCAGGAGCACGTCCCGGAGCTCGTGGAAGAGCCTGTAGCTGGCCAGCTGGATCTCCAGGGAGCAACACTCGCTGTGCCGGAAGTGCCTGTTAACCACGCAGATGGTATTGCGGCTACTGTACACGGCAGAGACGATGTTGTCCACAATGTTGCGGCCCAGCTCAAAGTCACGGTGGTGCAGGCACAGCCAGAAAGAGGCTCCGTTGCCCTCCAGGTTGGGAAGTAGCTGGTCTACTAAGCGGGATTATAGTCAGCAGTAAAATCACAGTGGTTGTGGTGGCTTAAAGGTACTCTCCCAGGTCCAGGTAGAAGACATTGGTGTCAAAGTTGTGTATGGTTTGTTGGAGTTTTTTTCTGGGCAATGTAGTCAATAGAGTAAGACTAACTGGACTCTCTGGTTTGTGAAAGTCCAGTACTGAAGATCGCTGTTGAGGCAGGTACAACTAAGAGGAATATTACGCAGAGCCTCCAGCACATTCACATCTAAGGATTGCATTACGTTTTGGTTGAGAAGCAAGATCTGCAGCTCTGTCAGATCCCTAAAAACCTCCTTTGAGAAGGACTGGATGCCCATGTTCCTTGCGCTGAGCTTGCTCAACTTCCGCAGGTTTTTGAAGACGCCCGGCTGCAGCTGCATCACCCCGGCACAGGAGTTGTCCAAGGAGAGGAAAGTCAAGTTGGTCAGATTGTCAAAAGTGTCTGCTGCGAGTTGTAGGGTCTTCGCATTTGGTGTGTGGTGGAAAGCAAAAGAGTTGACTTTGAGTATGCGATTTGTAATGGTTGCTCAGATCTGTCAGATTTGGGAACGAGGTTCTGTCTGTTGCAGGACATTAGGGAGGTGAGGTGGTTTTTTTCTTTGCTGAACTTCTTGATTTGATCATGTTCTTTGAGAAAGTGGAGGCATCTTACCTTCCTCAACTGGTTGAAGGAAAGATCCGATAAACCTCGGATTGGTGGACAGTTGGAAAGTGTGTTCTTCCGCAATGACAGTATCCCATTGGTTTCCAGACACAGCTTTTTAAAAATGTGACCTTTGTACTCAAGACTGCATAACTCCATGAGCAGATTGTCAGTCTTCAACCCCATACCAGAGAAGTCTATGTTCCCAGCTCTAACATTGCTGACGTTCAAAAGCTCTGGCACTGTAACATTGGTTGAATGCAAACGCATGTAGTTTAGCTTCTGCAAGTCCAGACCTTGAAAAGCCCTCGAAGGGAGCTGGTTATTGTAGGAGAGATCCAGCAGTAGTACATGGCTGAGGAAGCCCCACTCACATGCTAAAGTAACCAGTTTGTTTTTACAGAGATAGAGGGTGGTGAGGGACTCCGGTAGGTCTGTATGGTTAGAATGATGGATGGACGTTAGATAGTTATTGCACAGGTCTAGTTTTGTCAGCTTCGTTAAGTGAGTCACAGATTCTGCCACCGCAGAGAAGTTGTTCAGGTAGTTCTGCCGTAATATGAGGACACCCAGATTGGAGAGTGAAGAGAAAATACCCGGAGGGAGCATAATCAGTGAGTTATTATTTAGTGACAGGTTGACAAGTTTCTTGAGGTCTTAAAATACAGAGGAGCTGAGATTTGATATTTTGTTCAGATCATATTTTGGAATGCCTGGTTGTCTATGGTCTCCAGATGGTTATTGTCAACCTGAAGCGTCCTGAGGGTTGGAAGGTGGTCAAAGGTATTTACATTACATCTTTTACTCCGGCCATGTTGTCTGACGTGTGCAGCAGGAAAGGGAAAAGGTGAGTAATGTTCTACAAGGGAAAATAAACGTGTTATTTTTGTTTCTTTAAATGAGTTAGACTCCTATATTCTCCATGGGTATGCATGCCAATAAGACAGCTCAATTGGGAAGGGAAAAACACATTTTAGCGACTTTACAATACATTTCTCAGTGACTTCATTGGAAAATAAAAAAAGAACTGTGCCATTGTTAATTGTTAGTTCTCTTGCGGCTTTATGTTCCTCTTTTCCATTAGGTATTTTCCTTCACCATATCATGATACACCTCAACCTCACCTCAGACATCTCCCAATGATGTCTTTGTAAGTTGGACAAAGATCACAGTTTTGTTTTTAAATTATAATTTTTTGTTATTGTTTTATGGACAGTGATAGTCGAAGATGTAGAGGGGAAGCAAATACAGACGGAGACTGAGAGGACGGGTTGAGAGGGAATTGTATCCACATCACCAGGGGTATATGTGGTCCAGTGTCTTGGGGGCTAACCACTACACCAGACTGCCACAGTTTGGTGGCATGTAATTTTAGTGTGTACAGTATATTGTAATTATAGTTTATGTAATTATAGTGTACAGTATATAGTGTTTAAAAATATTTCACTTTAGTCAATTCGTGAAGTGAATTGAAATTCCAATTACATCATTATAC
Source organism: Salvelinus namaycush (assembly GCF_016432855.1). Taxonomy (NCBI): domain Eukaryota; kingdom Metazoa; phylum Chordata; class Actinopteri; order Salmoniformes; family Salmonidae; genus Salvelinus; species Salvelinus namaycush. Next base: position 62,107,939 of record NC_052311.1, on the reverse strand, counting down.
TTGCATCATTCAAAGGGTATGAATGGTACATTTACATTGCACATTTCCGTTTACAGTATGTTTACATACACCTTAGCCAAATACATTTAAACTCAGTTTTTCACAATTCCTGACATGTAATCCTACTAAATATTCCCCGTCTTAGGTCAGTTAGGATCACCACTTTATTTTAAGAATGTGAAATGTCAGAATAATAGTAGAGAGAATGATTTATTTCAGCTTTTATTTCTTTCATCACAGTCCCAGTGGGTCAGAAGATTACATACACTCAATTAGTATTTGGGTAGCATTGCCTTTAAATTGTTTATCTTGGGTCAAACATTTCGGGTAGCCTTCCACAAGCTTCCCACAATAAGTTGGGTGAATTTCTGCCCATTCCTCCTGACAGGGCTGGTGTAACTGAGTCAGGTTTGTAAGCCTCTTTGCTCACACATGCTTTTTCAGTTCTGCCCACAAATTTTCTATATGATTGAGGTCAGGGCTTTGTGATGGCCCCTCCAATACCTTGACTTTGTTGTCCTTAAGCCATTTTGCCACAACTTTGGAAGTATGCTTGGGGTCATTGTCCATTTGGAAGACCCAGCATTGGCTTGTTCCTTGCTGAGCGACCTTTCAGGTTATGTCGATATAGGACTTGTTTTACTGTGGCTATAGATAATTTCATACCTGTTTCCTCCAGCATCTTCACAAGGTCCTTTGCTGTTCTCGCACCAAAGTAGGTTCATCTCTAGGAGACAGAACACGTCTCCTTCCTGAGCGGTATGACGACTGTGTGGTCCCATGGTGTTTATACTTGAGTACTATTGTTTGAATAGATGAACGTGGTACCTTCAGGCGTTTGGAAATTGCTCCCAAGTATGAACCAGACTTGTGGAGGTCTACAATTTTTTTCTGAGGTCTTGGCTGATTTCTTTTGATTTTTCCATGATGTCAAGCAAAGAGGCACTGAGTTTGAAGGTAGGCCTTTAAATACACCCACAGTTACACCTCCAATTGACTCAAATAATGTAAATTAGCCTATTAGAAGCTTCTAAAGCCATGACATCATTTTCTGGAATTTTCCAAGCTGTTTAAAGGCACAGTCAACTTAGTGTATGTGAACTTCTGACCCACTGGAATTGTGATACAATGAATTATAAGTGAAATAATCTGTCTGTAAACAATTGTTGGAAAAATTAATGGTGTCATGCACAAAGTAGATGTCCTAACCGACTTGCCAAAACTATAGTTTGTTAACAAGAATTGTGTGGAGTGGTTGAAAAACGAGTTTTAATGACTCCAACCTAAGTGTATGTAAACTTCCAACTTCAACTGTACATGAAGGTAGAGTTATTAAAGTGACTATGGTGTAAAGACGGGGGGGGGGGGGCAATGCAAATAGTCTGGGTAGCCATTTGACTAGATGTCCAGGAGTCTTATGGCTTGGGGGAAGAAGCTGTTTAGAAGCCTCTTGGACCAAGACTTGGCTGTGCGGTAGCAGAGAGTATAGTCTATGACTAGGGTGGCTGGAGTCTTTGACAATTTTTAGGGCCTTCCTCTGACACAGCCTGGTGTAGCGGTCCTGGATGGCAGGAAGTTTGGCCCCAGTGAAGTACTGGGCAGTTCGTACTACCCTCTGTAGTGCTTTGCGGTCGGAGGCCAAGCAGTTGCCATACCAGGCAGTGATGCAACCAGTCAGGATGCGCTCGATGGTGCAGATGTAGAACCTTTTGAGGATCTGAGGACCCATGCCAAATCTTTTCAGTCTCCTGAGGGGGAATATGTTTTGTCGTGCCCTCTTCACAACTGTCTTGGTGTGCTTGAACCATGTTAGTTTGTTGGTGATGTGGACGCCAAGGAAGTTGAAGCTCTCAACCTGCTCCACTGCAGCCCCGTTGATGAGAATGGGGGCGTGCTCTGTCCTCTTTTTCTTGTAGTCCACAATTATCTCCTTTGTCTTGATCACGCTGAGGGAGAGGTTGTTGTCCTGGCACCACACGGCCAGGTCTCTAATCTCCTCCCTATACGCTGTCTCGTCGTTGGCGGTGATCAGGCCTACCACTGTTGTGTCATCGGCAAATTTAATGATGGTGTTGGAGTCGTGCCTGGCCGTACAGTCATGAGTAAACAGGGAGTACAGGAGGGGACTGAGCACGTGCCCCTTCACATTAATTATTCGAATATGACTTACTATTCTGTATTTATATCAGTTTTGTAGTGGTAAAAAACGGTGATGGGTAAACTATAATATCCAGTGGGTGATGGAGATAAGACAAACAAACATCGATATAAACAAAAACGTATTACATTTTTAGAACTGTATTGTTAGCATGTTGATTGCATTTTAAATAGGCCTATAGGGAAGATAGGCCATGTGGATATGTTCATATTTAAATAAATCTCCTTTTTTAAAGTTCTTAACTTGTTCGATAAGATTAGTACAGATTTTCTCAGGAGACCTGACATGGGGCCCCACCCCAAGTTTGGGAACCACTGTACTAACCTCTCTCTCTCTCTCTCTCTCTTCTGCTTCCTTCTGCATGCATTGCAGCCTGCCTCAGCCTCACCACTGACGCTTCTATCACACCAACAGCGTTTTTGCATTTTGGACCAGAATTACACCAGAATTACATTCATTTCCAATGAAACGCTGCTTTTGCCTTGCAGCAGTGCGTTCGTTCGGTGTGGTGCTATCGAACGTATGCTCAAACTGTATGTGTAGACGGCTTGACAGAAATTGGGTGAATGTTTAACTTTTGTTGCATACATATCCAGATGATGCTGCATACTACGGTGTGTTCGAAGCGTGAGAGCTACATCACGGGTCTGTCTCAGTAGCCTCTTCTCTGTAAAGCAAAGTTATTGTGAGAATTTAGTAGTCTATTTTTTGCTCAGTTTAGGCACTGTTTAAAGCTGCAATATGTAACTTTTTGGGCCACCCGATCAAATTCAAATAGAAATGTGATTTGTAGTTGTATACACCAGCTTAAAACAGCTGAAAATACAATATTTTGGTTATTTGGTTTTCGGCACAACACCTGCTCTGAGCTGGGGTAGTCCGTTTCATGTTTCAGGCCCTCCGCCTGTGCCGCGTGAGGGCGGAGTTGGCCGTTTGAGGGAGTGGTGAATGTGCTGCTAAAAAGGACAAATCCGAGGGACACAAGCAAACATAACGAACAAACCACTGTTAATGATTCCACTTGTTCACAAAGGCAGGCGTGATTAGAACTCTGTCAGATCAAGAAGATAAATAAGCCTTCTGAGCTTTGATCGACGCTGGAAGCAATATTTAGAAGTTGAACAATCACTTATTTTCTTTATTGTGTACAAATTATATATTTTATTATTATTTTCAAATTAGAAAAAATGACCGAGGTCCGGACCTCGGTGTCGTCATATGTAGTTATGTGTTACTGGCTTTGGTTTTTCCATTTATATATGTCGAGGTTGGACGTTAGCACGTGGGGCGCACCGATTTGGGTCACCTCGTTAGTCAGTATGTTACACCTAAGCTGGTTTGTCATCTCGTTCTTGGGAAGGTGTTTCACCCGTGCTAGCCCTGGTGCTATTTAAGAGTGGCTGGCCCAGTGCTCCAATTGTCTTGAGAGACGTAACGCCTTTAGTTGGCTCTACCTATTTGATTTCTATACAAACAATCCTTTAACTGATCTTCCCTGTTTTTGATTTGGTTCACTTTTTGGTTTGCTTCCTTTAAGTTTGGTGTGGGTTTTTCTTTTCTTTACCTCTTCTTGGCCAATTTTTGTGGCTGCTCATGTTGGATGTTTTTTAGGTCCTAGTTGTTGCTAGTCAACTTTCAGTGGACCCCACCTGCATAATCTACAACTTTCATTAACCTATCATAATCCATCATAACATAATTTGATTATGAGTTATCAAATACTTTTGTTATTTTTAGGTTAAGAGAGTCTAAATATAACATTAAAATAAAGCAAAATCATATCTGAAGTCCCATATAATCTTAATCAAAAGCCTCCAGTCCCGCTTTACCTGTGCTCTGAGGGCTGTGTCATGTTGGTCCTTTCTGCTACATTATGAAAGTGTGTCTCTTAATACTTGATTAATGACTGACACGATTTTCACTTTGGTTGTACAGAAAGAGGAAGAAAATATACAACTGACCTGAAGTCATGGGACACATTCAATTGAAAGTTGCTCTCCATTTATTGTTCTTTATTTACATCGAGAGGGAGATGAAAACCCAGGGACTCCAGTCAAGAATGTGTCAAAAAAAGTTTTGGTAGAAAAGCACATTCTTGACTTTTCTACCCCTGGATTTTCCTCTCCATCTCCATGGAAATGAAAAAAAGTGGAGAACAACTTTAATTTGAATGTGAAAATTGTGCTTTATTGAAATCCGAAACATCTCAATCATTTTCAGACAAGAAAATACACACCATTGGATCATGATACAAAACACCACTATATAAAGTACCTCATAGTAGTAAACTATAATGTATAGTTTAAGCTACAGTTCTTTAGTAGTATAATGGTATTATAAGAGTATTACACAGCTCATAATAAATATAGGATGGACTGGCCACAGTCAAGGCAATACTTCAACACAGTTGTGTTCAAAGCATAGGATATTCCAACCAGGCTGTGACATCATACCTGTGACGTCAGAAGGCACACAGTGTTTTTTTCCCCATGACTGGATGCATGATTGTCATTAAGCCTGTCCCTATTCCCCTCATTTAACCGATCAGCCTCTCATCTTCTGCTCCCTGGCCATCTGACAGAGTCCGCAGAAAGGCAGGCAGGTCATGACTACCCAGTCATCACACACGGAACCCTGAGTAAAAACATAAAAGGTTAACATGTCAAGCATAACATAAACACTATGACAACACTTATAGGTAGGGCCTTGACTTTTGCTTGACCACATGACCTGAAAAGTAAAATCTTAGTCAGGTCGCAGTTAGGCTATAAATAGGGTCAGAGTTTTTCTTGGTCGGGTCATGTTGTCAGGAAAAACTCCTGACCCTATTACAGGGGAGTTCTATAAAGGAGGGTGGAGAGAGAACAGGGGGGGGCCCATAAGATTGACTTGTCTAAACTCTCATCTCTGCATTCTTTTTTTCCCCATCTTTTTTTGCATTCTATGGTCTGCAGTAGAAAAACAGAATGAAAACCCCCAGTTGTGGCTAACTGTAAACTTGCACATCCTTGACTGCATTGTTTTTTAATAGGAATAGCCAACTGTTGACTCCTTCAGTCTTCACTACTAGACTAAGGCCAGTATTCAATTAAATCGGAGGTTATATGCATTGCATCTCAGGCAATGTTCCTGTGTTCACAGAGATCGCACTCACGGTAAATGCTACATATATTGTCTCAATTGGATTGCCTTTAAAAAACATAATGCCTATCAACTCGAGATCGGATTGATTCCCAGCCTTACACTATATACTATACTCGCTAACATTCAGTTAGAGTGATAATATACTATACTCGCTAACATTCAGTTAGAGTGATAAAGGAAATATTTAAATTACAACTCTTTGAGGAGGCTTAGAATTGTATTTTTCCCATTATATTTAAGTCCTGGACATAGGGTTTGTATTGAGGATGTAGTAGGGTCACTCACAGGGATGCGGTATTTGCTGCGGATGCTTGTCCTCAGGGCGATCAAGGCTCCAGGGAGGAAAGGCACACAGCAACTGTCCCCATTGTCCTGTGCAACCTTACAGCCCAGGATACAGGGCACGAAGGTCGCACACAGACCTGGAAGAAAAAACATTAAAGTCACACACTGTCTCCACCATTAATTGTTGGCGTGGCCGTTTGAGTGGTCATCACGGTTACATTAGTTGTGCAGAACTCCTGATACCGAGTAACCTCACCCAGTCTATGGATTTTTAAACAGTGTACTCAACACAATGCAAACGTTGTGCTTGCATAATTTTACACACACAGAGGGGGACTCACAGATGCCACAGTCATCGCAGCAGTCACAAACGTTGGAGCTCCAATCTGAGGACCCAGAGGTGGTCACGGTGTAGTTGTTGATGGTGACCTGAGGCTGGGAGCTGATCACCATCTCACTCTGATAAGCCATTACTATCAGAGAGAAGAAGAAGAAGTTTGGACAAAGTTCTACATCCGTTTACACCTCCACACACTGATACCATTCAATATTCATATTCAAAGCCGACTAGAGTCCCAATGGTTATCTCCTGACACTTACCTGCTGGTGCTCAATCCCTGTCAGTCTCCACTGGGGCCTTAGATATCCTGGGTGAGCTTTGGGAAAAGCTGTGAATGGGAGGGCCACGGGGGCCCTTTGCTCTTATACCCATGGTGACATCATCATATGGTGACAGTACCATTTCCATGGAATATGACGAGACGAAGAGTACCTGCGTTCTGCCCACCCATTTGGAACTGTAGGAACACCTCATAAAGAGAAATGTCAAATGTTTGGTTTCTGGGCGTAGAAGTTTCAGTCCTTTCAAAAGTCAACCTCTTTATTTGGTTGTTGTTATCAGTATGGTAAATGGAACAAAGCAGGAACATAGTGCGGCACCTTCTACTTCAGCCACTCAGGTGTGTGCATGTGCGTGTTTGTGTGTTTAATGATGAATGTACAAGCCAAGTTTGTGTTGTGTACACTCTCTTAAAAAATACATAGACTGGGTGAGGATAATCAAGACCAGCAGTTCTGTACATCTAATGCAAGAGTGATGGCCATTAACAGACCCAACGGCCCCATCCAATATCAGAAATTGAACAAATGATCAGGGATACAACACTACTGACAGGGCATTTTGGGGGGCCCTAAGGGAGATTTGGTTGGGGGGCCACCTACATCGCGGCAAAACATTTTAGTGACCCCCGTCTTGATGGCGGAGAGACAAATGTAAGTTTGAAAGTTTATTTCCTGCAATTCCACACATTTTGCCATGGGGGGGAAGATAATTGTTTTGCAATTTTGTAACAAAATTCATGCAATTGTCTCATGGGGCAGAGGTTAAAAAAATTCTGTTTTACAGGTAATTTCATTCAATTCTACCCATTTTGGCATGGGGTGGAGAGACATTTTTACAGTTTTAAAGAGAATTTCCTGCAATTCTACACATTTTGCCATGACTTATGCCATATTAATATGATATCTGAGTGAGAATGACAGAACATATATGGGGTGTCCCTGGCTATTGACATTTGTGTGGTAGCTGTCAAGAAAACAATCATCTTCACAATTAAATCTCATCTCACTGAGGTCATTTTGACCAGGAGGCATATTTTTTTATCATAGCCCAATCAGTTCTTCAAAATATTCATGACTTTGTCAATCAATTTATCAATCGATTAGGCCTACTTCTAGGATGCCTTTTAAATTCAGAAAGGAGGTTCACGAAATGTCCATTTGATACCTTTCTGTTTTCTCAATGAAATTCAAATCAGCATTGGAAAAAGGCGCAAGTTTAAATTTGTTTAGCCTGAGCGAGTCTGACCACAAGTTGGAGACCACTATGATGACACACCAAATGGGTTTGATGGATCGCGGGAAAAGAGCAGGAATAGGCTTGCAGGCTACAGTCCAAGCTATTGTATATCTTCCAATGGTGCGACTGCTGTTGGTATCCAAACATGATCCAACTTGAATAAACGCTTGGAGGTAAAGACGACAGCAGTGGTGTAGCCACGGGCGATACGGATATTGCTTATTGATATCTACATAGCTCATTGATGTGAATCACACTTCTGCTCTCATTTAGCTTTTTGCACTTTACAGATTGTGGTTGTTGTGGATGGCTTTTCACAAATTTAGACTATATGTGTATTTTAACCCAATAATGGTTGAATTGAAGAAGTTTAAACTGCCTATCAAGCTTGTTTTTGCGACCAGTGGAGAGTCAGTGAAAAATAAGCTCTTACAGCAGCTGCCTAGTGCGGACCACAGTCTTTGGAAAACAAGTTTGAGGGAGTTCCTGGTGTTGTGCTCCATACTGTCAAAAATGACTTTAATTTAAGAAGACCACGAGTGGGGCTTTTATTGCTTAATCTACAGTAATTCGTGCTGATTTTGAAAAAAAACATGTCATAGGCCTACACTGTAAAAACAGAAAGACTTAAAACACCATGATTGTGTAGTGAAAGTAGTTTACCAGGCCCTGCAGCGCCTAGCTCCACTCCCATTCCCCAGGCGCTTTCATTTGTTGACTTCTGTAACTGTAAAAGCCTTGGTTTCATGCATGTTAACATTAGAAGCCTCCTCCCTAAGTTTGTTTTATTCACTGCTTTAGCACACTCTGCCAACCCAGATGTCCTAGCCGTGTCTGAATCCTGGCATAGGAAGGCCACCAAAAATCGTGAAATTTCCATCTCTAACTATAAAATCTTCCGACAAGATAGAACTGCCAAAGGGGGCGGAGTTGCAATCTACTGCAGAGATAGCCTGCAGAGTTCGGTCATACTATCCAGGTCTATGCCCCAAAAATTCAAGCTTCTAATTCTAAAAATCCACCTTTCCAGAAACAAGTCTCTCACAGTTGCCGCTTGTTATAGACCACCTTCTGCCCCCAGCTGTGCCCTGGACACCATATGTGAATTGATTGCCCCCCATCTATCTTCAGAGCTCGTACTGTTAGGTGACCTAAACTGGGACATGCTTCACACCCTGGCCATCCTACAATCTAAGCTAGATGCCCTCAATCTCACCCAAATTATCAATGAACCTACCAGGTACAACCCCAAATCCGTAAACACGGGCACCCTCATAGATATCATCCTTACCAACCTGCCCTCTAAATACACCTCTGCTGTCTTCAACCAGGATCTCAGCGATCACTGCCTCATTGTCTGCGTCTGTAATGGGTCTGTGGTCAAACGACCACCCCTCATCACTGTCAAACACACCCTAAAACACTTCAGCGAGCAGGCCTTTCTAATCGACCTGGCCCGGGTATCCTGGAAGGATATTGACCTCATTCTGTCAGAAGAGGATGCCTGGTTATTCTTTAAAAGTGCTTTCCTCACCATCTTAAAAAAGCAAGCCCCATTATTTATTTTTTTACCAGGAACAGATATAGCCCTTGGTTCACTCCAGACCTGACTGCCCTTGACCAGCACAAAAACATCCTGTGGCGTACTGCATTAGCATCGAATAGCCCCTGCGATATGCAACTTTTCAGGGAAGTTAGGAACCAACATACACAGGCAGTTAGGAAAGCAAAGGCTAGCTTTAACAAACAGAAATTTGCATCCTGTAGCACAAACTCCCAAAAGTTCTGGGACACTGTAAAGTCCATGGAGAATAAGAGTACCTCCTCCCAGGTGCCCACTGCACTGAGGCTAGGGAAAACTGTCACCACTGATAAATCCACGATAACTGAGAAATTCAATAACCATTTTTCTAAGGTTGGCCGTGCTTTCCACCTGGCTACGCCTACCCCGGTCAATAGCCCTGCACCTCCCACAGCAACTTGCCCAAGCCTCCCCCATTTCATTTCTCTTTCATCCAAATCCAGATAGCTGATTTTCTGAAAGAGTTGCAAAATCTGGACCCCTACAAATCAGCTGGGCTAGACAATCTGGACCCTCTCTTTCTAAAATGATAAGCTGCAATTGTTGCAACCCTTATTACTAGCCTGTTCAACCTCTCTTTCGTATCGTCTGAGATCCCCAAAGATTGGAAAGCTGCCGCGGTCATCCCCCTCTTCAAAGGGGGAGACACTCTAGACGCAAACCGTTACAGACCTAGATCTACCCTACCCTACCTTTCTAAGGTTTGAAAGCTAAGATAACTTTGAAAGCTAAGATAACAAACAGATCACCGACCATTTCGAATCCCACCGTACCTTCTCCGCTATGCAATCTGGTTTCCGAGCTGGTCATGGGTGTACCTCAGCCACGCTCAAGGTCCTAAACAATATCATAACCGCCATCGATAAAGACAATACTGTGCAGCCGTATTAATCGACCTAGCCAAGGCTTTCGACTCTGTCAATCACCACATTCTTATTGGCAGACTCAACAGCCTTGGTTTCTCAAATGACTGCCTCGCCTGGTTCACCAACTACTTCTCAGACAGAGTTCAGTGTGTCAAATGGGAGGGCCTGTTGTCCGGACCTCTGGCAGTCTCTATGGGGGTGCCACAGGGTTCAATTCTCAGGCTGACTCTTTTCTCTGTATACATCAATGATGTCGCTCTTGCTGCTGGTGATTCTCTGATCCACCTCTACGCAGACGACACCATTCTGTATACTTCTGGCCCTTCTTTGGACACTGTGGTAACTAACCTCCAGACGAGCTTCAATGGCATACAACTCTCCTTCTGTGGCCTCCAACTGCTCTTAAATGCAAGTAAAATTAAATGCATGCTCTTCAACCGATCGCTGCCCGCACCTGCCCGCCCATCCAGCATCACTACTCTGGACGGTCTGACTTAGAACAATTACAAATACCTAAGTGTCTGGTGAGACTGTAAACTCTCCTTCCAGACTCACATTAAGCATCTCCAATCCAAAATTAAATCTAGAATCGGCTTCCTATTTCACAACAAAGCAACCTTCACTCATGCTGCCAAACATACCCTCGTAAAACTGACTATCCTATTGATCCTCGACTTCGGCGATGTCATATACAAAATAGCCTCTACTCAGCAAATTGGATGTAGTCTATCACAGTACCATCCGTTTTGTCACCAAAGCCCCATATACTACCCACCACTGCGACCTGTATGCTCTCGTTGGCTGGCCCTCACTTCATATTCGTCGCCAAACCCACTGGCTCCAGGTCATCTATAAGTCTTTGCTAGGTAAAGCCCCAGATCACTGGTCACCATAGCAGCACCCACCCATAGCATGCGCTCCAGCAGGTATATTTCACTGGTCACCCCCAAAGTCAATTCCTCCTTTGGCCGCCTTTCCTTCCAGTTCTCTGCTGCCAATGACTGGAACAAATTTCAAAAGTTACTGAAGCTGGAGACTCATATCTCCATCACTAACTTTAAGCATCAGCTGTCAGAGCAGCTCACAGTTCATTGCACCTGAACACAGCCCATCTGTAAATAGCCCATCCAACTACCTCATCCCCATATTGTTATTTTTTTTTTTGCTCCTTTGCACCCCAGTATCTCTACTTGCACATTCATCTTCTGCACATCTATCACTCCAGTGTTAAAATGCTAAATAGTAATTACTTCGCCACTACGGCCTATTTATTGCCTTACCTCCCTAATCTTACCTCATTTGCACACAATGTATATATATTTTTTACTATTGTGTTATTGACTGTACGTTTGTTTATTCCATGTGTCACTCTGTTGTTGTTTGTGTCGCACTGCTTTGCATGATCTTGGCACGTCGCATTTGTAAATGAGAACTTGTTCTCAACTGGCCTACCTGGTTAAACCAAGGTGAAATAAATAAAATACAACTTTGTAGGCTTCCTTTCTCGCACCCCCACAACATGATGCTGCCATTCCTGTGCTTCACGGTTGGGAAGGTGTTCTTCGACTTACAAGCCTCTCCCTTTTTCCTCCAAACATAACAATGGTCATTATGGCCAAACATGTTCTATTTTTGTTTCATCAGACCAGAGGACATTTCTCCAAAAAGTACGATCTTTGTCTTCATGTGCAGTTGAAAACCGTAGTCTGGCTTTTTTATGGCGGTTTTGGAGCAGTGGCTTCTTCCTTGCTGAGCGGCCTTTCAGGTTATGTCGATATAGGACTCATTTTTACTGTGGATATAGATACTTTTGTACCTGTTTCCTCCAGCATCTTCACAAGGTCCTTTGCTGTTGTTCTGGGATTGATTTGCACTTTTCGCACCAAAGTACGTTCATTTCTAGGAGACAGAACGCGTCTCCTTCCTGAGCGGTATGATGGCTGCGTGGTCCCATGGTGTTTATACTTGCGTACTATTGTTTGTACAGATGAATGTGGTACCTTCAGGCGTTTGGAAATTGCTCCCAAGGATGAACCAGACGTGTGGAGGTCTACAATTTTTTTTCTGAGGTCTTGGGTGATTTCTTTTGATTTTCCCATGATGTCAAGCAAAGAGGCACTGAGTTTGAAGGTAGGCCTTGAGATACATCCACAGGTACACCTCCAAGTAACTCAAATAATGTCAATTAGCCTATCAGAAGCTTTTAAAGCCATGATATCATTTTCTGGAATTTTCCAAGCTGTTTAAAGGCACAGTCAACTTAGTGTATGTGAACTTCTGACCCACTGGAATTGTGATACAGTGAATTATAAGTGAAATAATTAGTCTGTAAACAATTGTTGGAAAAATGACTTGTGTCATGCACAAAGTAGATGTCTTAACCGACTTTCCAAAAGTATAGTTTGTTAACAAGAATTGTGTGGAGTGGTTGAAAAACGAGTTTTAATGACTCCAACCTAAGTGTATGTAAACTTCCAACTTCAACTGTAAGTGTTAGGATACAGAGAAAGTTTTTTTTAATGAATAGAAGTACTCTGAATCACCCAAAGTGGTTCTTCAATCTGAATCTTGGTGTTTTTAAGAGAGTAGTTGGAAAACAATTTTTTGTGTTTCTGTGCATGTAAAAATCTGTGTCAAAACACAAAAAGAATGCTTTGGCATACTGTGTCACTCATAGAATCAAATGGTGAAATACAAATAGTTTACTGTTATCTATTTATTGATACTGATTTTTTTATAAATATTCTACACAAAAAAATCTAAAAAGATTTAGATACAGATCTGTTATATTTTCCCACAATTTTCTAAAATATGTTAACACTTTAAAGGACACTGGGAACTAAACCATTTTCCAATGATAGTCTAATTACTGTGTAGGCTACAGTTCACAGGCCCATTGTGAGATTATATACTATGTTACAATCAAAATTGTAGGTGATATGTGAATTTCGAAATGTGTTTTATTGCATATCCCGCTCCTATAGATAGTGGGGTCAAAGCCATTATTCATTTAAATTGGGATTATATGCCTTGCTCAAGGACACAACCATTTTTCTGCACCAGGATACAAACCATCCACCTTCCGGCTACTGGACCATCTTTCTAACTTCAATGCTATTTTCCACCCCAAATGTGTAGAGAAGGGTGAAATTATGGAGAGGAAGTGAGACATGGCACTCCCTCATTTTATTTCTGGTTCTATGGAAGTCAATGAGCTAAGCCAAAGAGATGGATAGAGTTCTCTAGTGGCCAAAAGGCAGTTTAGCATGAGCAGTGTCATCAATAGCAGTGCATGGGTAAAATCACTAGGGAAGCCAAGCTAGAAAAAAATCCATATTACAATCTGTGTGTTGCAATAATTGCGTTGTTTGCCCTATAACCCGTTAGTTCATATGCCTTTCCACCGTGATATATAGGCCTAAGGCCGAGACAATAAGACACAGTGGCAGAATAATTTCAACCACACCTTTATTTTATCACAAAACCGGAAAGCAACATCTGTCCGGTGAAGTCCACAAAGTATATTGCATTTAACAAACTGTTACATGGCCTACAGCATGGTCAAGCAAGTTAATGTTTCCTCCAGACGCGACGCTTGGTATTCAGGTCAAAGAGTTCAAACTTGGTTTCATCAGACCAGAGAATCTTGTTTATCATTATCTGAGAGTCCTTTAGGTGCCTTTAGGCAAACTCCAAGCGGGCTGTCGTGTACCTTTTACTGAGGAGTGGCTTCCGTCTGGCCACTCTACCATAAAGGCCTGATTGGTGGAGTGCTGCAGAGATGTTTGTCGTTCTGGAAGGTTCTCCCATCTCCACAGAGAAGCTCTATCAGAGTGACCATCGGGTTCTTGGTCAGGGAGGTACCCTTCCCCAGATCTGTGCCATCGACACAATCCTGTCTCGGAGCTCTACGGACAATTCCTTCGACCTCATGGCTTGGTTTTTGCTCTGACATGAACTGTCAACTGTGGGACCTTATATAGACAGGTGTGTGCCTTTCCAGATTATATCCAATCAATTGAATTTGGACTCCAATTAAGTTGTAGAAACATCTCAAGGATGATCAATGGAAACAGGATTTCCTTGAGCTCAATTTCGAGTCCCATAACAAAGTCTCTGAATACTTATGTAAATAAGGTATTAGTATTTTTATTTAATACATTTCAGAATAAGGCTGTAATTTAACAAATTGTGGAAAAAGTCAAGGGGTCTGAATAGGCACTGTATATTCAGCAAAGTCTTATTTTGATTTCAGAGATCAATTCTTATCTGCCATGTGGGTGAATAAAACAACACCTGAGGGGTATGTTGCTGTCTGCAGTTGTTGACGAAGCACTGCAGTATGCAACATATCCTGAAAAGTATCATAAAATTCTAATGGCAAATGCCATAATCTTGAAATGGCCACACCTGAAGGCCAAATGGGGTTCACCCACCATGGTGTGGTTTACGTGCATTACAGACAAACTAAAGAACAGACGGTGAAGCATAGTCCCGTGTTTTAGGAGAAGAGCAGCAGTGGGTGAGATCCCAGACATCAAAAGCAAAAAGGAGGACTGACACTCCAACCAGTGTGAACTTGGAGCCACCGCCATGCCAGATCCCATCAGATGCAGTATCACTAATGAAAGAAGAAATGAGGAAGATAGAGGCAAGAGGGATTTGAACAAGCTATCAAGTATTCTTGAGGAAACATTCACACAAAGGAGATAGTTACTTAACACGTGAAAATAAAGATGAAATACTGGAGGAACACCCCTTTTTAATTCAAGACTTTGAGCTACTCACTAACTCAACTTTTGAGCTCAGATACTTTCACAGACATGCTGGCACTCCGGCGGTGAAGTTATTGGATAGGGGTGGAGCCAAATTAAAAAGAATGGAGTGCAACAAACAGCAAAGGATCAATTCAAAGCAAGCAGTCCTCAAAGACATTGTGGAGAGAATGAACATTGCCTTGGATGAAGACATAACGACACAAGACCCAAGTTGGACGGTAACACGCCACCATTCAGTAGCTGGCCTCCCGATGCTTCCCCATCTCCTTGGGGAAGACAGTACACTTTTTCTAAAGGAGTTTTCATTAAGTTACTATTTATGGTATTTCATGTATTGGCGTATGCTACATTCTTTTTCATTCAATTTTATAATATATTGTATTTTATTCATTTAAGGAGACTTCCACACCATCTGATGTCACCACAGGACCTCAATCTCCCAATGTTGCGAGTATTGGCTCAGTCCCTTCTTCAACACGTTTCTACTTAGTGGTGGAAAACAAAGCAGTACTTGTTCTGCATGATTTTGTGGATGCTATTGCAGCATTATAATTTTAATTTGACATATTTTGGATTCTGTACCCAAATAAGTGTGACTGTACTTTCAAATGTATACAGGTGCAGATACTGAAAAGGCCAACTTCAAAAACATGTCTTGAGAATCACTTTTTTAATTTGCTATTTTTTTTATATAATTTTGAGTATTAAAGTTAGGCAGTTAATTTATGTTTATAAATATTGTGAATAGAGTTTAATGATACTTTTTGTCCTTCCAGATTAAATGTTGTATACCATGTCTCTTTTATCATGTTGAAGTTAGTACTGTAATTCTTGTTTGTTTGTGCAAATGTGTGTATAGATGATGTAATGTACCAATAATGTATATATGATATAATGTATTATAGATGATGCCAAAGGAAATACTGTACTATGTTTGACTATGATGGTTTTTAGTGTCTCACAACTCTTTGAGCAGTCTGCAATGTGTGTGTTTTTTTTTCTTCTGTATTTTGTATATTCAATTGATGTATCATTGTGGAGTAACACTTTAAATCTGATAGTGTTCAGGGGTTTTCAAGAGGAAACAACACCAAAATAAAGGGTTCCAATTCTGCAGTAAACAGAACTCGTAACACCAAAATAGTGCTCAGGAGCTTTAGAGAGAGGAAACAACACCAAGAACCGTTTCAATTCCACACTAAGGGAGTGAAAATTGGGGAGGGTCATGCTTTTTAAATTTCAGCCAGGGTGAGGGTTTAGTATTTCTTTTATTTAGTCCAGGGCAGGGTCATGTAATTTGTCATTTAAATGTCATATTGCTCAGGGTTTGAGAATGAGTTGCTTATTATAGTATATTGATGTGTGCGCGATGATTCCCCCATCCCTGATTCTCTGCTGGGCGAGCAATATCAAGTGCGCCTAGTGTGGTCTCAATTAAATTATCCATAGCCTATTCTATAGACTTTAGGCCTAGACTATACGAAGAGGATGCTCGGAGAAGCACTGGGAAAAGTTGTATTTCTAAGAAAATCTACTTCCTTCCCGAGTTTATGCGCTACTGGGATAGTGTATATAAAACTAGGCTACACTGCATTACACATTGCAATGGATAGGCTTTCCAATCATGAGCCCCGGCCTGCCCTGCTCTTGCTGATGTGAACCCTTTTGTGCTGCCTAACCAACGACTGTGCTGTGTACGGTGGCACTTCAGGAGGCGAGTCAAAGGCTTCTTCTGAAAATAATTTTGTATTTGTCCAAAACATTCTGTGTCTGTGTGTGGATTAGGCCTACTGAGAGAGAGTGGGTGAAGATGAGGAGGACCAGTGGTAAGCTTGCTACTGCTATAATTTATTTTAATATAAACATTGCCCATAATAAAGATTTTTTATCCGAGATATACAGATATTGACCTCAAAATAAGCCATATTTGAGTAATTTACATAACTTACATTACTATGAATTGGCAGCCGCAGATATGGACAGAGCATGGGTGCTGAAAGTAGGCTAATTCGAGAAAGCCTAATTAATTGGAACATTCTTCATTTTAATTTGACTTTAGCTACTAACAACAAGAGGCCTTTGTGTTGGAGCCTATTTATTCCTATTCAAGAAATAAGAGGTATTAGCTACCTTTTAGAGAGATAATTATGGTCTACTATTCATTTTGTCAGCAAATTCCTTCAATCAACATGCACTCCTTAAATATCTAGTTGTCAGTGAAGAGTTTGGTGTGTTAAATTAAAAACCAGGGCTGTAATTGAGGGAGTATGTGATGGTATTGTGGCTTTTTTTTAAGAAAATGGCTAAAAGCATAGGCCTTGTTAGCTTAAGATTTTGAATGAAATTAAATGGACCTGATTATATTAAACAATCTATAATGACGCTTTATTCTGCAATGCTTTATGCTAGAAACAAGCTGTAAAATGCAGGGGAAAGACGTGACTCCGATGCATATAGGATATATTTGGTTTGTCTTTATGACATTCAGAGGCTGCGCTACAACCTATAACGGATGAGAGAAAAAAATTACTTTGCTTGGGAAGTAATGTGTGATTCTGTCACTTTCAATTGACATTCAACATTTCAACAGAATATTAAACAACATACTAACTCTAAATCAGTCAGGAGCAAGCCAGGTAGTCTAATAAGGAACAAAAACAAATTATTTCGGCAATATTATAATTATTTCAAGGCTATGGCCTGCCATTTAAGTAATCAATTGTGAATCATTTGTGACACGCTGCAGGCTGGTAGGAGCGCTCAGCATTTCAACAACACATCAACAACAGCACTTCAACAACATGCCTATAAATGTTGCATTTAGGCTCTATAAATTACATAAATTTCAAAAATTACATAAATTAAGGGAAAACTCCACCCAACAACTATATTTTGGTATTTGTTTCATTAGTCCATTGTCGACATAGTCCTAAAATGTTTTGCTTGTCAGCAATCAACTTTTGAAGATAGGTAACATTCCAAATACAGAAATCATCCCCACATGATGCATTTACCAGCTTCCGTGCTGCCTCCTCATATCGCCTCCTCTCGGCTTTAGCTGCCTCCAGCTCTTCACGAGGGAGGCGATATTCTCCCGGTTGTGCCCAAGGACCCTTTCCATCCAGTATCTCCTCCCCCTCCTGGAAGCCCGCGAGTACAACCCAAAAATTTCTTGGGGGGGGGCTAAAAGGGAGTGTGGCGAACCTGCGCATACTCCCTGTACTTACCGTGGAGAGCGAGAGTACGGGCAGACACCGTGTTACGCAGTAGAGCGCATGGTGTCTCCTGTACGTGTTCATAGCCCGGTGCGGGTTATTCCACCTCCCCGCATTGGCAGGGCTAGATTGAGGATTGAGCCGGATGTCATGAAGCCGGCCCAACGCATCTGGCCACCAGTGCGTCTCCTCGGGCCGGCTTACATGGCACCAGCCTTACGCATGGTGTCCCCGGTTCGCCTACATAGCCCGGTGCAGGTTATTCCACCTCCCCGCACTGGTCGGGCGACGGGGAGCATACAACCAGGTAAGGTTGGGCAGGCTCAGTGCTCAAGGGAGCCAGTACGCCTGCACGGTCCGGTATTTCCGGCGCCACCTCCCCGCCCCAGCCTAGTACCACCAGTGCCTACACCACGCACCAGGCTTCCAGTGTGTCTCCAGAGCCCTGTTCCTCCTCCACGCACTCGCCCTATGGTGCGTGTCTCCAGCCCGGTACCACCAGTTCCGGCACCACGCACCAAGCCTCCTGTGCGTCTCCAGAGTCCTGTGCGTCCTGTTGCTGCTCCCCGTACTAGCCCTGAGATGCGTGTCCCCAGCCCGGTACCACCAGTTCCGGCACCACGCACTAGGCCTAATGTGCGTCTCCAGGGTCCAGTATGCCCTGTTCCTTCTCCCCGCACTAGCCTTCAGGTGCGTGTCCCCAGCCCGGTACCACCAGTTCCGGCACCACGCACCAGGCCTACAGTGCGCCTCAGCCGGCCAGAGTCTGCCGTCTGCCCAGCGGCGCCTGAACTGCCCGTCTGCCCAGCCCCATCTGAGCCATCCGTCTGCCCAGCGCCATCTGAGCCATCCGTCTGCCCAGCGCCATCTGAGCCATCCGTCTGCCCAGCGCCATCTGAGCCATCCGTCTGCCCAGCGCCATCTGAGCCATCCTTCTGCCCAGCGCCATCTGAGCCATCCGTCTGTCCCGAGCCATTAGAGCCATCCGTCTGTCCCGAGCCATTAGAGCCGCCCGTCTGTCCCGAGCCGTCAGAGCCGTTCGTCAGTCAGGAGCCGCTAGAGCCGCCAACCAGCCAGGAGCCGCTAGAGCCGCCAACCAGCCAGGATCTGCCAGAGCCGCCAACCAGCCAGGATCTGCCAGAGCCGCCAACCAGCCAGGATCTGCCAGAGCCGCCAACCGGCCAGGATCTGCCAGATCCGCCAGCCGGCCATGAGCAGCCAGATCCGTCAGCCGGCCATGAGCAGCCAGATCCGTCAGCCGGCCATGAGCAGCCAGATCCGTCAGCCGGCCATGAGCAGCCAGATCCGTCAGCCGGCCATGAGCAGCCAGATCCGTCAGCCGACCATGAGCAGCCAGATCCGTCAGCCGGCCATGAGCAGCCAGATCCGTCAGCCGGCCATGAGCTGCCGTCCCTCAGTCCGGAGCTGCAGTCCCTCAGTCCGGAGCTGCCGTCCCTCAGTCCGGAGCTGCCGTCCCTCAGTCCGGAGCTGCCGTCCCTCAGTCCGGAGCTGCCGTCCCTCAGTCCGGAGCTGCCTTCCAGTCATGAGCTGCCTTCCAGTCATGAGCTGCCTTTCAGTCATGAGCTGCCCTCCAGTCATGAGCTGCCCTCCAGTCATGAGCTGCCCTCCAGTCCGGAGCTACCCCTCAGTCCGGAGCTACCCCTCAGTCCGGAGCTACCCCTCAGTCCGGAGCTACCCCTCAGTCCGGAGCTACCCATCCGTCCGGTGGCGCCCTCTGGGATGGTCTTCAGTCCGGGACTTGCTACAAGGGTCGCCGCTCCAGAGGCGCCACCAAAGCGGGTATTGACAATGGTGGAGTGGGGGCCTCGTCCCGCGCCCGAGCCGCCGCCATGATGGGGGCCACCCCGGACCCTCCCCTTCTGTTTCAGGTTCTGCGGCCGGAGTCCGCACCTTTGGGGGGGGGGGGGTACTGTCACGCCCTGGCCTTACTATTCTTTGTTTCCTTTATTATTTTTAGTTAGGTCAGGGTGTGACATGGGGAAGGTATGTGTTTTTGTATTGTCTAGGGTGGTTGTATGGTTTAGGGGGTTAAGTAGAGTAGATGGGTTTGTGTTTAGTGTAGGTGTCTAGCTGTGTCTATGGTTGCCTGAATGGTTCTCAATCAGAGACAGATGTCATTAATTGTCTCTGATTGGGAGCCATATTTAAGACAGCCATAGGCACTAGGTTAATGTGGGTAATTGTCTATGTTGTACGTTTGTAGCTTGTGTGTGCACTTACGTCTATAGCTTCACGATCGTTTGTTGTTTTGTTTCAGTTTGTTAAAGTGTTCGTTGCGTGTTTTTTCCTTTCTCTAAAATAAAAGAGAATGTATTTTGCACACGCTGCGCCTTGGTCCACTCTCTCTCAGCAAGACGATCGTGACAGGGGAGTCTCCCACATGCCTTTTGGCGAACACCAAACATGTTTGCTTATTTTTTCTTTAAGCAATGGCTTTTTTTCTGGCCTCTCCGTAAAGCCCAGCTCTGCGGAGTGTACAGCTTAAAGTGGTCCTATGGACAGATACTCCAATCTCCGCTGTGGAGCTTTGCAGCTCCTTCAGGATTGTCTTTGGTCTCTTTGTTGCCTCTCTGATTAATGCCCTCCTTGCCTGATCTGTGAGTTTTGGTGGGCAGCCCTCTCTTGGCAGGTTTGTTGTGGTGCAATATTCTTTACTTTTTTTATAATGGATTTAATGGCACTCCTAGGGATGTTCAACGTTTCAGATATGTTTTTATAACCCAACCCTGATCTGTACTTCTCCACAACTTTGTCCCTGACCTGTTTGGAGACCTCCTTGGTCTTCATGGTGCCGCTTGCTTGGTGGTGCCCCTTGCTTAGTGGTGTTGCAGACTCTGGGGCCTTTCAGAACAGGTATATATATTCAGATCATGTGACAGATCATGTGACACAGATTGCACACAGGTGGACTTTATTTAACTAATTATATGATTTCTGAAGGTAATTGGTTGCACCAGATCTTATTTAGGGGCTTCATAGCAAATGGGGTGTATACATATGCACGCACCACTTTTCCGTTTGTTATTTAAATGTTTTTTTTTTAAACAAGTAATTTTTTTCATTTCACTTCACCAATTTGGACTATTTTGTATATGTCCATTACATGACATCCAAATAAAAATCCATTTAAATTACAGGTTGTAATGCAACAAAATAGGAAAAACACCAAATGGGATGAATTCTTTTGCAAGCACAGTACCATGAGTTAGAAGATTATGAATATTAGACGTTAGTGAGCATTGAAAATAAATCACAATCAGTAAAACTAAATATTTAGCTAGCTAACTACCAGATTCACATCAATCATTAACATCAATGACCAGATTATAGCCTACCCTCTTTTCCCGATGTCAATCATGTCTTTAGGAGGCACTGTAACCATAGCAGCGGGAAGTAGAGGTGCTGAGGATGCTACAGCACCCCCTGAATAAGAATAACATTTTTTTTTTAAATAAAATGTCAACAAAACATTCGCACCAAATTAGTACACTGGGCCTTTATTACTCCTGTATGAGCAGACAAAAATATTTGTCAGCAGTGTGGGGAGAAAAAATTCTACCAGCACCCCATTTTCCTCAGCACCCCCACCCCGAAATATCTTCCCTCTGCCATGATTGTAACTAGCTTGCTTACAATTTGTGATTGTAAGTGAGGGTGTTGTTGCAGAAATAATCAGTTCTATGCTTAAATATAAATGTAAGTAGATTTTTCTTTTAAACAATGGGGGAGTGCCCTTTTTTCATTTTGAGCACCTCGCCTCTGAATGGTCTGTGCACGGCCCTGTGCACTGCTCACAGTACTAATGCAAACCTTTGAATAGGATGATAAATGAGAACTCAGCTGTGCAACTTCTGTGAGGGCTTTTCTGCAGTGAGTTTTTGTCACGTGCCACTGAAAACACATAGAGCAGGAGCATGTGGTGGCCTCTTTTATTCTCCCTCTGACTCATTCTAAATATATTTTCGCTAAAAGGCTCTCTGTGTGGCCTTATCTGTCTGAATATTGTTTGTGGAGATATGCTCTGATGAAGGTCGACTGACCGAAAGCTCAGCTATAATTAAAATACATTTGCATTAAGGATGTGAAATCTTACACTATTGTGTGTGCAATGTAGTTGCTTTCCGGTTGGTTTCCTTAAACAAATAGTATTCTATGTTGATACACTATTAGATCAAGCGAAAAGCTTTCTCTCAATTGGATAGAAAAGAAACACAGAGCCTGAGAGTTTTAAAGATTTTCAACCAACGTTTACATAATCCCTTTTAAACTTTACTTATGACTAATAACACCAACGAATTACCCATTAATATAATAAGAAAGTTGTTTCCCCACATACCTTGAATAGTTTACCAAAACATACTTTGTACATTATCTTACTCTCAATGCCCAACAATCTGTTGCCTTTTTCCATTGACTAACATCACACCTCTCATACAGCCCTGTGAGTCACAGAGTGTAGCGGAAGGAAACAGCAGCTATGAGGTTGCACAATAATAGTATAAGCCACCACTCCAAACAGTAACAACCTCAACATGCTATAATGTCCCTCTCAAATGCAGCCTTGTCTCTGCACTGCTTTAAAAATAAGGTCTAATTTTGTGTATGCTATGTAATGAGTTTCTACTAAGATTAAGAGCAAAGGTGTTGCAGGTTTTTTCAGATTATTGCTTCTTCCATTTGTGCTCCTGTTTAGTGCCTGTACATACCCCACCCCCTGTGTAATATTGACCTCACAACCCAGAGTAAAAACCTTGTAGCGTCTTTGTTCTTTACCAAAGTGAATAAAGAAAACCTGACAGCTCCACCACCTAACGTCATTTATCTGAACACCTATGACATCCATCCACATCTGAATAAACTGAATTGCACAAAAAGTATCTATGTGGATTGAGATCGTTACCCTCAGTTAGAGGTCGTTGTTGCACATGGTGACATGCTACTTTGATACCCCAGCGGTGGTAAAATAAATAAATAATGTGTGACATTTTCTTCACACTGATGCTCACTACATGATGTGGTTGTGGACAGAAAAAATGAACATTTCCTTGCGGCTGGATAATAGTTGCTCTATGACTATTTACGATCACACCATCTAAATAAGGCCGGATTCTAGATAAACATAGATACTGCATGTATATCTGTTAAGGGAAATAGTGAGTAAACCAGTAAATAGCTGATCTGTTCCAGTTCCTTGGGGCGTTGCATGGGTGACACATTGTGAAAGCACATCAGAGGTAACTCTGTGACCTGAAACAGAGGTACATTTTCTTCCTGACCTAACTGCAGGTGATATCAAACCTGCTCAATCTCCTCAGGGGTCCAGGTCCCCAACACGTCAACACTAAGACAGAGAGCAGGTGAGAGGCTTTTACATCACTAATGATATAATACATCTTTGCATTTAGTTATGTGTAAAGACTTTAACAGATTGTTCTATGCTAGACACTCTGTCTTTTTCACTATCCTGTTTTTGCAATGGTTCCACAGTGGGGAATATCTTTAGAATGATTTTCATGCTCTTGGAAACTGTATCGAAAACTGAATCGCATGGCCGCAAGGTTTAGAAATAACTGGATATCAAAGTGAGCTCAGAGAAATGCTTACAGAAATCAAAGCACGTCTGATTGTATCCATCCAACAGATTCATATCCACAAACAATGCAAATGTTTGTCTCGTTTTAGCCACAATAGACAGGGTCGAAACTGAATAATACCACAGTACAGACAGTAAAAACACAACTCCTGCAAAACACAGATTTCACTTCCCCAGATGGGGCAAGTTCAAAACATTTCCCAATGTTATGGGAACGTGTATCAGACATTCAGTCTCTCTGTACTCAATTAGACTGGCAAGCAGTCAGAGATTTGTATATCTGTCTCTGCATCTAGTCCGCTCATAGACATTTGAATATACTTTCTTTCGGGGGGTTTTCTCAATGTTTGTGTGTGTTTTTTCTTAGAATGTAGGCTACTACACTGCACATAAAACATATAGTGCATACGGAAAGTATTCAGACCCCTTTACTTTTTCTACATTTTGTTACGTTACAGCCTTATTCTAAAATTGATTAAATCGTTTTTTCCCCTCATCAATCTACACACAGTATCCCATAATGACAAAGCAAAAACAGCTTTTTAGACATTTTTGCAAATGTATTAAAAACAGAAATATCACCTTTACATAAGGATTCAGACCCTTCACTCAGTACTTTGTTGAAGCACCTTTGGCAGTGATTACAGCCTTGAGTCTTCTTGGGTATGACGCTACAAGTTTGGCACACATGTATTTGGGGAGTTTCTCCCATTCTTCTCTGCAGATCCTTTCAAGACCTGTCAGGTTGGATGGGGAGCATCGCTGCACAGCTATTTTCAGGTCTCTCCAGAGATGTTCGATCGGGTTCATGTCCGGGCTCTGGCTGGGCCACTCAAGGACATTCAGAGACTTGTTCTGAAACCACTCCTGCATTGTCTTGGCTATTTGCTTAGGATCGTTGTCCTGTTGAAAGGTGAACCTTCGCCCCAGTCTAAGAGCTCTGGACCAGGTTTTCATCAAGGATATCTTTGTACTTTGCTCCATTCATCTTTCCCTCATACCTGACTAGTCTCCCAGTCCCTGCCACTGAAAAAAATCTCCACAGCATGATGCTGCCACAACCATGCTTCACCGTAGGGATGGTGACAGGTTTCCTCCAGACGTGACGCATGGCATTCAGGCCAAAGAGTTCAATCTTGATTTCATCAGACCAGATAATCTTCTTTCTCTTGGTCTGATTCCTTTAGATGCCATTTGTCAAACTCCAAGCGGGCTGTCATGTACCTTTTACTGAGGAGTGGCTTCCATCTGGCCACTCTATCATAAAGGCCTGATTGGTGGAGTACTGCAGAGATGGTTGTCCTTCTGGAAGGTTCTCCCATCTCCACAGATAAACTCTAGAGCTCTGTCAGAGTGACCATTGGGTTCTTGGTTACCTCCAGGACCAAGGCCCTTCTCCCCCAATTGCTCAGTTTGGCCAGGCGGCCAGCTCTAGGAAGAGTCTTGGTGGTTCCAAACTTTTTCCATTTAAGAATGATGGAGGCCACTGTGTTCATGGGGACCTTCAATGCTGCAGACATTTTTTGGTACCCTTCCCCAGATCTGTGCCTCGACACAATCCTGTCTCGGAGCTCTGCGGACAATTCCTTCGACCTCATGGCTTGGATTTTGCTCTGACATACACTGTCAACTGTGGGGCCTTATATAGACAGGTGTGTGCCTTTCCAAATCATGTCCAATCAATCGAACTTACCACAGGTGGACTCCAATCCAGTTGTAGAAACATCTCAAGCATGATCAATGGAAACAGGATGCACCTGAGCTCAATTTCGAGTCTCATAGAAAAGAGTCTGAATACTTATGTAAATAAGGTATTTCAGATTTTTTGTTTTAATAAATTTGCAAAAATTTCAAAAACCTGTTTTCGCTTCATCATTATGGGATATTGTGTGTGGATTGCTGAGGAATTTTAAAAATATATATATTTTAGAATAAGGCTGTAACTTAACAAAAACATTTTAAAGTTAAGGGGTCTGAATACTTTCTGAAGGCACTGTGTGTACTGTACATGTGCAATGTACTACATATCGCCAATATAACCTAGGAATAACAGCTAGAGATAGACAGAGAAAAGTTTTTCTAGTCATGCATTGTCTGTCTCTGTTGAGTCAGCCACATACATTTAGTTTTTTAAACCTTTGATATGTCACAGTCCCCTTTGGACAGTCACCGGTTCCTAACAGCTGTCTTTGAATAGGTCTGCTTGGCCTAAAATATGAGAGGATTCAGTTCCTGAATTACTATCTTCTCTTTTTTATTTGGTTCAGAGTGGCAAAAGAAGAGAGGAACGCGGGTGAGACTACGAGAAGAGTATCCTGAGTCTGTGAAGGTGTTTCAGGTGTTCCGCTGTTTTGTTGGTAACAATGGATCATGTCAAGGCAACAACAGATTACTATGTGAGTAATGGTCTTGTTATGCCACATACTGATTAATGTAGTTCTTTATGACTACAAGAGCTATAGATGCTGCAAGAAATAATTGGGAGTAGTAGACTAAAAAAAATTATTAGCCAAATAAGTCAAATAAGAAATTATATTTTACAACAACATGGTTGGTCAAGAAATGAACAGAATAAAAAATAAATATGACAATGTATAACAATCTGTACATTAAAACGTTTATTTTAAAACAATGGTTAGAGAATCTGAAGCCACTTAAAATATTGTTCAAAATCATAGAAGCTACAAGTGTATGATCTTAATTTGATCATGCTTTTGTTGCTGAGAATTTTCCTGCACCACAGGAAATGCAGATAAGCTTTGTAATTTACATTAATTCACTGACACGTTACACTAACACACGGTTATATTGACATTACTTTTCATGTAGACTACTTTTGTCCAGCTAATATTCTAACCACCGATCAAGCACCATTACGGACTAAATGTTCATATCCTGTGGCTTCAGAACAATTTTGCTGTGACTATATAGGTAAAATTAAGATGTGTAATATCTGTGTGAATTTAGCACTGCATCATCTTGAGTTTAGTCAGAGATACAAATGCGCTCTGTCCTATGAGGAGAATCCAGGGCCTGTATCCATAAAGCGTCTCAGAGTAGCAGTGCTGATCTAGGATCAGTTTTACCTTTTAGATCATAATGAACAAGATTATATGGGCAGGGGGAATGCTTTATGCATACGGACCCAGAACATTGTTGTAGTTAGCTAATTTTCCTTCATCTCACTCTCTTTTCCTCTCCTATGTCTCCAGTTTTATGAAGACAGTTACAGCTTTTCACCTGAAACAGGCAGTAGCCAATCCGTGCCCTGCAACCAGGATGGCATCATGGACTTCACCCGGAGCTACTCCCCTGTGGTCTACAGCCTGGTGTTTGTGCTGGCGCTGGTGGGTAACATCCTGGTGCTGTGTGTGCTGATGCGCTACCGCACCTCTCAGACAGGTGGGACCTGCTCCTTCTCCCTCACCGACACCTTCCTGCTCCACCTGGCCGTGTCCGACCTCCTGCTGGCCCTCACGCTGCCCCTGTTCGCCGTCCAGTGGGCCCGCCAGTGGGTGTTCGGCGTGGCCGCCTGCAAGATTTCCGGAGCCCTGTTATCTCTGAACCGCTACAGCGGCATCCTATTCCTGGCCTGCATCAGCTTCGACCGCTACCTAGCCATCGTCCACGCCGTCAGCACCGGCTGGAAACGCAACACCTGCCATGCACAGATTGCCTGTGCCCTCATCTGGACAGTGTGCTTTGGCCTGAGTGGGGTGGACATCGCCTTTAGACAGGTGGTGAAGGTGGAAGTGGGGCACTCGGGGGATCATCAGGACTTGCTGGTGTGCCAGACGGTGTTCCCCCACAGCTCAGTGCAGTGGCAGGTGGGGATGCCGCTAGTCAACTTGGTGCTGGGTTTTGGGCTGCCCCTGCTGGTCATGCTCTACTGCTACATCCGTATCTTCCGCTCCCTTTGCAACGCCTCGCGCCGCCAGAAGAGGAAGTCCCTTCACCTCATCGTCTCCCTGGTGTCCATTTTTGTGCTCTGCTGGGCACCCTACAACTCCTTCCAATTGGCCGAAAGCCTGAAGAAGCTGGGCGTGATTAGTGGAGGCTGCCAGTTTGGCCGCACGGTGGACATCGGGATCCTGGTGTCTGAGAGCATGGGGCTGTCACACTGTGCCTTGAACCCGCTGCTGTACGGCTTTGTGGGGGTGAAGTTTAGGAGGGAGCTGACCAGAATGTGTAAGGGGCTGCTGGGACAGAGGTTCTATCCAGGGATGAACAGATGGGGAGGACAGAGGAGAGCACGGAGGACCACTGGGTCCTTCAGCTCAGCAGAGAGCGAGAACACCTCCCACTTCTCTGTCATGGCGTGAGCCAGCCACGTGCACAGAGAGGGGTCTACCTGTACCCGAGCACCTTTTTGTTGTTGTTCTGAACCCACAAGTCATCGTAAAGTTGTCAAGTTCACCACCTCCCCATCCCTTCCATTGGTCTGCCCTGTACAAAGCTTGCGTGTGCCTGGTATCCAAACATGCATGGCTTGAGATACAGTCACCGGTCGAGTCTGTGTTGCAAGCTACCTAGTTTAAATATCAACAGTACTGCCACAGCAGTATAACATTTGATCTACATCATCATCAATATTTGGTTTGGCCTACATAGCCTTCGCACAGCAGAGAGGCAGAAGACATAGAGAGGAGCAGCTTCATTCAGGCTCTACGACTCTCTACGACCCTCTGACCCAACTCCATCCCTTCATCAGTCGGGTGTTGCACATGTGTGTCAGGGCAGCAGCAACACAGGTA
This sequence comes from Salvelinus namaycush, assembly GCF_016432855.1. NCBI lineage: Eukaryota > Metazoa > Chordata > Actinopteri > Salmoniformes > Salmonidae > Salvelinus > Salvelinus namaycush. The sequence goes on along the minus strand of NC_052311.1, from coordinate 62,079,685 downwards.
GTCTGGACTTTAGCTAACCACCATATACTAAAATATCCACACAAGCCACCAGCCAGCCAGCCATATACCGTAGCATGAGTTAGAAGAGTGTGAATATTATAGTATATAATGTAGTTATTATTAGGTAGCATTGAAGAGAAATCACAAAAAATGCTAGTTAACTATCAGGTTTACATCAATCATCAACACAATGATCAGCTGATAGCCTATCGTCTTCACCCGATGTCAATCATGTGTTTAGGAGGCGCTGTAACTAGCGTGCCTACAATTTTTGATGAGTGAATGTGTTGTTGCAGAAATAAATAGGTTATGTTTTTTTTATTTCTACAAAAGCAGGTAGTATGTTATGAATTTAGAGATGTACTTTTTTAAAGGTGGTTGTCACTAGTTACCACAGCCAAAAAGTCAAAATTGGCTCTAATGTAAAAATGTATGAAAACAAAAATTAACTTTTTGGTCTTAATTTAAGGTTAGGGTTAGGCATAAGGTTAAAAGTGTGGTTAGGGGTAAGGTTAGGTTTAAAATCAGATTTGAAGAAGAGAAATTGTAGAAATAGGCGGGGTTTAACCATAATTATGACTTTGTGTCTCTGGTAACTAGTGACGACCGTGAAAGGTCTGTGCATCACAGCCCTGGTGAGAGCCTGGAGAGTGGGAGAAAGAGAGAGAGGGAGGGAGAGGGGGATGTGGAGACTGACAGAAAAAGAGAGAGGAAGAGAGAATACAAGACAAAAGGGGGACAGGGAGTCATGAAAAGAGGGAACAGAAATTGGAATGATTGTGAAAATGACAAAATGGGGAAGAAATACAGATGTGCACATTGTGTCAAAGTGAGGAAAAAACGTATGTTATTTTGTTGTGATTCGTTCCTCTGGTGCTTCCTGATAGTGGCCTTGCTCCTAGTAGCTCAAAATGATGGTACTTTTTAAGACCACACCTTCTCAGGACGGGGAATTTTTCATATAGTAGCCTACTTCTGCTCTCTTCTTGTAAATACAATTTTGCGGCCATTTTTGTTCATGAGATTCTACAGTCCATCCAATCGCATAGCCTTCCATGTTAACTCATCTGCCTCTAGTAGTGTGACCATGTTAACCCCATCTGCCTCTAGTGTGACCATGTTAACCCCATCTGCGTCTAGTGTGACCATGTTAACCCCATCTGCCTCTAGTAGTGTGACCATGTTAACCCCATCTGCCTCTAGTAGTGTGACCATGTTAACCCCATCTGCCTCTAGTGTGACCATGTTAACCCCATCTGCGTCTAGTGTTTGGCTTTATGATAAATTGATGACTATAATTTCAAGGAACTGGATAATCTCTTGCAAAATAGATTTTTTAAATGTTTGAAACCCACTCCCTCAAAAGAGCCAAGTCATCACTATATGTGTTACTCATATATTGCCTAGTAGTTTTGAAGGCAGCAAATACTTATACATTTCAAATCCTCGCAGTAATAATTTTTTCTTTGGTTGATTGCTTCATTTTGTCACTTGCTGAAGAGGGGAAACAAAGGTGTTAAGTCATGACAGACATGCAGCTTTACCTATGGCAAATGTTCACGTGTCCTTTGGTACCAGACTGTTATTCAACATTTGCTAATTTACCTATTTAGATGAGATTGTTATAAATCAGTCAGCACAACAGATATGTACATAGGATTGTATACATGTATTTCTCTGTTGTAGAAATTTGAGGAAGTAGAATAAAACATTGGGGGAAATGTACTTTTCATATATCAATAAATAAATGATATGCAAATATCTGGTTACATCTCTAGATATTTTTGGCTATACAATATTTCAAGGTTAATTTACCTGCATTAATGTAGCAAGTAGTATCAGGAAACATTCAAGTAGTACTTACCAAAAAAGGCCAATCTCGCCATCTGGTGGACAACGTATAAAATAATGAATGTTATATTTCTTTCCTTATCCTCTTAATCTGTAGGATACATTATCTCTACTTCGAAACCACATGGCAGGTAAAAACAAATTCCCAGGCCATTTAACCTGGTCTCAGAGCATTTCGTATTATTCTGTATGTAAATCCGAGACACTCCATTTAGTATGATATGTTATGTTTGGTATGGTTACCAGTGGAGGCCCCTCAGAGAAGGAAGGGGAGGACCATCCTCCTCAGTGAATTTCATACAAATAAAACATTTCAAAAGTGATCCTTTTTAGATAAAACTATACTAAATATATTCACATGTCACCAAATAATTGATTAAAACACATTGTTTTGCAATGAAGGTCTACAGTAGCCTCAACAGCACTCTGTAGGGTAGCACCATCATGCAGCCGGAGGACAGCTAGCTTCCATCCTCCTCTGGGTACATTGACTTCAATACAAAACCTAGGAGGCTCACTGTTCATTGTACATCATGACAACTTCCGTAGGACATCCTTCCATCTATCAGAGCTCTTGCTGCATGTCCTGACATGTTGTCCACCCAATCAAAGGATCAGATAATGAATCTAGTACAGAAGGCATAAGCTACAGAAGCAAGAGAAAGATAGAGATTTCCAGATTTTTTTCACTTTCTGTTTCAATTACTTAGCTAGCAAATGCAGCGAGCTAGTTTAGCCTACTCAAACACCCTGCTCAAATAGAGGGATGCTATGTTAGCTAGCTGGCGATGAATATCCAACACAACACTGGAACTCTTCCAAGTCAAGGTAAGCTTTTGGTTTTACTAATTTATTGCCACCAGGGCTTGCTGAGGTAACTGCTACACTGCTTACTGACTGTATGGTTGTAGCAGGTTAAATAACATGTTAGTTCTAGTATTAGCTATGCTGACTATGACATTATTTTAGCCAATATGGTGACAACGATGTAGGCTGTATGTAGGGGTTATGATATGGTTTTGCTTGTAAAGGTTTTTTCGCCTGGTCACATACAGCTGATGTGTAGTGCAGTGAAGTCCACAAGGGAAGGGAAACGGTGAGAGGAGGGGAGCGCATAGAAGCGAAAAGGAAAACAGTGTCTCCTATAAAAGTGAATAATCTGTGGGTGTATTCATTCTGACAATTCTGTGGAAAATACGTTTCTTAAACGGAAGCAAAAGGAACAAAACGGGGATAAACATACCTGAATTTGTCTAATATAAACTGTTATTTGCAACTGTTGGACTAATGATTACATCCTAGATCAGCTAGATGCAGGCAAGAAGAGTGTGCAAGGCGATATTGAATGTGTCACTGTCTGTCCATGTGTCACTGTCTGTCACCTAAAAAAATTATCTCGACCTGTGTGCACCTACGTTGTAAACTTTCATTCATAGGCTAGGTTGTAGCAACCTCATGATGTGTATAGGGAAAATTTGAGAATCATGTAGTAGCCTAAACTTATCACTGTCACATTGAACTGGATGAAAGGAATATGAATGACAGTCATCCAATGTACTGTAATAGAAATAAGCTATTCTCATGAAAAGTAAAAATTGTCCTCCCTCATCTTAAACGGCACTGACCGCAACTGATGGGTACATAAGACAGATGGTTACTTAAGGGTGGTTGGTCGGGGTGGATGGGTGGGCGAGTTTGAAACTCATCACAGACAACTTAGTATTTTAGTTAATTAGACATTTTTCAACTACATACTACTTTTTAGCTACTTTGCAACTATGTATAACGCAAATGTCTAGCATCCAAAGGTTGTGAGTTTGTATCTCATCACGGCCAACTTTAGCATTTTAGCTAATTAGCAACTTTTCAACTACTTACTACTTTTTACCACCTTTACAACTACTTAGCATGCTAGCAAACAATTACCCTAACCCTAACCGTAACCATTTAACCTAACCTAGGGGTGGCAGGTAGCCTAGTGGTTAGAGTGTTGGGCTAGGAACTGAAAGGTTGCTTGATCGAATCACTGAATTGACAAGGTAAAAATCTGTCATTCTGCCCCTTAACAAGGCAGTTAACCCACTGTTCCTAGGCTGTCCTTGTAAATAAGAATTTGTTCTTAACTGACTTGCCTGGTTAAATTAAACTTAACACTAACACCTAGCTAACATTTGCAAGCTAGCTTATATTAGCCACCTAGCCAGAACTCGTAACATATCATACATTTTGCAAATTCCAAATATATTGTAAATTTTTGCAAATTTGTAACATATAATATGTTTTGCGAATTCATAACTTATTTAACATTTTGCATATTCGTAACATATAATAGGAATTGTAATTTGTAACATATCATACAAAATGGGAGATGGACATCCACAAATGAATAAATACCATACTCAGTGGTGACCCGTCATTCAGGGCAGGTGGGGCAGAACCCCACCTGTTTTGAGCCCCACATTTATAGCAAAAAATATATATATGTACACTACCGTTCAAAAGTTTGGGGTCACTTAGAAATGTTCTTGTTTTCCATGAAAACATACATGAAATTATTTGCAAAATGAATAGGAAATATAGTCAAGACATTGACAAGGTTATAAATATAGATTTTTAGTTGAGATAATAATTGTGTCCTTCAAACTTTGCTTTTGTCAAAGAATCCTCGATTTGCGGCAATTACAGCCTTGCAGACCTTTGTCATTCTAGTTGTGAATTTGTTGAGGTAATCTGAAGAGATTTCACCCCATGCTTCCTGAAGCACCTCCTACAAATTGGATTGGCTTGATGGGCACTTCTTACGTACCATACGGTCAAGCTGCTCCCACAAATCCTTAATAGTGTTGAGATCCGGTGACTGTGCTGGCCACTCCATTATAGACAGAATATCAACTGACTGCTTCTTCCTTAAATAGTTCTTGCATAGTTTGATTCTGTGCTTTCGGCCATTGTCCTGTTGTAGGAGGAAATTGGCTCCAAATAAGCCCCGTTCACAGGATATGGCATGGCGATGCAAAATGGGGTGATAGCCTTCCTTCTTCAAGATCCCTTTTACCCTGTACTAATCTCCCACTGTACCACAATCAAAGCACCCCTAGACCATCACATTGCCTCCATCATGCTTGAAAGATGGCATCAAGCACTCCTCCAGCATCTTTACATTTTTTCTGCATCTCACAAATGTTCTTCTTTGTGATCCAAGCACCACAAACTTAGATTTGTCTGTCCTTAACACTTTTTTCAAATCTTCCTCTGTCCAGTGTGTGTTCTTATGCCCATCTTAATCTTTTATTTTTATTGGCCAGTCTGAGATATGGCTTTTTCTTTGCAACTCTGCCTAGAAGGCCAGCATCATTTCTCAGGACAAGAATAGACTGACGAGTTTCAGAATAAAGTTCTTTGTTTCTGGCCATTTTGATCCTGTAATCGAACCTTCAAATGCTGACACTCCAGATACTCAACTAGTCTAAAAAAGGACAGTTTTATTGCTTCTTAAAACCTCTTGGAAATAGGGTGTGCCATTTTCACTTTTGGATAAAATGGTGCCCAAATTAAACGGCCTCGTACTCTGTCCTAGATCATATGATATGCATTTCATTATTACTAGTGGATAGAAAACACTGACGTTTCTAAAACTGTTTGAATTATATCTGTGAGTAAAACAGAACTCATTTGGCAGGCAAACTTCCAAACAGGAAGTGAAAATTCTGTTTCGGTATCGTTCGTTCGTTTTATATGTAGTTTGTTTCCTGTTCATGCGTTCTTCACGTTATATGTAAGTTCGTGTCCAGGTCTGTCTACATCGTTTATTTGTTTTGTAATTATTCAAGTGTTCTTCGTGTTTTCGGTTTTGTTTAATAAATATCATGTCATATAACCACGCTGCGTTTTGGTCGAATCCCTGCTCCCCCTTTTCGGATGAAGAGGAGGAGGAAAGCCTTTACAGAACCACCCACCATAATACGATCAAGCAGCGTGAGAGGAACCAACCACAGTGGCAAAGAAACCAGGACTCGTGGACATGGGAGGATGTTTTGGACGGCAAGGGTTGCTACACATGGGAGGAGATCCGAGCTGGAAGAGATCGCCTCCCATGGGAACAGCTGGAGGCGATTAGGAGAGCAGAGGCAACCGGAGAGAGGAACCGGAGTTATGTAGGTATGCGGCTAGCACGGAAGCCCGTGAAGAAACCCCAAAAATTTCTTGGGGGGGGCTAAGAGGTAGTGGGCCAAGGGCAGGTAGGAGACCTGCGCCCACTTCCCAGGCTAACCGTGGAGAGCGGGAGTACGGGCAGACACCATGTTACGCAGTAGAGCGCACGGTGTCTCCTGTAGGTGTTCATAGCCCGGTGCGGGTTATTCCACCTCCCCGCACTGGTAGGGCTAGATTGAGTATTGAGCCGGATGTCATGAAGCCGGCCCTACATATCTGGCCACCAGTACGTCTCCTCGGGCCGGCTTACATGGCACCAGCCTTACGCATGGTGTCCCCGGTTCGCCTACATAGCCCGGTGCGGGTTATTCCACCTCCCCGCACTGGTCAGGCGACGGGGAGCATACAACCAGGTAAGGTTGGGCAGGCTCAATGCTCAAGGGAGCCAGTACGCCTGCACGGTCCGGTATTTCCGGCGCCACCTCCCCGCCCCAGCCCAGTACCACCAGTGCCTACACCACGCACCAGGCTTCCAGTGCGTTTCCAGAGCCCTGTTCCTCCTCCACGCACTCTCCCTATGGTGTGTGTCTCCAGCCCAGTGCCTCCAGTTCCGGCACCACGCACTAAGCCACCTGTGCGTCTCCAGAGCCCTGTACGCACTGTTCCTTCTCCCCGCACTCGCCCTGAGGTGCGTGCCCTTAGCCCGGTACCACCAGTGCCGGTACCACGCACCAGGCCTATAGTGCGCTTCGAGAGGTCAGTGTGCCCTGTCCCTGCTCCCCACACTAGCCTGAAGGTGCGTGTCCTTAGCCCGGTGCCTCCAGTTCCTGCACCACGCACCAGGCCTACAGTGCGCCTCATCCGGCCAGAGCCATCCGTCTCCCCAGCGCCATCTGAGCCATCCGTCTCCCCAGCGCCATCTGAGCCATCCGTCTGCCCAGTGCCATCTGAGCCATCCGTCTGCCCAGTGCCATCTGAGCCATCCGTCTCCCCAGCGCCATCTGAGCCATCCGTATCCCCAGCGCCATCTGAGCCATCCGTCTGCCCAAGTGCCGTCTGAGCCATCCGTCTGTCCCGAGCCATTAGAGCCGCCCGTCTGTCCCGAGCCGTCAGAGCCGTTAGTCAGTCAGGAGCCGCTAGAGCCATTCGTCAGTCAGGATCTGCCAGAGCCGCCAACCAGACAGGATCTGCCAGAGCCGCCAAGCAGACAGGATCTGCCAGAGCCGCCAACCAGACAGGATCTGCCAGAGCCGTCAGCCAGCCATGAGCGTCCAGAGCCGTCAGCCAGCCATGAGCATCCAGAGCCGTCAGCCAGCCATGAGCGTCCAGAGTCGTCAGCCAGCCATGAGCAGCCCCTCAGCCCGGAGCTGTTATTTATCCAGAACTGCCCCTCAGTCCAGAGCTGTCTCTCTGTCCGGAGCTGCCCTTCAGTCCGGAGTTGCCCCTCTATCCTGAGCTACCTCTCTATCCTGAGCTACCTCTCTATCCTGAGCTATCCCTCTGTCCTGAGCTACCTCTCTGTCCTGAGCTACCTTGTCCCGGAGCTGTCCTTTATCTTGGTGTTGCCCCTTAAATTAGGTGGGTGGAGTAAGAGGGTGGTCATTCTGAGGGGGAGACGTAAGCTGGGATTGACTATGGTGGGGTGGGGACCTCGCCCTGAGCCTGAGCCACCACCGTGGTCAGACGCCCACCCAGACCCTCCCCTAGACTTTTGGTGGTGCGTTCGGAGTACGCACCTTGAGGGGGGGGTTATGTCACGTTCCTGACCGGTTTTCTGTTATTTTGTATGTGTTTGACGGTCAGGGCGTGAGTTTGGGTGGGTAGTCTATGTTGTGTGTTTCTATGTTTGTTAAGGGTGACCTGATATGGCTCTCAATTAGAGGCAGGTGGTTTTCATTTCCTCTGATTGAGAGCCATATTAAGGTAGGTGTTTTCACACTGTTTGTTTGTGGGTGGTTGTCTCCTGTGTCTGTGTTTGTCGCGCCACACGGGACTGTTTCGGTATCGTTCGTTCATTCGTTTTATATGTAGTCTGTTTCCTGTTCATGCGTTCTTCACGTTATATGTAAGTTTGTGTCCAGGTCTGTCTACATCGTTTATTTGTTTTGTAATTATTCAAGTGTTCTTCGTGTTTTCGGTTTTGTTTAATAAATATCATGTCATATAACCACGCTGCGTTTTGGTCGAATCCCTGCTCCCCCTTTTCGGATGAAGAGGAGGAGGAAAGCCGTTACATAGATAGACACGAAGAAATGCTCCGTCTGGGACGTTATTGGATATATATGAGAAAAACATCCTGAAGATTGATTCTCAACTGAGTTTGACCAGTTTATTCGACTTTTATTATCACATTTAGAAGTTTTCGTTCATTGCGTCAAATCTTCATGGACACGTGAGCTACACATGCTAGCCAAAGTTGCTAATTCGACAGAAGAAATGGACATTATAAAACAAAACAACGATATATTGTGGAACTAGGATTCCTTGCACTGCATTCTGATGAAAGGTAAGGGAATATTTATGATGTTATTTCGTATTTTTGTTGACTCTGTTGACTCCAACATGGCGGAGAATGGCTGAGCGCTGTCTCAGATTATTGCATGCTGTGCTTTTTACTAAAGTTATTTTTTTTTATCTAACACAGCGGTTGCATTAAGAACCAGTGTATCTTTAATTATATGTACAACATGTATTTTTCATCAAAGTTTATGATGAGTTTTTCTGTTAGATTACGTGGCTCTCTAAAATTTCTATTTTGGAGCCATTTCTGAACATGGCGCCAATGTAAAACCACGATTTGTAGCTATAAATATGCACATTTTCGAACAAAACATAAATGTATTGTATAACATGATGTCATAAGACTGTCATCTGATGAAGTTGTTCAAAGGTTAGTGATTAATATTATCTCTTTGTGGGTTTTGTGAAAGCTATTTTTGCGGTGAAAAAATGGCGTTGTGTTTTGGGCTATTGTGGTGAGCTAACATAAATATATGTTGTGTTTTCGCTGTAAAACATTTTTAAAATCGGACATGTTGGCTGGATTCACAAGATGTTTATCTTTAATTATGTGTACAACATGTATTTTTCATAAAAGTTTCATGATGAGTATTTCTGTATTTCACGTTGCTCTCTGTAATTATTCTGGCTGTTTTGGAGCCATTTCTGAACATGGCGCCAATGTAAAACCACGATTTCTGGCTATAAATATGCACATTTTCGAACAAAACATAAATGTATTGTATAACATGATGTCATAAGACTGTCATCTGATGAAGTTGTTCAAAGGTTAGTGATTAATTTTATCTCTATTTGTGGGTTTTGTGAAAGCTATCTTTCCGGTGAGAAAATGGCTGTGTTTTTTGGGATATGGTGGTGAGTTAACATAAATATATGTTGTGTTTTCGCTGTAAAACATTTTAAAAATCGGACATGTTGGCTGGTATCACAAGATGTTTATCTTTCATTTGCTGTATTGGACTTGTGATTTCATGTATTTATATTATATGATATCCCTGTTGCGCTAGGCTAGGCTATTCTAGTCAGCGTTTCTGATGAGAATGATCCCAGATCCCGGTAGAAGTTTTAATCAGAACAGTTTTCAGCTATGCTAATATAATTGCAAAAGGGTTTTCTAATGATCAATTAGCCTTTTAAAATTATAAACTTGGATTAGCTAACACAACGTGCTGCTGAAACACAGGAGTGATGGTTGCTGATAATGGGCCTCTGTACGCCTATGTAGATATTCCATTAAAAATCTGACGTTTCCAGCTACAATAGTCATTTACAGCATTAACAATGTCTATACTGTATTTCTGATTAATTTGATGTTATTTTAATAGACAAAAAATGTGCTTTTCTTTCAAAAACAAAAAAAATTCAAAGTGACCCCAAACTTTTGAACAGTAGCAGGGCTCTACAGTGCGAGTATTTCACTCGCATTTGCCCTTAAAAGTACAATTATTTATGAGCACAGTGTGCGAGTAAAGATTACAACCTACCGTAATCTATTTTTCCCCCCCTGCTTTTTGTTTAAAAACTACATGTCCCACATTCCACAAGCGGCATGCGCCAACCACTGTAGGGTTTTCAGTGATGACGCAGTCCAGTCAGATTGAAAGAAAGGTGAACAACACTGGAAAAAAGTATCGGTATATACTGTAGGCTATAACTGACCATACTAAATGTAACATATCAAACTAAATTGCATCTCTCAGAATTACTTATAGAATAATACAAAATGCTCTGAGACCAGGTTTAAAAGCCTGTTGCTTTTAGTAGGCTAATCTTACCAAGGTAAAAACAGTTTCAAGTTGGATATTCGACGGATATTCACGCTTTCAAACCTCAAAAGCTTTCAAACCACTTGAGACTCCAAATAAGTGTCATGATGTTGGAAAAATTGCGCACAACATTGCACAGGTCATATTTTCACGATTTGGACATTAATTCGCTTTCCAAAGCCAATAAACATGTGGAAATGTGAGCAGCATTTTGTATTCCAAGTTGAATTAGTTAGGGATCGTAAAGTACAAACTTTTTTTACATTCAAATTTCAATAGCTCCTTGGTCATGTGACCTACTGACTTCAAACAAGGTTCAGAATGTCCACTGACTACCCATCTATATTGCACACCCTTTCGTTTGTCCATTTTCATCTCACATGATTTTACATAAATTTTTCCAAATGTAAAGTTTCAATAGCTCCTTGGTCATGTGACCTAGTGACTTCAAACAGGGTTCAGAATTTCCACTCAGTGGGCCTACACATTGCACACCCTTTAGTTTGTCCATTTTCATCTCACATGGTTTTACATGAATTTATAAAAATGTAGAATTTCAATAGCTCCTTGGTCATGTGACCTAATGACTTCAAACAAGGTTCAGAATGTCCACTGACTACCCTTCTATATTGCACACCCTTTAGTTTGTCCATTTTCATCTCACATGGTTTTACATTAATTTTTCAAAATGTAGAATTTCAATAGCTCCTTGGTCATGTGACCTGGTGACTTCAAACAAGGTTCAGAATGTCCACTCAGTGGGCCTACACATTGCACAGCCTTTAGTTTGTCCATTTGTATCTCATATGGTCTCATATGGCTCCTTGGTCATGTGAACTAATGTCCACTGACTACCCTTCTGTATTGCACACTCTTGTTTGTGTACTGTAAAATCATGTGGTGTAACGTACATTTTTCGTAGTTTCAAATTTGCAATAGCTCATTGGTCATGTCAATTACACACCTAAGAAGCGTGCAGTGGATATACACCCATATTGCATAACCTCTAGTCATGTATCTTCTATATTGTTGTACATTAATATTAGTTTGACAATTAGGGGGTTCAGTCCAGTGTTCTGTTTACCCTTTTCTTTAATATTTATCTACAAGAATTGGTAGTTCTAAGTACTTATTTTTGTAACGGCTTTCGTCCTCTTCGCCTGAGGAGGAGTAGGAGATATCGGATTAATACGCAGCATGGTAAGTGTCCATTATATTTTAATAAAACTGAACACGACAAAAATACAAAAATATCAAAGTGAATGAATATGAAAACCGAAACAGTCCTGAAATGTGAAACAAACACTAACACAGGAAACAATCACCCACAAAACACAATGAAAAACAGGCTACCTAAATATAGTTCCCAATCAGAGACAACGATAGACAGCTGCCTCTGATTGGGAACCACACCAGGCCAAACACGGAAATAGACAACCTAGACATACAACATAGAATGCCCACCCACATCACACCCTGACCAAACAAAACATAGAAACATACAAAGCAATCTATGGTCAGGGCGTGCAGTAGCCCCCCCCCCCCCCCCCCCCCCCCAAAGGTGCGGACTCTGGCCGCAAAACCTGAACCTATAGGGGAGGGTCTGGGTGGGCATCTGTCCACGGTGGCGGCTCTGGTGCGGGACGTGGATCCCACTCCACCATAGTCTTAGCCCACTTAGGTGGCGCCTTTGGAGCGGCGACCCTCGCCGCCGACCCCGGACTGGGAATCCTATCAGAGGGCCCCGAATAGTGAAGGGCGGCTCAGGCAGCTCCTGACAGGAGGGAGACTCCGGCTGCTCCGGACAGGAGTGAGACTCCGGCTGCTCCGGACAGGAGGGGGACTCCGGCCGCTCCGGACTGGAGGGAGACTCCGGCTGCTCCGGACTGGAGGGAGACTCCGGCTGCTCCGGACTAGAGGGAGACTCCGGCTGCTCCGGACTAGAGGGAAACTCCGGTTGCTCCGGACTAGAGGGAGACTCCGGCTGCTCCGGACTAGAGGGAGACTCCGGCTGCTCCGGACTAGAGGGAGACTCCGGCTGCTCCGGACTAGAGGGAGACTCCGCAGGCTCCGGACTAGAGGGAGACTCCGCAGGCTCCGGACTAGAGGGCGTCGCTGGAGGCTCCGGACTAGAGGGCGTCGCTGGAGGCTCCGGACTAGCTTCCTTCGTTGGAGGCCTCATGCCATGGATCCTCACCGGAGGCTTCGTGCCATGGATCCTCACCGGAGGCTTCATGCCATGGATCCTCGGACTAGAGGGAGACTCCGGCTGCTCCGGACTAGAGGGAGACTCCGGTTGCTCCGGACTAGAGGGAGACTCCGGCTGCTCCGGACTAGAGGGAGACTCCGGAGGCTCCGGACTAGAGGGCGTCGCTGGAGGCTCCGGACTAGAGGGCGTCGCTGGAGGCTCCGGACTAGCTTCCTTCGTTGGAGGCCTCATGCCATGGATCCTCACCGGAGGCTTCGTGCCATGGATCCTCACCGGAGGCTTCGTGCCATGGATCCTCACCGGAGGCTTCGTGCCATGGATCCTCACAGGAGGCTTCGTGCCATGGATCCTCACAGAAGGCTTCGTGCCATGGATCATCACTGGAGGCTTCTTGCCATGGATCATCACTGGAGGCTTCGTGCCATGGATCATCACTGGAGGCTTCGTGCCATGGATCATCACTGGAGGCTTCGTGCCATGGATCATCACTGGAGGCTTCGTGCCATGGATTATCACAGGATTGGAGAGACACACAGAAGGTCTGGCTCTGGGAGAAAGCACAGGACTCACCAGGCTGGGGAGACATGCAGGAGGGTTAGTGCTTAGCACAGACACAGAACTCACCAGGCTGGGGAGACATGCAGGAGGCCTTGTCCTTGACAGATAATATCTCCTTTCATCGTTAATATCAACCATAAAGGAAAAGGGCAAAGTATGAGAGTCATGCTATTAATTGTCCAAAGCAGGGATGAAGAGTGAGCTAGTGAGGTAGGCTGCAGTGGGTTTGCTGGTCAATACATATACGGAACATGTAACCACAGTGATGGTGGCCAGTAAATCAATGAATTGTAGACCTTTAATCTTTTCCAACATATCAACAGACACTTAACTTCAATTAAGTATGAAAAATTTCACAGTGTTAACTTTCTCTTTATCCCTGGTTGATGTACATTTCAGAGCCTCTTCAGTGTGGATGGGGTATAGCATACATTTTCAACAACAAAGACTGCACTTCCAGTTTGTGTTCTTTACTCTGTTGAACTCTTTTGTCATCATTCCTAGGCACAGCACATGGAACCACCATTGGCATGCAAAACATTCAATCAAAACAAAACAAAGCCTAATACGTTATAAATAATATCAAATATCAACGAATTTCGAATTAGCCATCCATTGTGTTATATCATAAATTGTCTTACATGCCGTCATTGTTGTCAAAAGATTCTAAACATGTTAAATAAAGTTACTAACCCAGACAGTCTTTGGGCCACATCCAGGTTCTTTATTAGTGGCACACACAAAGCAGTTGTTGGCTTTGTTGAACTCTGAAATCATAGGCATGAACTGAACATATGGCTGTCCCACACAACTACATAAAAATAAAGAATTTACATTTACTTTGAATTAAATGTCATTGCATACCAGACATTTTTAGTATATCCTCAGCCATTTCTTTTCACAGTTGCTCCATGTGTTTTTGTGAAGGTTCTATATCAATTTGGGAGGGGATGTTGGAAGTTCTGTGCAACCTCCTTGGCCATCTACACCAAAAAATAAAATTGAGTTTTTGACCTAATTGTC